>NC_092863.1:9300654-9354287 GCF_032062135.1 Pyxicephalus adspersus | reverse complement strand
CACAAAGGCTGGAAGAAGGCTTTCCTATAGGACTCTGCCATTGGTAATAATTCACAAAGGCTGGAAGAAGGCTTTCCTATAGGACTCCCATTGGTAATAATTCACTTGCTGCACAGTGGTCCACATATGGTCCTTAGACTCTGATCCAGAAGAAATATACACATCAGGGTTCATACATGACTTGCTGTAGCTTGGTATAGGTTAGTAACTAAATATTCCAACCAGTCAGGAGCATTTTCAGAACAAAGCCAGCAATGATAGCAATAGGTAGTTACATAAGTTGATTTATTCTCCACCAAAACGTAACTTCTCCAGTGACATAATACCTGCAAGCTCTCTCCGGCACATTTTGGGGTTTGAACCTTTTTGGCCAGCTTGAGGTGACATAACTGCCATAACTGTCAGTGCACATTGCAAAAAAAAAAAGTTAATAGGCCTTTATTACCAAAAATACAGAGGGGCTATTTATAAAGCAGTGACTCTGATATCACTGGGGAACAATTTTGAACAAATTTTTTGTTGACTTCAATTTAAACTTATTTACCCTAAAATAGGTATGCTGATTCTGTAAGTGCATTTAATTTTCTTCTATCACGTCAGGTTTTTTCTCTACCGCTTATATTCATGCGATTACTGTAGTGTGGATTTGTATAGGCTATTCATTTACAGGCAAGACAGTGTGGTCAGAGGTTGTGCGCTGCTTTACGTAGTGAATAAGCAAAATGTATTTTTCTACTTACACACATATTTCCTTTCTTTCAGATCATGTCCGGCTCTGCCGTTTCTTGTTGTAAGTGCCTAAACAACCCTGATTAATTTTGTTATGTCTGTGGCAGTTTCACCATTCCTAGTCAAAGGGGGAACATCAGCACATTTGTAGAGCAAGCCTATTTGGCATATTTCAAAGTTAAACTTGGTGATCAAGATAAGTCTTGGGCCCCTCCTAATCTGTGCAAACAGTGTGTGGAGGGTTTACAGATGTGGGCAAAGGGAACACGTGATAAGATGCCATTTGGTATACCTATGGTTTGGCGAGTGCCTGGAGAGCCCAGTGGCTCATTCAGATGAAATCCCAGTGCTGGTTTTCGTTACACTACCCTCTCTTGAAGAACATGATTATGGTGATGAACTAGGTGACAACAATAATGAAGAGTTTGACTCTGTTTGTAAGGGATTTGATCAGCATGAGTTGAGTGATTTGGGACTATCAAAGAACATTTCAGAACTCCTAGCATCAAGACTGCGTGAGATAAACTTATTTGAAAAAGGAACAAAGGTATCGTACTTTTGAACCAGAGAAATTGCATTTCTGCAGTACTTTAGATCTGAAATTGCCTTTGTGTATTGCCATAACATACCTGGTTTAATGGAGGAATTCGGAATTCCAAGCTTTAACTCAACTGAATGGTAACTCTTCATCGATAGCTCAAAGCAGGGCCTAAAGTGTACACTTTACAATGGCAATATATAGATCCAAGATCTGCCCTAAAACGAGGTGATCCAAACCTTCTCCATGAGACACTTATTGATAGAAAGAATATTATATTCCCACCTCTGCACATGATGGGTCTAATGAAGCAGTTCGTTAAAGCTTGCCAACTGAAGGGGAATGTTTCAAGTACCTCATTTTGGCATCTCCTAGCCTGTCATTTGAAAAAATAAAGGCCGGTGTGTTTGATGGTCCACAGATTCGGCAGCTCATCAAAGATGAACATTTTATCAGCACAATGTCAGAAGCCGAAAAGAATGCTTGGTTATCATTCAAAGCCATTGTTAGGATTTCTTGGAAACACACGAGCTAATAGTTACACATAGATTGTCCAGCTACAAAATGCTTGGTTGCAATATCAAGGTGCATCAAGGTGCATTATCTGCATAGCCATCTTTCTGACTTCCCGGAAAACCTTGGTGCAGTCAGTGATGAGCAAATGAAGGGTACCCTGTATCGTAGAAACTGGATATCATAGCAAAAAACTGGGGTCGTTTCTGGATTCACCACCCAAAAATTAGTAAAAAGAACAAGTGTAAGATCTAACTCAACAAAAAATGTGTTCCCCAGTGTATTCATTGAAACATTGCCTGGTGGAGAATTTTCCAGGTCCCTGTGTTTCAGTAATTAGTTCTCCACCAGGGAATGTTTCACCACACCACATGCTCTCTATATTTATTAACAAAAATCCTTCCAAAGTGCAATTATTTTGGAGGAACCACAGTTCCATTGCATTGCCAGTCATGTGACTGCAGGCAGACTTTGGCCATGATGCTCGGGTAACACCAGCCTGGAGTCATGTGACCAGCCTGCAGCATTTGGTCATGTGACCAGCTGTGGAGGGAGCCCGCAGCAGAATCTTCAGGAAAGAGTAATGTAATTTTCTGCCATTGTAAGTAAAAAAGGCCAAAGTTTAATATACAAGCCACAATAATTTTGTTATAGGGGCGCAAATGATAGCGTTGAGGTAACGTTTAACCATTTTGAGGTACATTTTAGGTAAAAAGCCAGTAAATGAATGTAGTGTAATAGATAGCATATGTGAGGTAAAACCTCCCAGTTCATTTTTCTTTTCTAAGAATAAATAATTGTTTAAATAAAAAAATCGAGATACAAATTTTGTAATATACATTATATCTAAATGAAAAAAATGTAAATCTCCCTCTCAGCATCTAATGGGGTTGTTATTCTGACAGAAAAATACCAAAATAATCAATATTAAACCCCCAAAACTGGTAGTATTTTGATAAAATGGTAAATATAAAGTGTTTAATACACCTGTGGTATCAAAAAGAGATTTTTTCTATGTCCGCTTCATTTCCATTGTAATAACAGTGTAACAGGGTTCCATTGTAATAACATTCACTGGCGGCCATTTTGTGGGCTGAGGCAGCGAGCATTATGTGAGGAAAAGCATCAAATAAACCATGGCGGGGTAAAAACAAATAATGATATGGCTGAAATATACACACAGGTATTCCTTGCAAGGACCTATTCTTTCATTACATATCTGCCATTTTCACAGACTCCATAGGCTTATATAGGTCGGTCAATATATAGATTTCACAGATATAAAATGCTACTTTTTTAGACAAAAGTATAAAAAGAAATAGTCTAAAACACAATTTTTGTAATTTTTTGATAAAATGCTGAAAAATATTCAACTTATCATCACAGTTAGGTTATTATGACATTACAAGCGCCAAACACCGGCCGCCATTTTGTGTAACGTTTGGTGTGAGGAGAATCTGCAATGAGAGTTTCTTTGTTCCTTTAATATTCCTTTCAGCTTTCTGATAAAAATAAATGTAAAAGTCATGTATTTATTTCTTTATTTATAGATTATATGTGTATTTAGGAATTAGAATCACTGGCTATAAGTGTATGGTAATTTGTAACTATCCCATCAAAATGAATGAAAAGCCATTGCAAATAAATGGCCCGTGGTGTAAATATTTAGATGTTGATGACTTTTCTGTTGTTTTCCAGCTTCTTCTTCTATTTACATACTACTATAATAAAAAAAAAGAAAATGAAGAAAGAAAAACAAACAAATGTACCTGCACTAGAAATCTAAAGCTGCAATACGATTGGTTGCTACGTCTTTATTCTTCTATTCCTCCAATTTGTAAATAACAGTGCTGATGTATCCTATGATAAATACGTCACAGGAAATATTCTTTACAAGAGCAGATTTTCCTGTTTTAATAGTATAAGTAGATCCTAAATATAAACATTGGCAGGCAATCATATTTCAGATGATCAGTTAGCCTTGTTATGGTCCCTTTAGTTGGCATGTGTTTTCTTTTTTCTTTAATTTTATAGCATGCCGGGTCTTATTGGTGCATAGAAGAAGCTGGAAAGGCTGGGGCTAATACCAAATCATCTATCAACACCAATGACGCTATGAACACTTAGGAGGACATAAAGGTGGCAGTGTGATATACATTGGGCTCAATGGGCTTTTATATATCAATGGGCTGGCCATAAGTCCAGAACATTGGGGAGCGCAATGTTCCACCCCGTAGGCCTATAGTCAATGTGTCTCTAAAGCCACAATTTGGATAAAATGGTGAGGAGTTAGAACCCCCGTTTTATTACTAATTAGACATTTTGGTACAACACAACATTCCTTACTTTACTGACAATTGGGTGAAGTTTTGTCTTTAGATACAATGCCAACAGACTGTGCACAACCAACAATTGTTGTTTGTAGGAGACAGAAATAATGTGCGGCCTCAGCTCCACGTCTCATTATTAAAGTGTAATAGACATTTAGCCAGCATATTATCTGTCAATTAGCTGGGAAAACAGCGTCCTGTCAGAGACTTTGGTTGGTCTCACAAGCGCCGGCGTAAATAAAGACATCAGAATGATTGAAGACGTGACCTGGAGATGATGCACAGCACACACAAATCATTCTTATGGGGTACCAAGCTGCACATAGGGGAAATGATAGCTGGGTATAGGTAATATTTAGGTAATATTTCCCTGGTCTAACATCTTCAATATACTTATTATATTTTTAAACCCTTTTGTTTTTATTTCATATATCATTCGTTCCAATGACATTATCACTGGACCTCTGTGCTTCTCTGTTTAATGCAAGATTCCCTCAACAAACCTCAGCCCTAATTTAGGCAATAAGTTGGCTTTTGGTCAGACTTACGCAAATATTAAAATGTCCTGATGGGCGGATGTCATTCTGGAGGATTGGGTGTTCTAGACAAGCTGCATGCAGAGTACCCTAGGTAGTGCCCACATGAGCATGCTTGATTGAAAGAACTGAAATCCAATACAGGAAGCAATATAACCAATAATGGGATAGTGGACGTGTAGATGAAAGGATAACACACAAAGTCCATATAGTAGATAGTGTCCTGGCCAATCCTTGAACCTTATTGGTGTAAGGTCGGAGTGCTAACCACTGAACCCCCCATGCCACCCAATTTCCCACTGCATCATGGGAGGCTGCGGAGAAGGTCACATGCTCCGCCGTACACATGTAGAGAAGGTCACATGCTCCGCCGTACACATGTAGAGGTCACGTGCTCCGCTGTACACATGTAGAGAAAGTCACATACTCCGCCGTACACATGTAGGGACTGCAGCTGGTGCAAGCAATGGCGGGCTATGGGGGGGGGGGGGAGCTTAAAGAGAACCTGTTACATACTGACAAATTGGTCATTTCATTGTTTAGGTATTCTAATCCTACCTATGATGTCAGGGTGTACATTTATGCACAGTCTGCACAGTACTGTCACAGTATTTTATTAGGTTGCTGCATAAACATATTATTATGCCAGCATAGGATTTCTCCATTGCTTTGCCCACATATCCTGTAGTACAATGTGGAGTGTGTATAATGTGTGTAATTGTGTCTGCAGACTCTCCTCGTCACTGTCCCCCTCCTCCATGCACCTTACCCTCTGTGTGCACCTTTGTTATATAATTGCCCCCTCTATGTTCTGTCTGCTTGTCGAGGCTCATCATGCATCCCTTCTCCATCCCCGAGCTGACTGGTTGCATTTCTTCAATCCGCCAGCGGGGTCGCTGTGTAACTAGGCGAACCCGTATTGTCATTCATACTCTCTTAGGTAGGCGGGGCGTCCCTGTCAGTCACAGAGCTAACAGGGGCGTGGTTTTCCGTCTGCGTTCACGGTTCATGGGCTCGGCTTGATTTGTCAGTGAGCGAACCCTGTGGGGGCGTGGCCGAAGGAAGAAGCCCGCCGTGGGGGCGTGGTGGAGGTGCCAATCAGCGGGGGAGGGGGCTGGTCCGTCCTGCGCTCAGCTGGTGCAGCCCGTTCACCTGCAGCTCAGAGCGTGGGAGAGACGGGGCGGCAAGCGGCAGCGCCCGGGGGCAGCGGAGCCTCACACCGGCACCGGAACATTACTGGAAGGGCACTGCCATTACACCACACTGGGATTGGGAGAGCTGGACATTTGTCTGCCAGGAACAAGAGTCCCGTCTGGGTGCAAAGATGCCAAAGGGGTCGGGAAGCGTACTGCTGCTGCTGCTGGCTCTGCCCGGAGCACTGGGGGTAAGTGGGCACTTACCTTCCCTTAGACCTAAACACCTGTATTAATATAGTAGAATGCAGCATTATTCCCTGTCTGCACCCCACCCTGGTACCCCTGTCATAGTAAAAAGAATGGGTTCAACATGCATTTCCAGATTTATTGGGTGACTACTTATGTCACAAAACAGAAATAATAAATCATCTCCATTGGTGGTTACCTGTTAATTCACATGCACCAGGGTATGCCTTGGAAGTGTTCTGTACATAATGTGAAGGGATCAATGGGGATCATTTATATGTAAAAGATATATTCATTTAGCAGATAGCACTGCACTCCCAGGACATTGTGAACATCTCCATAGGGATGGAAAAGGTGAAGTTGGCATGGGCATAGAGGGCACTGTCATGTTGTACCCCATTGTGACCAGACTTGGGCTCTGTGCCCCATCGGAGGGGCAGGATGTCTCATTGCTAATCACAGTCTGTGTTAAGGTAGAAGTTCAGCACAGGGCACTGGGAAAGGGGGTGCAAACCGCCTGCAAGAATCCAGGAGATATCTGCAAAATGAAGGATGGCACTAACCTGTGGATGGAGGACATGTCCGAACTGTTATTGCAATCCTCTCTTGGCCGGTGCCAGAGCACCCACTAATAATGAACACAAGATACCGACATGTTGGCACTGATACATCCTCAGTGTGTGTGGGAAGCAGTGATAGACTCAGCACAGCTCTCCCATCATCTTCTCCAAGCCATAGAGAGAGCTGAAAGGAAGGTACAAAGTCATCTGCAAAGCCTGCTTTCTGCTGAAATGGTCTAGAGCCCATTATATATTCATTGGTAAATAAGACTTGTTCATTGTAAAAAAAAAAAAAAAAACTCATTAACCCGTTCACTACTCATTCCTCGTCTGCTTTGTAAGTATAGGAGAAGTCTGTGCATTGCAGTGTTCATCCAACAAGGCTGAATGGCTCCAACGTTACAGGTTATGAATGAAAAACCCGCTAGCCAGCAATTTGCAGGAGTTAATGGCTCAACCAGCTGCTCGGAAGCTCCCTGTCTAGGACAATAACAGCGAATCGCAGTAGCAGAATGTAGTCAAGATTTGGTATCTTTCAATAGACCGAATGCAAAGAAGCTCTGGCTTGGAATCCTCTGCGGATTCCTCAGCTGCTGAATGGGGTGACGATAATAAAGACACCAGTGACACGAAACATTTCCACGCAAAGTGTCACCCAGGCGGCTTGGACTCCCTCAAGAATCTAACACTTTGCTATTCCGGTACCCAGAGCACAGGAGGAAAAAAAGCAAGCATCTATTGACTGATAACTGTACATTGCGAAAGGATTTTGTAGCAGTCACGAGATACCAGGCTAGGCTGCTACGGATCAAGCTTTATTGGAGTTTTAAATTCTACTCTTCCTCCTTTTTCTGAACATTCTTCTTCTCACTGTCTTCTTTGGTTCAGTGATTTGAGCCGGCTCAGACCCTGGCAGTACACAGATAGAGAATAGCTGTCTATCTTTTTTATTCTTCTTTAGAAAAAACCTTGCTTGTTTCGCGCTTAAGATCCCAAATCTGCTTTATCTAGAACCTTATTTGTGAGCTGTGGCCACCAAAGCACTGTAAATAGACACCTTTCCAGGTGAATTATGATAATGGGTCCACCTGTGCCCCCACCTAGAAGTCCGCACACAATGCAGTGTTAGCAGACCCTGAATTGAAATCAGTGATCCAGCATTGCATATTGTTAATAAACATTGCAATTTACCTATGGAAAGTGTTTTTATTCTAATAAATGAATACAAGTATTAGCCCAAATGTTGACCTATCAAATGATAGCTCTTGACTACCTAGCTACATAATGTAATGAATGGTCCCCTCACCATGTAGAGAGCTTTGACATTATAGGACAGCTGGTGCTTATAGGGTAATTGATGGTTACAGTGCACACAAAAACACCAAATCTGAATAAAAACGATATCATTTACATCATACATAAATAAATCTGAATGCCCTCTGTAAATTAAACCATGACTGGTATCTTATTTACAGTCTGTTCCAATTGTGCAATTTGCAGAAAACGGTCTGTTTCAATGGTAGGCATAAGAAAGTCGAGTTGTTTCACAGTGACGGTTAATTATAATTGAAAGTCTTTAATAGTATAAATATAGGCAGGCATTTTAACATATTATTGTCATACATTATAACATTGCCAGCATATGCCTTTAAAAGTAAAGCAAATGTCTACATTCCAGATACATGCAATCAATATTAGGCATTTGCTATATTTATCACAAGATCCTATGTTATGTGTTGGTGTTATCTCCGTTGATGAATAAAAGGGTGTAAAATGTATGTTGAACCCAGTAGTTCTAAGGCTCGCAGTTGAATAATACATTATTGTTATTTTACATCCTCTGCAGTGTCATCAGCTACATACACCCTAGATATACTTGTTAAAGTAGTTTTGTCTGAGGAAAACTCTTTTTAAACAGGTCTTTGGAGTAAGTGCAAAATGTATTTGTGGGGAAGTGCCTAATGTGATAGCTAGGGCTACATCAACTTCTGTGCTGTCACTGCTTAACAGGCTTTGTGCAGCAAGAACATGGTGCATCTTTGACCCTTTGACAGATCCGCTTCAAAACCTGACTGCTAAAATCACAAAGGAGAAGTTTCAAGTTCGTCTGGGTACGCTATTGAATGTGCGCTCCTGCAAATCGTACATTATTTTTAGATTTTAAAAAAATAGCTGTTCCCTTGCAGCCAGCAGCGGCGTAATCATTTAGGTTGAAGAAATCACGTAGTCAATGTAGTTGGTATTTTAATGCCTTGCTGCCTTTTATGATTTGTACTAGTTCTTACTGTACATGAGGTCATGTGGCCCAAGAATCAGCAACCAAGTATCCACCAGCTGTGGAAAAGCCTCCAATGTCTCTTGTAGTTCTTGTCTTAGGCTCCAGATTGTCCATGGATGATGAGGCATGCAGGAACTTGTAGTTCCTCAATATCTGGAATTATGTTAATTCCTCAAGGATTGGAATTATGATGCTTGCTCAACCCTGTTGTAACCTTTCCTGACTCCAACAGCTAGACTTTGTTTTCTGTCATAAAATATGTTACGTTACAATTTGTCATCCTTTGTTAAAAAATAGAATTGTTATTGCGAAGAGGGTTGTGGAGTCTGGTCTGTGTGCAACCAGAGCTTTCCCATTTAGATTTTATTAGCAACTGACAGCATCCAGTTCTATGATGTGCTGCAAACATTTGGAATTATATGGAATGGTTATGTAGTAATGCAGAAAGGATTTTTAAGCAAGTAATATACGGCATTCAGTTGTAGCTTTCTGCTTTTCTGCACTTAGCTGCAGCAGCAAGATGTACTTTCCATGAGACGATGGAGATGCTTAATAAATTAAGTACACTTATCTCTGCTTGCCCCTTATAAAAGGGTTGTGCTATATGACACTACATTTATGTCGGGCAGTTTTATTCTTAGATTTAACCCATCCCTAGTTCAGTAAAAATTTATAACACTGGATAGCTATGCTTAATCATATTGGTGGGTGCATCTCTCTTTCTCTCTATGTCTCCTACCACTTCTTTCTTAATAACTAGGAACCTACCAGGAATTAGCCAGTACTCAAGATTGTAACTTTTCCCAAGATCTCATTCATAGTACATACGTGAATGCCCACATTTCTGTTAGGTTTCTGCTGTCTTTTAGAATGGCACGACTGGCACCAGAGTTCTACGATAATATATATTTAAAAGTGGGCATATGCCGGGAAGCCTGCATGGCCAAAAAAGTAAAATTTACCCCTTACCTTGATGAACTTTTTCTATTGTTAACATAAGCCAATATTCTCTGGTTCTCTAGTAGTGCCTACAAGATTCTATGAGTGTTAAGTCTTTGTGTGTATACAGGTTCCAAATCTCTGAAGCTAGGGTTTTAGCTGCCTGTCATTGACGGTTCAAAAATGAATTCCCCAAAATTAGACTTATTTAGTGGCTGAGTGATAAATAGACCTTTTCACCCCAGCTGAACCATACCTGGCCCACCCCTTTCCTTTATCATATTTTCAGTTCTTTCAGGCTAAACATCACGTTACCACAGCTTTCTTTTATTAGGAAACAAAGTATATTGCTATATTAGCTCCTCCTAGCAGCTTTGGTCTGTCTGAATTGGAGAAGCTTAGTAATGATTATCATTTTATCATTTTGAAGGGAAGAGGATGATGTAGAAACAGTGAAGGCAATGTTAAACTTTAACACTAAAGCTAAACTCAAGGATGCAAAAAACAAGCTCTCTTACAGGAACTAGATGTAACATAAAAAGGTCATACATTTTCCTTGTCTCTTCCTCCAAAAGCCAACATGATCCTTTTTTCATCCAGTGTTCTGGTTGTGGATGGGTTCTCTGTGATCTGTGTGATTCTGTATTATAGAAATGATATCAGTGCCTTGAACTGCAGCACAGACCTTCTTATGGAAAAGGCTTCCGGGAATCAGTCACACTAAGGCAGAAGCCACACAGCAAGGGGTATTTTTTATTGTTCCTGGATTTAGGTCCCCTTTTTACCTGTGGTTGAAAACTGCAAGGTTGACTGCTTCTGGGTGCATAGTAAACTGTCCTGGGCATACAGGGAGAGGCAAACCACAACTCAGGGAGAGCAACCACACAACCAATAGTAACTTGTTACTTTCTAGGATTACACTACCATCTGACACGTGCAGCCACATGCACACAAATATTCCCAACCGCTTTTATTCATTTGAATGGTAGGGGTTGGAACTGTGGTTGAGCTTGTGGAAGAACGTTGAGATCAACAGTGGTTCTAAGTTGCCAATAGGCTTTCAAAAGATTACCCAAAGTCAGATGTTCACCCTAAAATACAAGCGTCTATCTGCTGTGTACATGGATGCCATGTAAGTGGGATGTTTATACAACAAGCATAATAGCTAAGTTCAATCTCATAATGTTCTATATCATTTAAAGCATCTAATGTAATTGTTCGGACCTTGGCATTTAATGGATATGGATGGAAGGTGACTACTTTTTTATGTATGGTTTTATTATTTATTTGATTTTTTTATTAATGTCCATGACCTGACCTGATCCAAACCTTCATGCATGCAATGGGATTTTATAGTAGGGCTCTGTTATTGCATGGAGTGACAAGGCAGAGTTGGATCATCAATAACCTTAACTTTCCATGTAACTTTAAAAGGGAATGACTGTGCAATATAGAGTCCTCTAGCATGAACTTGGTTTTCTGACATTTGTTCCTACTCCCTAGCCCAGGGCCAGCTTTACACTTGACAGCGGGTTTTATACAATTTTTGTGTAAAGTGGTTTATTTTGTTGGGTATGGTTGTCTGTTTTTGTATTTACAACAATGGCATAGAAGCTGTTCACTTTGAAAAAAGTTTGTTCACTTTGCAATGAATATTATAGTAAACAAGGTAAACCTGTGATTAAATACTTAAAATTGTGGAAAGAAAATCATTTAACAAAAAGAATTTTGGCTAGCATACTATTGACTGAATAAAGTTCAGTGAACATTCATTTTGCTATGTGAACATTTTGTGTTACTTTCGTAAATCAATTCCATTATGTAGCTTTTTACTGAGTGGATGGAACAAGGGCCCTTACAGTCTGATGTTTTTAACACTCTGTACAAATACACATATTTAATCCAATGTGGTTAGAAATCAGTTAATGCAACTCTGTCACTGGAAAAAAATACTTAGCTCCAGTGAACTACTATGGTCTCCAGAAACCTGGAGCATTCTACATTTCTGGGAATGTCATATATCCATGTTCCCTAATATACGCTGGGATTCTTATGACTCACTGCTGACCACCTTGTCCATCATGCACTGCGGTTCCTATAACACATTGCTGATGTAGGGATCGCTGGAAGCAACCACAGCATTTATTGAAGGGTTTAGGTATCTGACAAGATAAAAAGCCTTAGGAAATTCTGCTATAGGCTGTAGTTCTTAAGCAGTGCAATGTATAGGAGTTTTTTTTTTTAGGAAGCTTATTTTTTTAGTCACACTAACCTAAAAGTAATTTTTTGGTGTGTGTGTGTGCGTGTGTGGTTTAAAGTTACAACAAAACCAAAAATTGCACATGCAGCTTACTGGTTTTGAACTCAGGACCCCAACTGTGAAAGATGCATTACCTGCTGTACACGCACGCCATTGCTCTTCCCTTTTTCTCCCGTCTTGAATAACCCCAAAAGTTCTTTAAACTTATTTTTCTAAAGTAATTGTTGTTATGGTAACAGTTGTCATTGCACCTCACTCTTTGGCATTTGGACAGCTGCAGTACTGAAAATGCTTTTTGTTATGAGATGTATGGTAATGGAAATGTAGTCTGTCCTTCTGACCATCTTAGAATTGCAGTATGTTTTGTCCCAGTGTAATAGCCCATAAGGACAGTGCCTTTGAAATGCAATATTTTCCCCCTAAATAAGAGAGCAGAAGCTATTACAGCTAATCAGGGTCATTATACTCTTCACTGTCTACAGCTACATTTTCTGTCCCCAAAGGCAGATTGAGAGCCGCTACCAAGGAGATAGACTCAGAACAAATACTTAAGGTCTTCACGAATTTCATGTAAAATTTGGTGAAATCATTTCATTAGGCAAAAGAACCATGGGTTTACCTTCAAATAGGATTCATTTTATTTATAGTCAGTTTCCTAAAAGTGACACAACCACCAATTCCTGTAATTGTATATTTTCACCTGTATATTATGTTATTTCTAGCAGTGTACAGTCTGATCACATTGAGTGTATGTAATGAGCTTTAGCACGGATGAAAAGTGTACTTTTGTAAAAGATTTCCTTAAACGACCATTAGGTCTTAACTATAATAAGTCCAGAAGATGCAACACTGACAGAACCCATAAGGTCATAAGGCACAAAATATATTGGGGCTTGAATTGGGCATCTTTTAACAATATGTCAGTAAGCTGTTTAATCATTCTCATGGTTGTACCTGAGCTGTAAGTTTAAAAAGTTTAAACCCACAAAAAAAAACTTCCACATTATGTGTTTGTGATTCTGCCATAAAAGTCCTTGTTCACTCAGTTTCATTGTTATATAATGACAACTCTCTGTGCCTATCTCCCATTTGTTCTGTAATGATAAATTCTGACAGAGGCTACAAGTGGCTGTTTTACCCTGCCCCAAAATGACTTGCAGCCATCATAGTCCATGTAGACAGAAAGTATCTGCAGGGGATCCTCAGCACTAACATTCAACAAAGGATGTGTAGGGTCACTACTTTGACTTGTATGTCTGTTTTAATTCATCTAGATTTGTTCCATTCATTTTTTTTTACAAATTCACAATACCTTTTCTATAATATTGCTAAATTACTTCTCTATACAAAACATTTTTGTCAGGTTTTATTGGAAACCTGAAGAGGATAAAAAACACTGTCAAGTCTTTATGGTTGTATCTGGTCCCAATGATCAGACACTAAGAGAAAATCTTCCTAAAAAAGAAGAATTCCTCAGTCAGCTTTCTGTTCTTCATGATTTTCATTTTTTAAGAAAGCTGTGGGGATGTAATTAAGTGAATCTTTGTGGATAAGCCCAAACAAGGTCTGGGATTTTATTCATTATTTGTTAGGTTTCTCCTAATTGAAGCTATAATTTCCAACAATATGACGGATCAGTTATCATGGAATATAATGAAAAATATAAGAGAAAAAAAAAAGAGAGTTTCTACAGGCCAGCTATCTAAATTATGTAGATACTGACTGCAGCGCCTGAAGTCAGGCTTGGACCTGCCATCTTGAAGTGGGGCTACCTCCATCTCCAGTTTGGAAGTACTCTTTAGGGTCTATTGGGACCTTAGTAAGGACATTTATACTTACCTAATCCCCTGCTTCTTTTTCAACCACCACAATATTTTTCCTTTCAACACTTCAGGTTACAGGCAAGCCCTTGACATCCTTATTTACAATGCATGTATAGGTTGATGTCAGCCTCAACCACAACACGGTTTAAAGTAGAGTTTCAGCACCATGGAGAGCTGCAGCTAGCAAGATCGCCCCATAGGTTACAAGGAAGCATATAGGTTATAAGGATTTCTAGGTTAATAAGGAACGAAGCATGTAATAAAAAGAATATTTCACTTGTTTTGTTTATTTTAGCACTTTGTTACTTTAAAAAAAACAAAACAATATTTTATGGGTTGTTTTTAAACAAATTAAAATGTGCTTGTTACATTTACATATTGTGCATTGTTATACAGTATTTGTGTCATCTAAGTATGTGCTTCTTGCATTGTCTAAAATACACATCAGATTTTATAGAAATATATATCATAATAAAATAAAAAAAAAGTAAAGCCACCTCATATGTTACTTTCAGACAAAGGTTATAATTATAAAACTTCACATACCGTATGTTCATGGAAATATAGGTTCCATCTGGTTGACTGTTGTGTTCCTCGCCCTACAGGCATACAGTGGGAATGGTACTGCACAACACAGTTGTACACCAGGCTTCTCAGAACAAGGCTACACTGCTCATGTATCACCAAACATCCAAGAGGGACAGAGACTACTAAAAGGTAAGTGCGCTTTCCCTCACATTGCTGATTTCTGCCCGCACTGTACTCTGCTTTCAGAAGAATTTATGAAATGAATTGGTACCAGGGATGATTCATTCTGTGTGCCTTATTTTCCCTGGCAGAGTGTGTTTCTTATGGGAGCAGTTTGAACATTGCTCTATACAAATCTTCCACAATGCATCCCGTGATCCCAGCATCTTGTGTCTCCGCTAGTATTTATTATCTTTCTGCCAGACTGTTTAAAGTGTAGTATACCCTGCTGACTGATATCTTTCGACTATGTCATTAAATAGATATTATAGATGTTCAGTGAAATGGTTAATATATGATATTTCAGGAGTATTGATCTTTATTTCCCAGATATCATCTAATATGTATTGATGATGATTTGGATTTATTTTTGTAGCAGTCAAATGACATTTTGTTTTTTTTACTTCCCATGTATGATAAAATCTTGAAGGAACAATCCTCCCACAACTCCTTACAGCAAACTGTATTTTTTAGCCTATCTCTGTAGTGGAGCATGCAGGAGCAGACACAGGGGTCCACGCTGTGCTTTTTCTCTGCAGTTTCAATTTAGCATGTTTTATTGCACTCACTGCCTACATAATGACTGCCACTTACTGTTTTCTGAACTCAACAGCACAAAAACAAATAGAAGAGATGAGCAAATAGCTCAAATGATATGTTGTAGGTTAGCCAATAATATTGCTAAATTACTTCTCTATACAAAACATTTTTGTCAGGTTTTATTGGAAACCTGAAGAGGATAAAAAACACTGTCAAGTCTTTATGGTTGTATCTGGTCCCAATGATCAGACACTAAGAGAAAATCTTCCTAAAAAAGAAGAATTCCTCAGTCAGCTTTCTGTTCTTCATGATTTTCATTTTTTAAGAAAGCTGTGGGGATGTAATTAAGTGAATCTTTGTGGATAAGCCCAAACAAGGTCTGGGATTTTATTCATTATTTGTTAGGTTTCTCCTAATTGAAGCTATAATTTCCAACAATATGACGGATCAGTTATCATGGAATATAAAGAAAAATATAAGAGAAAAAAAAAGAGAGTTTCTACAGGCCAGCTATCTAAATTATGTAGATACTGACTGCAGCGCCTGAAGTCAGGCTTGGACCTGCCATCTTGAAGTGGGGCTACCTCCATCTCCAGTTTGGAAGTACTCTTTAGGGTCTATTGGGACCTTAGTAAGGACATTTATACTTACCTAATCCCCTGCTTCTTTTTCAACCACCACAATATTTTTCCTTTCAACACTTCAGGTTACAGGCAAGCCCTTGACATCCTTATTTACAATGCATGTATAGGTTGATGTCAGCCTCAACCACAACACGGTTTAAAGTAGAGTTTCAGCACCATGGAGAGCTGCAGCTAGCAAGATCGCCCCATAGGTTACAAGGAAGCATATAGGTTATAAGGATTTCTAGGTTAATAAGGAACGAAGCATGTAATAAAGAGTATTTCACTTGTTTTGTTTATTTTAGCACTTTGTTACTTTAAAAAAAACAAAACAATATTTTATGGGTTGTTTTTAAACAAATTAAAATGTGCTTGTTACATTTACATATTGTGCATTGTTATACAGTATTTGTGTCATCTAAGTATGTGCTTCTTGCATTGTCTAAAATACACATCAGATTTTATAGAAATATATATCATAATAAAATAAAAAAAAAGTAAAGCCACCTCATATGTTACTTTCAGACAAAGGTTATAATTATAAAACTTCACATACCGTATGTTCATGGAAATATAGGTTCCATCTGGTTGACTGTTGTGTTCCTCGCCCTACAGGCATACAGTGGGAATGGTACTGCACAACACAGTTGTACACCAGGCTTCTCAGAACAAGGCTACACTGCTCATGTATCACCAAACATCCAAGAGGGACAGAGACTACTAAAAGGTAAGTGCGCTTTCCCTCACATTGCTGATTTCTGCCCGCACTGTACTCTGCTTTCAGAAGAATTTATGAAATGAATTGGTACCAGGGATGATTCATTCTGTGTGCCTTATTTTCCCTGGCAGAGTGTGTTTCTTATGGGAGCAGTTTGAACATTGCTCTATACAAATCTTCCACAATGCATCCCGTGATCCCAGCATCTTGTGTCTCCGCTAGTATTTATTATCTTTCTGCCAGACTGTTTAAAGTGTAGTATACCCTGCTGACTGATATCTTTCGACTATGTCATTAAATAGATATTATAGATGTTCAGTGAAATGGTTAATATATGATATTTCAGGAGTATTGATCTTTATTTCCCAGATATCATCTAATATGTATTGATGATGATTTGGATTTATCTTTGTAGCAGTCAAATGACATTTTGTTTTTTTTACTTTCCATGTATGATAAAATCTTGAAGGAACAATCCTCCCACAACTCCTTACAGCAAACTGTATTTTTTAGCCTATCTCTGTAGTGGAGCATGCAGGAGCAGACACAGGGGTCCACGCTGTGCTTTTTCTCTGCAGTTTCAATTTAGCATGTTTTATTGCACTCACTGCCTACATAATGACTGCCACTTACTGTTTTCTGAACTCAACAGCACAAAAACAAATAGAAGAGATGAGCAAATAGCTCAAATGATATGTTGTAGGTTAGCCAAGACTACATTTTTGGCATTGTGACATTTCATCAAAGTCTTGGCTGATACACCAAGACTGATACCATAAAGGTAAGATTTTGGGCCTCTTTGTTGTCTCCACTGTTTTTGCTGTTTTCATCAGACAGGTACATTTGCAACAACTCTTCCCTAGAACATTTTATTTTATGTTCTGTTTTGTATGGTGTATCTTCTCAATGTCAACAGCAAAAAATAGTTATCCTTGGTGCATTGGCCATTTGGAACCCAAAAATATTAAACTTAAATAATGTTTATCAATGGAAATCCAAAGGGAATTTGATGTATTGATCGCCATGTAGTAAGTTCATAGTGTTTCTGGGGGTTGGATTTTCAGCACTTGACCCTGTAGACACAATTTTTGTATACCTAAATGAACCCCTTTCATTTTCAAATGAACCCCTTTACATTTTTTTAAACAAACCTTTTCTTGTTTTAGTATATTTGTTCACACATAATTACCTATATAACAGGTAAAATGACTGTATGTCTGGTGTTGATAGAAAAAAAAGGGTGGTCAATGACTGTTAAGAGAAAGGGAATTGTTTGCGCCTCCAACCTAGCAACTACCTTGCCTAGTAGTAAACCCAATCTTGGTGTCACTAAAGAATACCTTATCAGGGGAATCTGGGATGTACATACCCTCTGTTCATTTCAGAACAGGGCATGGTAAAAATCCAGAAAGTGATACCAGAAAAAACAAGATGGCAAATTGTAGGTGGAACACAATTTTCCAAATTTAGTTATTAATCTGACCTCCTCACTTGTCTGTCATGACTGGCTGTCATTTCTGATGCGTTATTTTATTTCTTTTGAAGTCATTGTTATTAATGTTAGGTGGAGATTGCCAGGATTTTTTTTATCCCATTGAGCCTTCTATTCTGCCTATAATATGAGGATCTCCCAATGATACTTATGGATCTTGGTGGTGACTCCCTCTGGAAAACACATTCTATTTATTTCTGTGCAGAATACACTTGAGGGCCAGTGACCAGTAGCCCTGTTGTAGCAAGCCATCTGTTGCATTCTCCATAAAAATATTTGGTAACTGTACGTGGGGCTATTCAAAAGCTTACTACCAAGTCCTGATGAAGCCAAATGCAGTGGAAAAAAACTCTGCATATACCCTGATTATAGTTTAAATTAGTTCAAAATCCCATGTTCATACAAAAACACACATAGTCCAGTTGTCATTTAAAAAAGTAATTAAACATATTTTACAGACAACTAAAAGAGTGGGAAGGGATTGGGTAGCCCAGTGAGTTTGTTGAGGTCTGTTGCGTTGCATAGTACTGTTCATACAACACATGTGAGTTTCCTGACAGAAGGAAAAAGCATAACAATAATTCCTACCAATCACTTATCATACCAGTATAGTTTCAGAAAGGTCCAGGACATGTTTTTTGTCTGGCAGGGGTGCATAGACTTTACCTGACTGAAAAGAATGCTAGATCTTTAGTGAGTAAGACTGAGCACTGTGTATTCAGATGTTTGCCTAGAGTCATTCTTTAAAATGTCAACCGCTAAGATTTGCTACCTTAGCCTTACATGGTTTTCTGGCACTTACCAGTATTGTTCAGACAAGTGTCGTCATTAAGCATTTTTTATTCTTTATTTATAAAATATAGAAATATGTATATAATTAATTTTGTGAATGCATTGCTCTTTATGCAGTGCTGTCAAATATGCCTAACGGTGTACATTATTAATTGTTCTTATTCATGACTTTAAAATTGTTCATGACTGGAAATTAGGTATATTGTACAAAGTCCAGCCCCAAAATTAATGGGTGAGTTTTTTTTTGTTTTAGGTTGTTTTTTTAAACATAATTTGTCTGTGGAGACAAGAGGAGCATATGTTTTAGCAAATGGACCAAATCTCAGAGGACCACAGTGCTGAGTTTAGTGTTTTGTTTTCCTGAATACAGGAATTGCACACACACGGGCTCATCCATAAAAGCTGTAAAAAAACACAAAGTAGTAAAATTGTTCATGATGATCATTTTTTTCATGTTATCTAAGGCAGTAGATAATGAATTGTGACTGCTACAATTTGGTTGTTATGAGCAACACATCCCTTGTCCTACTATACCGATATAAGCTCCACTGCCAAAAGACCTTTGACAAGAAGATCCTTGTCTGATATTTTCTTTTTCAGCTAAATCAAACCAGGGTGTCTCTGGGGTAATCATAACCTCCACACACACCCTTGGCCAAACCAAGCCAAGGTGGGATGAACTCATCTGCTTAAAAAGTCTAAAAACTGTCATTCAATAAAAATTAGCATGTGGTTACGTAACGGCTTTGGGTCTACAAATTGCAGGATTCCATGACAGCCTGCTAATTCATCTCTTGTGTGAAAATGATTTGAAGTGTAACTACATTGGGATCAAATTGCTACATTTAACATTTTGCAGCAGTGCTAGAAAGTGTTCATTTTTAGCCTGTCCACTTTTTTATGAATGTCCCAGAGTAAAGTTTTTATTTGCCTAAACAGACTGAGTCTCTGTTTTTTTAAAGAAACAGATCCTGTCACTTGTCCATGTTGACTGCCACTGTATACAATAGGAAAATAACCAAATAATTATTAACAAAGGTAAATTCATTCACAGCAATAGACATAAATACTTTAAATTATGTGTGTCTCGGCTTAAACATTTTATAGCCATTTCATAAAAGTTCAGCCTGTATTTCTTTGTAGGTGCATGCAGCTTTATATCTTATTTTTGAGACATACTTGCCTAGATTAGAGGATTGCCCTTTTTCCGTATGTAACCTCTGAAATGCTAAGGACCCTTTTTGTCCCAAGAGGGCAATGTGGCAGACAGGTACTGTCACAGTACATAATAAACTAATGGATATTTCACTGGAGAGGGTAAATCCACCCTCCTGTGTGGCTGAGAGGAGAGCTGCAGCATACTATTGAAAGTAGTAACTATTAAATGGCTTATTTAATTCACATAGAAAACCCAGACATTAGATAAGCCTATTCACAGTTTTCAACATAAATATATTTGAAAGCATAGTTATTGGTTCTCACCTCATATTATTTATAATTGCGCCATAACAGAGAAAATTGTAGTGAACAATGGCAGGGTAATAGCAGAGAGGATTATGAACTATGAATGCACATTTTAATGGCGTGTATATTTGATTGTATTGGTAATAAAAAGAAACAACTTTATGTGGAAGTTATTGTACCAAAGTCTACTATTTAGAGGCAGTGAAGGCTGGCTAAATGGCTCTTGAATCATCCCAAAATGTCCATCTGATTTTCAGCTAATTCCATTCTTTCATGCATAGAATAGTGATGTTTTTTCTCAGACCGACATCCTAATGAGTGGTACATACAGTATTGGGTTATAGAGACGCTTAACACAAAATAGACCTCAATAGGCTCCCCCTTCTTGTCTTAATAGTAAGCACAGAGAACCCACTAACCTGATGTGCACCCTCTACTAGCTGCATCCTGAGATTGTTGTCAAATGTTGGAAGAGAAGGGTACAGTGATGATCGTTCATCTATTTGTCTAGTTCACTCAAGCATCATTTACAGCACTCTCACTTGATCATCACCTATTGAAGGCAAGGCATTTTAGAATTTTTATACATTTATTTAGGATATTGCATCAAAAAAGTAAACACAAATCACAGGTATAAAGCTTTTACCATTGCTCCCATATTACTGGATTCTATGTCTTGATTTCAGTCTTAAACTGAAGTCAGTTCCACATCAAAGCAGCCCTGATAAATCCATATTTCCTCTGTATTCTCACTGAGAATGAGTATTTTTCATGGTATGGTGCCACCAGTATATCATAGAGAATTATGTGTATCTAGCTGTGTCATATCACCCTCTTTATAGCACGTTTGGTATAATGTATGACACACGGTGTGATCTGATTCCTGCGTCTTGATGAAGCTTCCTTATCCTATGACACAGTCCAGTGGAGAGTCGTTCTTTCTTTATGTTTAGGGTGGGGAAAAAGCCGCATATTGGGGTAATGAGGGATAACTCTTCTTCCTGAGCTAGAATATCGAGAAACACTTCCCTGTGAAAAGAATTGAAGAGGATACAGTTCATTTAAACAGATAAAAGCCTGTCGCAGAGACAGCCATTTTATGGGCTTAGCCAGAGGTTAGTGAATTCTCTCAGGCACTAGTGACATAACAAATGCAAAAGAACTTCAATATTTCCTTAGTTGTCCAGTTAATTGATGGACATGACATCTTAAATTTACTGATTCAGTCTCCACCCTTTAAAATCCCCCCTGTGCATCTACATGTGCCCATGGTGGCTAATAAACAATGGTTGTTTGTAACGGGTTCATATACTCCAGATTCTAAATTTTGCTGTGGTTCTTTTGAAAATGATCTACAATATGTTTTGATCCTATGTGGCCCCTAGATGCTACTGATATTCTGTGGCTGTGTCTGTAGTACACAATGTTGCATCTAACAAAGCTATCTATTGTTTTAAATTTTGTGAGACATGGAACAACAAACATCACTGTAAATAAACCTAAGCAGCTGAAAGTGTGTTTAACTTTTTACACCCAACAACTGTATAGGTTATTATGGGGTTTTAAGTGCATTTTATGAACAAAAGGTGCAGTTAGGTATGGGTGCACACAATAGCATGCTTTGTCAGTGGAACAGCTCATCAATCAAAAGGGAGCATGAGTCTTGATGATTGCTGAGAAATATGCCTCACTCAGCAGGGGGTGTGTTGGATCTCTGCAGAGTGATCACTGCTTTTAAACACAAGACAGGAGCTTTTCTGTTTGGCATGCTGGCAGGTAACATACTTTGTTACCTAGTCTGAGGCTGCTTTCCAAAAAAAATTATGTGTATGTGTTCTGTGTTATAAAGTGTTTTGTGTAAATGCACTTAGAAAGTTCTTGTCTGATTTAAAATGCAAAGTTTCACTGAAGATTTGCTGTCTGCAAAATTAATATAAAGTCATATTGGCCGCAACCATCATATATTAGCTGGGGTACTATAACTGCATGTATGCCCACCCAATCCAATATCAGGGTTTATCTTTATATGCATAGAAGTTAGAAAATAGATAATATAACTAGTCCTATGTTTGACCAGTAAGGATGTTTTGATTTGGAGTGACAAAGATTTGAGATTTATTTGGTTTGGTCACAACCATCCTAATCATAGTTCTTTCTGTCACTGAACTTAGTTGTCCTAATCAGTTCACAAGTGCAGACAAACTCTCCAATCCTTGTGACAATAACCTCATTTTCCAGTGACCTTTTTCATACTATCAACAGTTCAGTGCTGCCTCGAAATCCATTTTCCTTTTTTCCTGCGGCCTCTCCCTGACAAGTACTGCTCTCTCAGCAGAAACACTAGAAAATTTCAGTTCAAACACCAGACAGCCAAAGACATGAAACAGAATTGATGAACTGTGTACAGTGTGTGTGTAAGCAAAACCTTCAGCTGTTCATTCTAGCATCTGTGTGGAGCAGGCTTTGGCCTTGCTATATTATTAGTCTGATCATATATTCAAATATTAACCACTTCTGGACCTTGGGCATAAGAGTTATGGCCAAATAATCTTCATTTACAACCTTGGGCATATCTTGTGAACCCATCTATTCCTGCATCCACTACCTGGCCTACTCTGGAAGGTGTAACTGTTTGGATGAGTGAGTTCTATGAATTTGATGTTTGCAAAATTACCCTTTTCACAGTAAAAACAACTATGTTGTATTGAACACAGCAAAAGTTTACCTTCAGGTAGGATGCCCTAATAAAAAAGTTTGTAGGTGTATGTTCCCCTGTGTAGTAGAACTAATAATATATTTTTATTTTTTCTATGAGTAGTCCCATTCTTTAAAAAAATATCACTTTCATTTTCCCCCTCCAATGAGTTTATGTAAACAATTTACTGTATATTCTGAATTAGCCAAGTTTTAACAAATGAAGAATTAGCCATACATACAATTCCCACAAGCACTGTTGGTGTTACAAATGTTGATAGCTCTTGCAGACACTATATGGGTAAGTCTTTTTAGCTTACATTTTGCTTTTTACCAGGAAAGTCCAGGGAGCTGTCTCATTCTGGATATTAATATTTGTCTATATAATTATACAGTGAAGGAGGGCAGCATGTTCAGAGCATGCTTTTGTCAGAGAGACTGACATGCAGACTTTAGGTTTGCTTTAGTTTTGTTCAGTAAGCTGCTTAACTAGAATTTGCTTGAATATTTTTTGTGTGTCTTAACAGTTTTTTTTTTGTGCATTGTCAAATTAAATAAACATACTTAAATCTTGCTTACCTTTGGTTTGGAATATTTTCTCTCTTAAAAATGTATGCAAATACATCCATTACTAGTTGTATCTTTCCATGTGTTTGTTTTAGTTAAAAACCTCTACTTTTCTTACAATGCTAATATATTTAAATGCCCATCCAATGCATGTATCCATGCTCCCTTTTTTCTTTATTGTTGTGTCTAACAACAAAGTTCATGCAGCAGAAAATGGTTAAAACATTACATTATGAGAGCTTAGATAATTTTAAATAAAATACTTTGTACCATACTAGGAAAGAGGGTAAGGAGTGACGCTTTGAAGAAATTGTGGATATAGAAATTGATGTGGGGTAAGAAATGTGCTCAGAGCTGAACTCCATGCAGATATAAAATTTAGAAAAAATGCTCCCATAAACAGTCCACAGTTTTCCACTAAATAGTTTACAGATTGTAATCCTTTTGTATCATACCTGACATTTTGTTTCACCTGGTTTATCTTATGTAAAAAAGAAAAGAAAATAGGGCAGAATTATCTTTTAGATAATGTTTAGCTGTGTAGAAAGCTTGTACATGCTGAGGCTGAGCATTTATAGTATTACTTAGTAGGTTGAACTGGTTATTTATCTATAGTTAGGTAAATCGTGTTTTGCTTAATAGCACAGCAGGACCTGTTATGCAGTGATTGGGGTATGAGAGGGTGTATTCTTTCAAGCTATACATTGTGGTTTCTCATATTTCCCTGAGTCAGCTCTCTAACATCCTAAAAACATAGAGCAGTCCTGTAGGAGCCATTTATTACTCTGTAATTAACTCCTGGATGACAAATGGGCCTACAATAAATGGGAACTCACTAACAAAGCAGTGGCAGTGCTGTAGTCTCTAGACAGCTGGAAAAGTTTGAATATATATATATATATATATATATATATATATATATATATTTATATTAATCTACTAGTTTCGTTCTTAGTTTCAACCTGATATAAAGATTGCAAGTTCAAAATAATATTATTGTTTAGAAAGGAGGGGAGATGAATAGTGCTGTTGTATTTTTATAAAAAAATGAGGTAAAAATACGTTTGGATGTTGGGCATCTAGAAAATGGCTTCCACATTAGAAGGGTTTCATAGTAGGAGCTGGTGGAAATGTTCAGAATTTGGCTTACTGCTGCCCTTTAGCCTGAAATGTGTACCTTCTCCCTCTTCCCCTGGAATAAAACACAATGTGCACAGTGCCTCTAAAGGCTGGAGGACTGACTGACCTCTGCGGCATGCACTGGGGAGGAGGTAAGATTCATCTTCCCCCAAACCCTGTAATCTTTAAAAGCTAGGATACTAAAATGCAAATCTATGTTCTCTGTACTACTCTCTCCTGCGGCTCACTGTTGAGTAAGCATTACATTAAGTAAAACATATTTCAGTTTCAGGGAATAAAAGGATAGCACAATACTGCAGAGGTTTCACAGCAGGACTGAAAAGCTAGCAATTACTTTATCTAGAACCACCACTGGAGGTCTCTCCCAAATCAGTTTTGTTGGATGGAAAAACAGGGTTTGAAACCACAGATGCTATTATATGTTGCTATATTAAACAGAACTCCTTTCTATGCTATGGGATCAGAACAAAACAGAACATTCTGGTGAGCAATCTACGATAAATCCCTTTACTCTTGAGATCTGAAAGGTAAAGGAGTAAAAGGACCTGTTTGTAAAATACTTTATAGACTGGGGCAGACTTCACCACAGTGGCCAAATAGATAATGCAAAAAATAAACTACATTATTTTGATGATCCGCAGGATGGAAACAGTGTCACATTTCAAAGGACTCTTCCTTCCTGCTGGGTCCCCAGGCCATAAACCCTATGCTTAGCTGGTGCCTGATTAATTACCTTTTAAAACTTGCAATTGTGCCAATCAGTCCATCACAGGGAAAGGAGATAAAAGCTTTTTTTGCGAGGCATGAAAGGTAACAGGTTATTTTTGGATCTGAGGATCAGCCGTCAAGGTTAGTTTTAAAGGCGTAGCTGTCATTCAAGTTCAAATCACCTGCTGATTGTAGGGATTAACGTCCAAGCCATTACTGCAATTCTTTGTTTCACATGTGTGTAAATCCTCTACGTTGTCTGAATATTTCCTGCATCTGGAAAGGAAGAACTCTGTTACCATCATGTATATGGTTGCAACTCCCTGATTTGTTGGTCATTAACAGTACATCGATCATTAACAAATATATTCATAAATTCACCTTAATGACTGTTCCAGCATAGAAAAGGAAAGTAAATGCCTCCAACCCTGGCATGGACATTTAGTGTTACTAGACGGTCATAGTGGTTTTTGGTGTAGCCACTTAGGAGAAGCCGCAGAACCCTTGCTACCTACAAATGGTTCAAAGTTGAACCTTTGTACAAGAAAACTTGTTTCCTTATTTTCAATTTGATCAGCGTCGTAATATGCAATAAAAAAAAGATATTATATTTTCAATATACAGAGTTGTAAAGTTAATCCAAGACATCTGTGCCCCTATGTATTTGACTTGTCGCTTACAAGTAGTTTGATTTGTTTGAAGGATTATAGCGCTTGTGCTTCAACTTGCAGGAATTGCTCTGATGAGAAGTATTTTAGACTTTCCTCCAGCAGAACTAATAGGGGTTCTGATTTTTGCATAGATCTGGTCTTTACACATGTGTTGCTATATAGGTTGTTTCACATTTCTAAGAATAAGGAGAATTCTTGACAAAGTGTTTGTCTACCTGCTGCTCCATGCCCTCTCCTGAATGTTATCATTTGTTGTCTTAATTGTATAAGCTATGATATAACACATACACATGTACACATTTTACTGTTCTCTCTTTTTTTACTATCTAGGGTAGGGTCAAAGTACATATGTTTGGCTATACAACCAATTTAACTCCAGCCAAAACTTTGGGGGTAATTTTAAGAATGGGGAGAGATTAGAAACATTGCAATACATTTATTGCTGCAGTGGCTTCCCTTGGTTAAATTTAAACTTATGTGCTGACTTGGAAGAAAACAAGTGAAGAAATTCTCCAGCAAAACAACATTGTGAATGAAGTGCTTATGACGTCACAAAATAAAATGATAAAAGGGGTAAACGTTTGTGGTAGTTGTAATAAATGTTACTGTCGGTGTTTATTAGTAGAAGTGTGTACACGTATACTTTAGCAATAGGATAATAGTAAAAGCCTAATAGAGGTTTTAGGCCTCCCTATTCTACAAAAGGATTTGCAAAGTAACCACAAACCTCCCTATGTTAAATTACAAATATCAATAAAAATCCAACAGTGGTTCTAATCTTCTAAAAAACAAAACAAAGAAAGAAAAGCTTTGCAGTTCTGGGTTAAATGTATAAAGCCATGTATCTATGCAACTAATATGGAATTTTATCTTGTTGATGCATAGAGAAGCATAAATCTTAATGGGTTTTGTTTTTACAGATTTTCTAAATTTTGCTATCTTCTTGAAGATAGCAAAATCTATTTTCTGTTGAGCTAAGGCTTCTATTGCATGTCCATGCTGCAATAATTAATAGGACCGGTTATTGGATTACGTGCAGCTCCTTTAGCGGATCATTGGATTACGCACTGGATGTATTTAAGGATTAATTAATG
The DNA here is from genome assembly GCF_032062135.1 of Pyxicephalus adspersus. NCBI lineage: Eukaryota > Metazoa > Chordata > Amphibia > Anura > Pyxicephalidae > Pyxicephalus > Pyxicephalus adspersus. Next base: position 9,327,149 of record NC_092863.1, on the reverse strand, counting down.
TGATTACTCACTGAAAAAATAATCAGATTAATACAATTACACACTGGATGGATTAGCAGAATGGGCATTCACTGGATTAATTAATAGCAGCAAACACTGGATGAAATAATATACATTAATTATTAAGATTCTGCACTGGTAGAATTAGTGGATTAATTAGCTCCATGATACACAATGCATTAGTTTTATGAATTTATTAATGAAAGGACTCACTGAGCAAATGGATAATTAATGAGTGGGAACTGGACAGAGAGATAATCAAAAGTAAAGCCTGGGAGAATTAATTAAAATATTAATGCTTGTCTGTGCATGGTGAGTGAATGGAGGACAGTCTGCATTTGATGAACTGATTTATGAATGCACAGGGTGCATGAGTGGTATACCCATTCAAAGCACGCTCAAGGTTTTATTTATCTGTAAAAAATGGAAAACTTGTTTAAAGGGCCCCTATATGTCAGTTACATTTTTTTATTTATGTGAAACAAGTTTAAATGACATTTTATGGATTATTGTCAAAAAAAATCTACAGGAAAAGTTTCTAGATTTATTTGTAGATTTAAAGAGACCCTGTCACTCGGCCCATTTATGGCAAGTGAGAGCTTTCAGTAAAAGTTCCCGCTCAACCATTTAAACCCACTGTCCTCTGCCACTTCTGCTTTTAGCTCAGCTAGAAGATCTGTATCCTATCCAGTAAAGTTATGTTTTATGTGCTTAGTATGGTGTATTTAGAATCTTTGATGTCCAGGGATTTGTACTTTACAATGTTCCCTGTTGACAGCTGGGCATCAGGTAGAAGTGACCAAAGTGACAAGGCCTTTTGAAAATATTTTTTTTAGAATCTCTTAGACTTGGTTACTTGATCTTCCCTGAATGTCCAAGGGGCAGATTTAAAAAAATGGAGAATTGAATTTTTGCTCCTCCCCTTTTTGTTCTCCAGTTTTAGAAACATGTTAGCAATTTTTTAAAACCCTACATAACTCTTCAAAATTTAGAACATCAGGAAACATTCAGGCAAAGAACTTTGGCAAATCTTGTGCATAAACTATATTTGTTTACCGGTTATATGAGTCTTTTTTTCTTAATCTTTGGAAGTTCAGCTATTCCACTGTGGAATTTTTACAGTTACCTGCACAAGAAGGGTGAATTGGTCTGTTTTCTGTGTTGGGGAAATTGTGGCTACATCAGCATAGCATGGGTAAATGAATTAATGATAACAGGGCCAGTGCTACCTATATGAATGAATTGATGGTAGAGTGTACCACTTGTGTGCTTTGATTTATGACTGGTCATTTGTCCCGGGTGGGTGAATAATCATTTATTCATAAGAGTATGTAAATATATTAATGTGACTGTGCACTTGGTGAGTTTGTTAATTTTCTAATAGAAGTAATGCACTGTGGGTATGAGATTGAATATTTTAAATAGCTTTATAAGTTGGACTGTGTCCTGTGTGAATGTATTTATTTCAGCTAGCATGAACTAAATGAAGGGATTAATTGATATTTGCATTTAACTAATTATTTGAGTGACTGAACCCAATCCTTGTTTATTGTACGTTAAAAAAGAACCCTAGTCAACTGATGTTTCTAAATTGGATTTATATTATAAACAAAGTTTGAAGAACCATGGAAGGGGCTTAGGGCAAAATAGGGCAACGTATTATCTAAACTCCAGGCAAGGGAAAAATAACCAATAAATACAGTTATATATTCATTAAAACATAATTGAATATTAAGACAATTCTGCTTATATTTTGCCTTCCCTGTTTCTTCCCTCAACCTCTTACACACTCTTTTTTTTAAATACCGGTAAGCATTTTTGTTTTCATTGGAAACCTTATTTTAGACCCAGTGATGTCGTCATTATGTATCTGCTTCTATATTTAATGCAACAAATATTTGCTTTCCAAAAGACTATAAATGCCTGTATGATTATATCAGGACCAGTTAGGCAGAATTACAAATCTTCTGTACTGCTGTCCATTGTTACTGAGACAAATAGTAAGTGAATGTTTTATTGGTAAAGTGGTAAAGGAAATCTTGCAATGGACAGGATGTAAAAAATCCCCTCCCCTTGCACAGACAGCAAACAAACTCTTATATGCTGTTTACACCATAAACACATGAAAGAGCCATTGTAGCAGATTTAAATTGTGTTGCTGTGAAGGACTATAGAAAGCTGTCAGCATTTATCTACAGCCCCCTGTGGCAACAAGTAAAATCTTTTTGTTTCTGCTTGAATAAAATAAATGTTTTAAAGAGAACAAGATAAATGATTAACATATTGTAAATCATTTTAATCAACTTTTTTTTATAAATCAGATCTTCTAACAAGGTGTGGAAAATATGAGAAAATATCTAGATTGACTGAGGTGGAGGCTCTTTTAGCTTGTTCATGGTTCATGGTGGAGTCTTTTCAACTTGCTCTTACACACCTGTTTGTACATTCTTTGAGAAAAAAAAACTTTATAAGGTGTGAGCAATGTGGTCTAAAGTCTTTAGCAAAAGTAGAAGACATACGTGTTGTTGATATAAGAACTAGAAAAGATGGTCAACTGGGACAAAGACAGCAATAAAGAAGAAAGTTTGCATGGGTTTTAGCTTTCCCTTTTTCTTCTTAAAAGTGCATTTTTGTCTGTGTAGTAGTTAGAGATTTTCCCACAGATCTTCCCAGAAACTATTACTTATTATGCATAAGTGAAAATGTTTCCAAAGAGCCACCGGTAGCAATAAAAACATGACAGGGTTTCTAATAATCAAAATAGAAGTTTTTGCTAGACCTAAATATTGCCTGACATTTCATATGTTTTGGGGGAGAGTAAGTTTACCATGAACTGCCAAGTCCTGCTATGGAGTTTCTGTACGCTTGCACTTTTATGAATGTGTTCATACCTGCAACATCCTAATGTATTTAAATGTATTTGTCGGAGCCCTGTGCAATTACAAGATTTTCACTGTTCAAAAGATTTGCAAAGTAATAGCAGCAGGGAGGTCTACATTTTTCTTTCCCAAGGGAAAAACAGTGCCACGCTTTACCAGAATCAGATAACCGTTTTGTGACCTCAGGGAACAGAGATGTAGAAGTGGACACACATTTAACTGCGCCAAGATCAAACTGCTTTAGTGATAACCTTTTATTGATCCAGTGCGTCTCTGCATCACACAGTGCCTGGAGCTCCATCAAATAAGATGGCAATGTTTTCTTAAAACGGACACTACATCACTTGAGGTTATCAAAGTTTAATATATAAACTGAGCACAGATGGAATTATTGTGATTTGTAAAGATGGAAATTGGAAGTATGATTCCCGAGGGTTGTCTTTTTTTTTTCTTTTTTAGGTATTGCCGGAGAAGTGTTCTTCTCCATTATTTCTCTCTCATACATCTCTCTTTTTTTTTACAGAATTTAAATAGGTAACGGGCTGCTGGTGGAACTGTATGGGAATTGTTTAATTTATAGTGTGTTGTGTGAAAGAGACTTGGGAATTCAGCATTTTAATACAGTACGTTTCGTTTTTCACAAGTCTTTCAAGATTGTACAAGCTATTTCAGGATTCTAATTTGGAAAGGCATAGATAGAAAGGCAAGTAAAATGGCTTCAAATATGGAATCACTTAATGTTTTTTTCCATAAGTGGAAGTAAACATTGCAATGATTGCAAATGTCCTCTAGAACCCAAGTTAAAAATACCAGTGTGTTCCTAATTATATATTCACTGGTAAATGTGGCTCATTAGTATGTATGCCCCACATTCCTGTATGCACTCCCAATAACATCTGGGCATGCTTCTGATGGGATGGCAAATGGTTCCCTGGGGTTCCTGTCCCAAACCTGGATGAGGGCATCTGTGGGCTTCTAGGGAGTCATGTGGCCTTACTTGGTGTTGAATGCACCGATGATTCTCAATAGGATGGTATGCAGAGCTTTGCAGCCAACCTTGGCAGCAAACTTCTGCATTCCATCCTACTGAGGATCAGTGAACACAAGGACATACTTTCAAGTTTGGTGTGCCTGGTTAACCCCTTATTGGGAGAATATACCTGCACAATTTACCATAAAGAAAATAGACACCATAGATACTTGAACTATTGCAAGTAAAGTTAAATCTTTACAAGTTTGATACCATACAAGTTTGATACCATACATACCTGAACTACGGCAAGAAAAATCAAACATTTTTCCTTTTGATCATCGGCTTGATCTATGTCTCTGGATGAGTACAAGTTTGATACAGAGCCTAAACTGAACAGATAACTACTACTACCACCAGCTACACATGATAGATCTTGGAAAACAAACTGTAAAGTCAACCTTACATACCCCTTAGGAAGCCAAAACTGGCAAAATGCCTTGGGTAAAAAAAGATTACAATGGTTCCACATAAACGCTAGCTGATTGTTTGTATGTATAACTTCGCATACTCCACCCCATAGTTATACAATGGGCTGGAAGATATGCACTCTGATGACTCTGTAATTGTGTATAAATTTTGAAAAAATACATAATTATTTTTCTTTGAAACACTGGCCTAGAAAACCCCGTCTTTTTCTTTCTTTTTACATATTTTTAATTGCCATATATGGGTCTCTTAACAAAAAGGTTGCTGTATTTTCACTGTAGGTAAATGACCATCATCTATCTTGGTATAGTCATGCTTAAGAGAAAATCTGCAATAAATTCAGTCTTGTGACATGGTTATTAAAACTTTTGTGGTAAAAATAGAAATACATTTCCATAGTATTACAGCAACAAAAATTGGTTACCTTTTCATGAAATGCCTCTCGATGTCTGTCAAAGGGCATCAGATACCTAAGGGAGCTCAGTGAAATGAGCAATCGCCATTTTTCCCTCTCTTGCCAGAAAGGCTGATAGTAGTGTTTAAGAAACGAATTTACATTTTAACTAATGAGCTGTAAAGCTGTTCCTATATTATACATTATGCTTCGGGGGATGTATACTTCATGAGAACAGAGATCACATTTTTCCACCTGAATAAATACCACACACATTCTTCTTAATAAAAAGTTAGTAAATAAAATAATAATTCTTCGGAAATATATAATTAAGCTGTGCTATATTTTTGTGCTGCTTTTGCTGGTAATGCTTACCTTATCCTAAGTTCTGTTCGCTGCAGACTTCCTGTGAGCCTAGGCTGTCATTGACATGCCGCCTGGTGGATCTTGTCAGGCAACCTGGACTCGGTACTCCTGGACTGAGCAGTGCTTACATGTCATTGTATGACTGCCATGGTATGGAGGAATCACCTACCATCAAGGAAATAGAGGAACAAGCCTTGATATCACCAATGTGGTCCAAAGATTGGAGGTGAAAAGGAAAAATTACCTTTAAAGTCAGCACATACTTGGAGGTGATTTGTTATAGTAAATAAATGACTGAATCTTACAGAAAAACAGGGAAAAATTATGGAAAATAGGGGTTAAAAGTGAAATTTTTTATTACATTTTTCAGTGCTTCCTGGTCATCAAGCTGCCACTGAATGTGCTGTTAATATTACCCAGATGATCACCTGCTTTTAGCTGACTGATTGGTTGCCACCATGCTTCAGAGTACAAACTACATGCTGTTTCTGCAGACATCTCGTCAGAAGCGAAATGCATCTCCCTTCGTTGTCAGAGAATTAATGATTTTGCAATTGCAGTCTCTGCAGTGAGGACAAAGCTGTTTTCTCACTGTTCTTTCCAGATGCGGAAATGAAAGGATTACTTCACGGGATTGTAATCCAAATGTCAATGCTACAGCTCATTAGAGGATCCAGAGTCAGCTACAGCATTGAAAACACAGCATTAGGGAAAGTCCTGCTATTATGGCTTTCTTGTGACACCTTTCACAATGCTTTAAGAAATACTAAATCCAAAATCTGATAGATTTTATAATTACAGAAATGAAAATAAAATGGGCTTTTGTTTCTTTTTTTAAATGCAATATGCTTGATACCTGATGGTATTGTTTCATCTAATGATAGTCTCTTGATTTTAATATGATGTATTAGAGTCTCAGATCAACTGCAGTCTAATCAGTTATAAAACCTAATAAAAAAAATTGTATTTTTTATTATACACATTATGTACGCAACCCCTAGGAGGACTGGGGAGGAATTGAAACTTTCCAAAATCCAATAGGCTTTAACTACTGATACGGTTTTTTAGACAACTGCAAGATAATTGAAAGTCTATGTGTACTTAATTCAAAATTGATCAATAGGCATCTAAGCCGATTTGCAGTTTTTTTTTTGGTTCAGAGCAGAAAAGGGCAAGACATCCAATTATAGAACTTTTTAAAATATGCCTGTTTTTTTCCCTTTATCTTTTGGCTTCAGCACAGACATGTTACAGTCAAGGGGTTCTATCCATGGATCATTTAAGTTGTATAGCTCGCAGAACCTTTTTTTAAAAAAAGGTTAGAGTTGAGGCTTGAGGAGTATCAAACGAGAAGACGGCTTCAGAGACAAGGAATGATGAGAGGAAGATGGTTTGATGTGTTGGAGTGGAGATAAAAGCTGAATACATCAGGAATCAGAAGCTGATCCTCAGACAAGAGTCAGAGTTGTGCACAGAGAAGTGATAAATGCATATGTGAACATGTAAGCGACATGACTCTTTCAGATATTTTCTTGTAGGTGTGTCGGTTTAGGTATGATTTTACTCTACAAATATGCTAGGGATAATGATAGCCTTACACAGATAAGCAAGTGTTACACAAATATAATGGGTATTTTATTAGACTTGCCTTATAAATGCAAACAGGCACATATGAAAAATATCTGCAGGAAAGTAGTAGTACAGTCTGCTATTGAAAGTCATTTTAGAACTGTTTAGAACTGTTGTAAAGGTTATAAGACAAGTTATAAAAAAATGTGTTTATATTTTTCCCAGACAGGAGGAACACTTCTTGTAAATATAAAACTAACTTATAGTAGAAAAACAATACCAGAGTACAGTAAAATAAATATAAAAACAGGTAATTTAATTGTGTATGCACAGTGCTAGACTCTGGAACCTTAGTGCCATCTATACAGCATACTAAAGTAGCACTAAACTCAACATTTTCATAATGTTAATAGGCCCTAAACAGTGCCCTGAAAACATTTTTAACATGTACCTCAAAAGTATTTATTTAATATCACCATAAAGGGTGCACAACTGCTTGTTAAAATCTTTTAAGCTGGACTTGTGCATTTATTTTGCAATATTAACCTAATTCTACCAATGCATTTTGTAACTGAATAAAGAGTGTATGGTACTTGCTGAGCAATACCAAGCATACTAATCAGTGGTTTCCACTTTATTCTGACTTTATTTGCTATAGGACCGGATATGAAGCATTGAAACCAAGGACAGCCAGGCAACTTAAATTTTCAAAAAGAGGTCAGAAATGGCAGTCTCTTTTTGTCTTAAATACATGTTTCCTTGAAAGACGCTTTTAAGTCAAACTGCTGCTGTTTGTGTGATCTATAATGTTTCTTAGGTTAGACCAGCAGTTTGCTGATTTTTCATGTTGGTTTAAAGGTTCCATTTACTTTTACGAGGTTTAGGTCAATTTCCTAATCCAGAATGGTTCCTGACCCTAGCTGACATCAGAAAGAAATGTAGGTAATGTGTGGAAGTGACAGCTTTCCTAAAAATCCTCTAGCAAGTGGATTTACTAGAGTAATTGCTCTATTTATTCAATAGTATTGAAATACCCGTGAGCTACATATAACTGCAGGGGAGCCAAGCTTTAAAGTACAGCTTAATTAATAAACCTGTGAGCTGCTCAGGAGCAGGTTACTTTGTATGTACACTTCCTCTCAAAACATGCCAAAGTTACCCCTTTGTGTGAAAATCCCTGAATTAGCCCTTTTTATTCTCTATAGAAAAGGCACAGAGTTCATGCTGGATCACTTTCCTATATGCTGTTTCTCTTGGTGTTCTGTCATAGAGCTATAGTATCTTCTGCTTTATTTACCCAAAGGCAGCACATCCGCCTTATGGTCCTAATGTTCTAGCTTTCAACCTTAATGGTACAAAGGGTCCTTCTCTTAACATATCTAGTTGTTGTTGTAGATTTAGTGCAATACAAATATATACACCCATAATCACATGTTTTAAATGTATATTATATGTATCTTTATCTGTAGTGCTTAGTTGTGCTATGCCAAACTTTGGCTTTGTGTAAGTGATTTCTTACCCTGTCTCTGTACAGGTACATATTGGTTAGTTACTATTTATGAATATGGCAGTCAGGTAGATCCAAGTTTTTAAGGACCTTGTGGTTGTGTTAGATAGATGGCAAATAGCTGATATTAGAGCTTAATTCTTTTTATTGAAAAAAAAACACTTGCTTGGACCGTTGAGGGGTTAGGTGACATAGAAGTGTAGACGGTGCTTGCTGCTTTTAGCCTGGTGTTCTTTATCATTCATTGTATGCTTTTGTCTGTAAAATAGGTTCATTTTCTTTAAACCAGCCTTGGTACCTAAATGTATGGTGGCTGCACCTATGTTAGGATGTGTCAAGCAACCTTGGACTTTCAGAAACCGAGAGTGCTTTTATATGCTTATACCAACACATCATATGTGTTAAAGGCTGGCCCTCATCTTCCTGTTTTTCAAACTTTTCTATTTGCTTTCTATTAAGCCATCTATGATAGGGATGGGCCAGTAGGAAGTTGGAGGCAATGAACAGGCTGGGAAACATTAAACAGTGCTAGGAAGCATTGGTATTGTCCATGAGATGTCCATGATTTAAGGCTCCTGAGACTTCAAGATCACATCTAAAGACATGTAACTGGTCGCATTGTTTTACTGAAAAGTGTTAAAGTCTTTAAAGTCTTTAAACATAAATTATCAAAAATCCTGTCCCTTTCCTTTTTCCCCTGGGGGAAGTTTTCTCAACACATTCAGCCTTTTTCAGTATGAATTTGTAGTAGCATACCAGCTAATAAGGAATTTTTTTATGCATGCCTCCTCTCTCCTTACCTAAATGTAAAAATTACAGTACCGTTGCAGGTATATATACCTGACAATAGAAGGGGTTCCGTTATAGAAATTTCTCTTCACATCCTGTTAGAATTTTTTTTGGACAGTAATCACTGTAACCATTGTTTGCTTTGGAAGATTTTTTTTCTTTCTTTTCTGGTGACTGAGAATTCCTAATGTGGAACTTACCACATTGCAGTATATATGTTATTAGCTACAATAAATAAGGCTGTAAGGAGAATCAAGGAATGTTGCACACCAGGAATAAGATCTATTGTTTCATTCAATCTTTGAACTCTGCAGGCTTAACATACACATATACACATCTCATCTGGTCCTTGGCTCAAAAGCATAAGATATTCTAAATATAGTAATTTTTATTAGTGGCTGTAAAACATAATTAGGAAACATGCAATCCAAGGGTTAAGCTACCAGCCCACTACTTGCAGGTGAAATATGGACACCTTGAAATCCCCTAGGTTGTGAGAACCTGTATGTATTGTAAGGAAATTTCAAGTGAAATGTCTAAATTGTACCATTTTCAAGCTATGAAAGGTACATTGGTGTGTTATCAGTGGAAGGTTTTCTGCCTAGACTCCCCCACAGTTTCTGAAATGGGTCTATTATGTTAAAAGAATCATCTCAGTTAATTATTTTATAGGATTACAGAAGCTGTAAGTGGATTTGAACATATTGATCATACGATTCATTAGGCAGTTTGTATAATAAGGAGAGTCAGAGATATTACTATTTTATTGTAATTACTAGAGACGCTTTTCTGCAATAAGTATTTTCCTTCCCCCAGGCTTGTTTGTGCATTACATCCGGCTCTCTATTCATTTTTAAGTTGAAAGCTAAACTCATTTGTGAACAAAAGTCTCAAATATACTGTTTACATTTTATTTAGATTAAATTCTTCTTCAAACATGGGTTAAACGGTTTTAAAGTGACTAGGGTTCATTTTCTGCTGTTGAAAAAATTCTTTACAACATTTTTGCTTTTCAACATTGCTTCTAGAATTGGTTTCATAACTGTGAATCTATACTGGTATTTGATGACACACAATAGATTATGTGTAAGGAATTTAAAACAATAATTACCTTAGCCGAATAGGCCATAATGCCTATGACAATAAAAGACCACTTCCTAAGCATTTGTAGCATTTTTGTTTTTTTAAAGCATGGAATTGTTGGTCCCATACCCAAACCCAATTTGAAGGAGAAGGGTACTTTTTTGATTGATGTATTTCTGGAGGCCTTCCCAGGGTTCATGGCCCTATTGATAGCTATTAAGTATAGCTTTATGATTATATATACACATTTGCTTTGATGGTAATATTTACATATTTTGTTTCATTTAAAATTTGAAACATTTGAAACATTAATTACCTTAGCCGAATACGCTATAATGCCTATGACAATAAATTGTTTTTTTAGAGGAAAATCTGTTTTTAGAGGAAAATCTGTTGTAAATAATTCATGTATACTACCGTTATAGTTCTGAACTAACCATACATAAAAGCAGTGCAGGTTTTAGGTGATAAAGTTATAGGTTAATTGATTTGTGAATTGTAAAACATTGGGGGGTAATTATTCACTTGTTTTCCTTGCTGGGATCAATGAACTATGCTGTTTAAACTAATGACAATCTAAGGTTTCATGTATGCTCTTTCTTAAGAAACACTTTATTGCAGAGATTACAAAATTCTCCAACAACCCTTCCTCTTCTTTCCTCAGCACCATAGTCCAAAGTATTATTGCATTCTTCATGTTTTGAGGCCTCAGCCTGCTTACTTAAAGCATCATTAATATGTAAAACTGGACACAGAACAGTAAAACCTGTAACCCTGGACAAAAGTTTAGCTGCTACTAATTTACATGTTTTCTTAGCTAGTTAAGTTACCCTTTCAAAGATGTAACATAAAAATTAAACATGTTCTGAAAACAAGGTGATGTTAAAAACCCCTAGACCTAATGGTAATTTACTGTCACCTCTCAAATTTTTTTTTATTTCAATCTTTGTATAAAACTTAATATTTCACATTTATTTTACCCACAGTCTTGTGGGTGTTTAGTGTGAAAAGTTGTGGATTGCAAGATCAAAAAAGTTGTAAACTTTTTTTTCTGTATTTTTTTTAGCTACTGTAGGTGGTTAAATGTTTCACCTAAGAAAATAATTCAAATAGCAGATTAGAAACTACTATGAAGTGTCAATTTTTTACCAGGGCTGTAGAGTCGGTAGATAAATCCTTCGACTCCGACTCCTCAGTTTCTGGTACCTCGACTCTGACACTCCGACTCCTCTGTATTTACAGGGTTTCTCATTTTATCTTCACACTTTTGCAACCAAACTTCACCAAAAAGTTTAGACCCCCTAATTATATATAAATCAATAAAATGTGTTATACTTTTAATATATAATTAAACAGAACACAATATTTTTACCATAAAAGTTTTTTTCAAGAAACATTAATAAAAATATATGAAAATAAATTGATGATTTGTCAATTATTATGTTTTTTACTTTATATAATTTTAAAATGAAATATCTTTATTATAGGGATTTATACTAAGTTTAAAGATAACAATATTATTTATCTTTTCATCTTCAAAGTTATTGGCTTTATATTTAGTATTGCACTTACCCTTATAGCCAGAGAATTAGGTATTGCAGAATGTCAAAGTGTGGTAGACAGTTATCTGAACGGAAGTGATGCCTCCCAGATAGCAATGGTTTTGGGTTGCAATCGTACAACCATACCCAAAATTATTAGGACCTATGAATCTACCTTACCAAGAGGAGGTCTGAGAAATTCAAAGTTGGATGAAGCCCATAAGGCGGAGTTACGCATGTTAATGTCTGAAGATTGCAGAATAAAGGACTAATTATTTGCCAAATTTGGAATGAATGTATCTATTTCAACAATAGATAGATGCATTGATAAATTCCAATAGTCATTAAAAAGAACTTCTTTAATTCCTGGAAGGCAGAATGATTCTCACTCTCTTCAAGAAAGGCTTAGCTTTGATAAAAAAAAATCCTTGATCTTATTGCTTTGGAAGATGGAAAAAATATCTACTTTCTTGATGAAGTAGGTTTTACCATTTTAAAGAGAACCAAAAAGGGGAATATCTCCTATTGGGCAAAGGGCGGTGCATGTTGTGGCTGGAGTGCGTTCCAGATGTTATTCAGTTTGTTGTGTGAGGAATAAGGAACAGGAACTTTACCAGTTTAAAAATATAAACCACATTCTTTGGTAGTTTTAAAACAAAAACAAAGCCTAACTACATGAACAAAAACAAAGATTATCAAGTAAGAGATTCTCTCTTTTCTTCATTGAAGATACAATGCCATCAGCTATTAACCCTCCACTTTTGTTCAGGCAATATATCAAGCCCCTCCATTTCAAGAAGAATTTACCAGGTGTTAAATTTTCAGATTGCAAACTCTTTGTGACAGTAAAGAGGTTAGAAAGTAGATTTTCCAGTGCTTTTACTTGTGTCCACTGACTTTCAGTTAATAAAACAAAATAGAACTGTCTTCCTTCAATATCTGTCTGTCATTTTCTTCATCTTCTCAATTGTGCTTAACATATTAGAAGCATTATCTGTCACAATACAAAGAATCTGTTCCTTTTTATTTAAAAATCATCTAGAACATCCTCCACTAACTTCTGAAGATAGTCACTGGTGTGATGTGCCTGGGTGTCCTTTACTCCAAAGGTTCACATTATTGTTTTATCAGTTTCATCAACAAATCTAACATTAACGTCCCTTCAGACCTTTTCGTAGTTCTTCCTTTTTGCATTTGGCCTCTTTAATTATAAGTTTCCTTATACTTTCTCTTTCTAAGTTTTTCTGCTGTTTCTCCATTTAGGCCTAAAAAGGCTGGTCTGAAAAGAAGATTGTTTTTTACCATCATCTTCAAGAATACATTGGCTCACGTAATGTTTCTTATCACTTGATAATGTAAACTGCTCATAAACAGCAGACTTTATCGTGTTTGTTGACAGATTTTTTGCCATTGTGAATGGGATGCTGCTTTCACTAAAATATAAATATATATAAAATATATTATACTAACTAGCATATCCTTTGATTTAAATATAAATGTACACTTACTCCTGCACTATTGCAAACATACATACAACACGGCACTGTACACACAAATAAGCTATAGCCCTGCACTAAACTTAGACATAATTTGTCCTATACAGAAAAACATGCACAAACATATATACTATACACACAACACAGAGCCCTACATTTTACTCAGAAACATACACACAATATGCACCATAAACAAACATTTATACATTCCTGCACCATACACACAAACATACACATAGCTCTACAGTTTTATCCAGAAACATGCACACAGCCTTCCATCATAATACACACAAGCAGCCATCCAGTTTTAAAATAAACATGAACACTTTAAGTTGAATTCAAAAAGCTGTTCTTCCAAGTTCTTCTAAGCTCTTTTAGCAGACAGAGGAAGTTGAGCACACGCTGCTGCCTTTATCTTTGTTTGCTGATCTTCTGCTGAAGACAGGGCAGTGGGAGGCTCCAGGGCCATGGGGGCCACTCAACTAACTTCCTAGTACAATGGTACCTCGGTTTACGACGGCATCTTGTTAAAGAATTTTCGGGTTTCGAAAGAAAATGTGGATGAAATTTTGTTTCTGAAACCGAAAGGAGCTTCCAGATATGAAATTACAACAATGTTACAACATTGTAACATTACAACAATGTAACATCTTGCCTCATCTTGTCTCGGCTTATCTTGTATCGGCTCGTTTTGTCTTGCCTTGTCTTGTTTCGGCTCATCTCTCCTTGTCATGTCTCGTCTCACTCAGGCTACCACAGTCTTAGTAAGCTAGTAAACATCTCTGAATGTGTCTCGGGTGATTGCTGTGCTTTATTGCCATTGTGTATTTTTTTTTTTGCTAAATTTTTTGTGTGTGCTATTTACTGTGTGTACTGGTATACTATACGCCTAAAAGAGTCCTCATTAAAGGTAAAGTTTTTCTTGATTTCTCTATGTAACAATATTTTCTATATGGTAAATAGTACGGTACAGTATTTAAAATAAATGGTAATTTCTTTGGGTATGAGAACAGATTATTTCTATTTCCTTTATTTCGAAAATTTGATTCGAGTTACAAAATTTCGGATTAAGAAATGTATTTTGGAACCAATGATTTCCTTAAACCACTGTATTAGGTGGTGTGCAAAATTATGTTAAAGTTCAGCCCTGGATGGGAGCATAAATGGAGAGTGCAGACGGGACACCTGAACACACATCAGGCCATAGCACTCACCTACACCTATATCATTACACTTGTTTACACTCAAATGAACTTGTTAAACATATTATATCTGAAATAAAATGAAAACCCTTTTTTGTAATGTACATAATCCAGGTTACAATAATGTGAATGTCAGGTTGTATAATAGCTCAGCTGAACTTCACACTAGTAGAAATACAACTATGCACTGGGCTTTATTCTTATATCAGAGAAGTACTTAATTATGACTATTGTTTGTGAAATAGGACATCTGAACTTGCTGTATTTTTTTATTATAATTTAAATTTATCAGGAGTCGGAGTCGGCACATTTATATCGACTCAATGATAAAAGACTGTTCTATTTCTGTGGTTGATTTGGGGGAAGATAATATTTCTGTTCTGTTCTTAGTTCTGGTAGAGATAATGACATGGTGTTTTGTTAGTTGGGTTTTGCAGGTGTTAAATCCTTACTTTCCTTAGTATAGAATTCTTAGGACAGATTTACAGATGTATTGTAAAAGAACAATGTAATCGGGTCACTTAACAAGATTATAATGTATATTTGAAACAACTTTTTTTTTACCTCATTTAAACTTATTTTTTTTTATTGGAAGCTATCATTATAACTTTACTCAACCAACCGTAACAGGTTTACTAAAAGGATCTCAAGCTTCAGATGTTCTTTAGATATACATTGCCTGCTGTTTTATGTAAAAAATATTTTAACATCTATTAAACATATTCTTTAAAATATGTAGCAGTTTCATGCTATTATGAAAATAAAACAAAAATTAGGGTGGTGTAGTATCTAGTGATTAATTATAAAGGCACAACTGACTTCCTTCAAATCCCAATCACTGAAAACACAAATGCAGCTCTCTTAACTTAGTTTCAGTGTTGATCATGTTGTTAGATATGGTGCAGCTAGAGTTTATGTCTGATTCTTTGTTTTTTGAACGTGGTCCTTACTTTGTAACAATTGTTTTGCATTAATTGTGTATACATCCTGGCTATGTTTGGTTTGGTATGTCACTGTGATGTGTATATCTAAGGAACACATTTGTGAATTTAGTTTTACTCTATATGGATCAGTAAGGCATGTGTACTTATCTTAAATAAAATTGGTTCAAAGATGTGTCGCTGTCTCTAAAACGTTGTCAATAATTTACACTATTTAGGAATCTGAATCTGGTATTTTTGTTCCCAGAAGCATATAGGTTGTTATTGCTAATCTCTCTTTTATAAAATGTTAGTTTCCCGGCTATAATTCAGAAGCTTTTGCTTTAATAGCTTCTGAGTTTCTGACCAAAACAAATATGCAGGTAAAAGGTGTCATGCGTCCTGACCTACATGCCTATTCTTGACTTGTATCTTAAACATTACTAAAGCCAAAACAACCAGACAACTAAAATATTTTAATTAGTAGGATAGCCACATTTGAAGTTTTCCTAAAGATGCAAAAAGAATTCCTAGACTTCTGCTGGGATATGATCTTTGTGACATAAACTACAAGAGTAGCTGTAAATTTGGGTTTTTAGTTGCTTTACCAATGTCAAAACTTTATTGGCATATCACTATATTACCAGCAACAGGCTTCACTGCTGCCAAGCCACCGCATGACCTGGGGTATTTTGGACATTCATGCAGCATCTCTGTAGCTTGAGAAATTAGGATATGCAAATTGCCTCTGTTCCCTTGAACATGAACATTTAAATCTAAACTCGGGCCATCTAGAAAATGGCCTGTAATGTAGCAATTTTGTTGTTTTTTTATATTGATTCCCATGTAATTTTTTTACTAGCTGTTTTTGTGGCTTCAGAGAAGAAATACTTGCACTGTATAGGGCTGTTGGTGGGTATGTTGTTTATTGTTACAGGAGCTTCTGTGAGCAATGATCACACATTAGATTGTGAGCTCCTTTGAGGGACAGTTGGTGACACGACTATGAACTTTGTACAGCGCTGCATAATATGATGGGGCTATATAAATACTGTATAACAATAATAATAATAATAATATTTCATAATTAAGAAAACTGAAAATAATTTCAAATATAAATGCTTGAAATTCACAGGTAATAAATACTTTTCACAACATACCTGGGCAAAAGCAATATACATATGATTTTATCTGATGCAAAATGTATATATTATATATAAAATTTATAACAAATATATATATAACTGAAAACTGTGCCTACTGTGAACTCAATATATAGCATACAGTCAGCTAAGATAAGCACTTTTATTTGTAAGGATAAAGAATATTCTAGTCTTTGCATAATCCCATGTATATGTAATGGGTAGACAATATATTTTTTTAATGTTAAGTTTTATTTAAAATCATATTTCAATACTTTTGTAGCTTGTTCTTTAAAGTTAGCCTTTCATTCAAGCAATATAGGGGCTGCCTCTAGCTTCAATACTTTGAAATGAGTATGCAAATCAGAAAATTTGGAAAACTGAAAAGTCCCCATCTACATGGGTACACTAGCAGTCTTGCTAAAATCAAGATAACCAACACATTTGAATGATTTTAGATTGATCCTGTGGTCTTTGTGGAAGGACATGATCAAGGTATAAATTGGCTGATTTTGCCCTTTAGTAGAGAAAGAGTTTGATCCTTTGTGTAGCTCACAAATTCTGAAGCCAGTTTAGTCAACAACTTCAGAAGTTAACACCTAGAAGTTAATACACCTATTTATCATAGTTGAGGATGATAGGCACCTTTAACTAAATATTTGCACCATACACTTTTAAATCTGAAGGTTCTTTTGCAAATAGGAGGAACTTGATAATGGCACACAATTGTACACTTTCCTTCACATGGTCCTGTCAAAGATATTACAAAATAGCCTTTTCAAAAGCCATCCTTGAAACAGTCATGTTACAACAAAAAAAATGACATTCACTCTCAGGTTCTGTAATGTGGGATGAGCTTTACACTTTTCAGCAGCCCCTGTATATTTCTAAATGTCCAAAGCCAGACCACAGCTTTGCCTTGAATTTTTGCAGAAATCTCTCACTAACATAGACAGGAATGAATAAAAACCATGCAGCAGAACTGACAAGAATCAAGCCCTAAACCACAAAGTGGGAACTAAGTGGGAAGACCACAGTGCCCACAACTGCATTATTATGTTGTTATATGTAGTTCTTTAGAGCATGGGGGAGAATTGAGCTTGGTTGAAAAAGAATGATGCAAACCACATTTTAACCTACCTGTTTCACCCTTCCTGGGTAAGAAATAAATAAACCTTTATGTAGCTTTTCCCCTTTTGTCTGTTCATCTGATTTGAGTGAGCATTATTACTAAAAGAGATATCAATTATGAGCCTTGTGTATCTAGAATGCTACAGACTGAAGAACACAAACCGTATTGACTACTTGTCTAAAATCATCAGCTTTCCCACAAGAGATATGGCATCCGCATAACAACAGAGATGAATTCTGTGCTTCGTTCTTCTACAGACGGCTTATGTATATCTAGGAATTAGGATATTGCTTCATGGTACAATCTATACACTGGGGACACATAGGCCGACAGAAGAAATTCATTACATGGAGCCAGTATAACCCATGGAATTCTAAGCAGCTCTCACTGGGTATTAGGACTAATGGCTGTTGCTAATCTCTGGCAGTACTCTAACATGTGGGGGGAAAAGTGGAGAGGACCCAGTGGTGCTCTAGGACTAATCATAATTTCTGGGAAAAATACAAGATATGGGATTTTACTTCATAAATGTTGTGTAATTGATCATCTAATGAAACAAACATGATTCATTTTTTAAAAGTCCATGTCCATGCTGAAGCAATATATTGGCATATGTGTCTATACTGCACAACCTATTTTCCTGTGAATTTAGAACACTGATTTAGGTGCTGATATTATAAGCCACCTTTTAGCATTTGGGCCAGGTTAAATTACTAAAAATATTATGGAGAACAATATTTTTGCATTTAAAGCTGTATGTTTAAAGATTTTTATGTCTAAATATTTTCCAGTGATTACCAATAAAATACAATAGTAATATGTTTGAAAATGCTTCAAATATTGTTTATGTGGCCTTATATCCACCATCACTGAAGGTGGGTTTATAAAAACTAGTTTTAAAGAAAAGATCTGAATATTCCAGAATTTAAAGGATACCACTAATGATGTCACTCACCTGCAAATATATTCAGTTTCTTTTAGGGCTCGATTTATCAAAGTTTTTTTCACCCATTTGAAAACAAAAATTGTAAAAATGTTAGCAAACAGGATTCACCCAACATCCATGTTTTTCAATTGAAAAGGACTTCATGGTACTTCATTTTATTTATTACTCAGGGAATTCAGAGCTGATATGAAATTTTCCCCAACAGTGTTGAATTTTTCTCTGACACAAAATTTTCGAAATGTATAAATTATTGTAAAGTGCTTCTTTCCTTTTCATTTAACCCAGATTCCATACTTTATGTTTGTGTTTATTTTTTTAAAAATTAAAAAGGGGTGAAAAAAAAAAAAAATTTTTTTTTTTTTTTTTTTTTTTTTTGTTTGTGATTAGCTCTCAGTGAGGTATTTATACAGTAACTGACACCACGCTGCCTAATAATATGTTGAGACAAACATCTGTCCTAATTGCATTTATAAAAATAATGTACCTGTTTCGACTTACAAAAAAATTCAACTTAAGAAGAAACCTACAGTCCCTATCTCCAATGTAACCTGGGGACTACCTGTACTAAAGTTAAAACGAAACATGTTTTTTTTGTTTTTTTTTTTAAATGTACTTTAAAATATTATAATAATCCACCTGTTATATAATGTGTGCATAAATACAGTTCCAGTGCAATGGAAACCAATCATAAGCAAGTGAATAACGGTATGCCTCCTATTTAACAAGATTCACTCTCTCTCACAAAACCAAAGAAAGGTTGTCATGTTGTCACTGATGGATTGCCTAATGACTTTTTAATGTACTATAAAATAGGTTTGTGCTTTCTCTAGCTCTTGGACCTGTTAGTTCTGGTGAAGGCTTTCCAGTACTAGATTTGTAGACAGATCAATAATCTAGTTTGAGAACCACTCTAAATTGAAATATCAGGATTAGATGGAGTTGGACTTTAAAATGGGATGTTGTTATTGAGCTCTTTTGCTTTCATATACAAATGCATCGTCTTCTGGCAGTGAAAAGAGAGAGGATCCATCTGTGACCGCAGCAAGCTGGAGGCACACAGCAATCAGACGGCTTGGGGTGGCTCAGTGCCATAGATGTGTGTTGGTGTTCTTTGCTGTGGGAACAGCTGGCAAAGTTTGTGCGGTAGCATTTATTGTTGTAGGAGTCAGAGCAAATAAACACATGCAAATGCTACAGGGTGAGCGGGCAGCGAAGCTGATCCTACAAAAGATTCTCACTTCCAATTAACCTATTCAGTTCTTCTGGTACAACTGATGTCAAAGATGAAAATATCAGTACTGAGCTGTAATCATAAAACTGAGACACATCAAATGCTTGCACTGTGTCTGATTATTTTATCTCCTACTCTGCATTACATCATTGCTTTTTTTTTTTTTGAGTGAGTACTTAAAAAGTCTTTTTTGCACCAAGAAAGAATTTATCTTTTTCCATGGAGAATTTGGTCAGTCTCATTGATGACTTATATGGAAAACTCTTTCTCTGGCTTGGTCACAGAAATCAGAAATCTTGGCATTTTATCATAAATATTGTGGAAAATCCACTGGAGGGTCCCTTGTTTCTCTGTCCTGTCCCCTCTAGTGGATTATTCTTGTACTGCCCCTACAATTGGTAATTTAGAAAAAGGGTTTTATATTGTGCATTACGTGGTGCCACCTCTTATTTTTTTATGAACCAGACAGCTGCTGGGGCCCCTGGAACAATTTGAGCAATTTCTGAAACTTGATGTTTGCATGAATGTATGCACCTGGCACTACTATACAACTTTGCTTTTGATTTACAAAATGTTGTTCTAGCATATGGTTGCTTTGTTAAAAATATTATAAGGGAGTTTCCATCCAGAAGCTAGGGGCTGTTTACCCCAACCATGGGGTAATGATAAGTCAGAAAAGAGGGGCTTTTTGGCAAATATAAGTAATTACTCTACTTATAATCTAATTATTTTTAAATGAAAATAATCAAAAAATAGTTCTATCAGAATTTCCACAAATGGGCACTAGACTGAGTAATACTAATGTCACCACAATCTAGGAAGAAAGTCCAGAGAGAGAAATGCAATAATCTCAGTTTCCTGATGTGTTTCGCCATTATAGGCTTCCTCAGGGGAGGTAGAGAAGTGCAGTATACAATTTTGTGGAACTTTAGAGGAAGGAACAAAATTATGTTGGTTAGGTGACAGAGGTATATCCCAAATTAGTGTTCAAAGTTTTTTTTAAACTTTTTGGAGTGAACAGTTACTGATAGAAAAAGGTTCCTTGAAAGTTGGAGATTGTAGAATGTCCAAGGTTTCCTCTATGGATGAGCCTATAGGGGAGCGCCTTGTATGATAATTAGGAAGAACTGTCCCAGGTTGATGTAGAATCGCAGTTTTTTTCATATTGACAGTGGCAGACTTTATGGAACTGCATAGTGTATAATAAATGCAGTTAGTCTGCAAATAGTAGGTATCTGTTAGATCAACCTCATTTCCAGTTAAAGGCCTAAAGCTTTGTGGAGGATTATTATTGCAGCTTAACCCACCCTAACCAACTTCCATCCTCTTCAGCAAATACTCACAAACGCCTGTCAAAAATGCTGTTGAATCATAATAGATGACTAGGGGATGTTAACTGCAAAACTGACAAACTCCCATCTAAACATAGACGAAAACTAAGATCAAACCTTATAAATATCGTTTTGTTTTACAAGCTTATGATAGAAAGATTTTTTTGTTGTTAACAAATAAAAGCAGTGGCTACATTCACCAAATATACACCAGCACAGGAACCAACGTTTCTGCATTTACCGTCCATAACAGAAAGAAATAAACCCGACAACATTAAGCCCTTCCAGCTTCTCATCTCTCTCACTAAATATAATCGCGTTGAGCAGACACTACCTGTGCTTGCTCTCCGCTTAATTGGTAATTTTCTATAATTAATGCGGCTCCTATGCCTATGAATTCTTCTGTCGGCATAATTATGTAATAAAAGCCATTGTTCTCGACCATGAGCTTGTTACCTGCCGGAATGCATTGTGTCACACGGGAGGCTGCTGAATATTGTTTGGACTCGTGTACAGATATTGTGAGCAGTTTTCCTGATACTCCTTTTATTCTTACGTCTGCATCAATTATATGTACCGACATATACACTTCATCTAAGCTGGCTCTCCAGAATTTACATATTTATTACAGTGAACTACAGTATTGCATAAAACATCAGTCATAAGAGATAAAAAAGAAAGTATTTTTATGTCATCACTTCCAGTACAAATCCAAGAAAAAACACAATGGTTTGTTTCCCATTTGTAGGTTGTAGGGAGAAAGTCAGTCTTTAATTCTTTTTTGACCAGAACCTCATTACCCACCAGACATAACCCTGCATGTAAAGGCAAAATAAATTTTCAGTTAAAAAGAACAAAAGTGTATCAATAGCCCAAACTTTTTTTTTAGTTTTGGACTGAGTAGGGAAGGACCCCTTTAAGGTTTATACTATATACAGTGCTCTACATGAAGTGGGAGGAACTCTAACAGCAACACAAAGAAAGGTCAAATACTGTTTTAAGTTGAGTAATAATTAAACCTCTATTTGTTTTCATTGTCCTCTGATTCTCTGGTTCAGTTTTTCCCTCACTTTCTGTCTTGGTAAAGAACTGAGGTGTGTTTGGAGTCTGGCCCTGGCTTTTAGGTATTGGCTTTTACATCATTATTTTAAATCATGCTAACTTAAACGAAGGGAATTCATTGTGCATGTAAAGTCAACACAAACCCTAAAAAACTTATACAGTCATGCGTCAAGCACATTGTTTTCAAAATTGTTGCAAACATCAGTCAAGAATATTGAGTGTAACACCTTACTTTGTTCACTGTATGTACAGTTTTCTCTGACTCTGGTCTTGTGGGCTTAAAATATTTCCCTGCAAAAGACTTCCCTGCATGTTGTACATCTCAGACCCCTGTAATCTACACCTTCTAAAACTTGCAGTGAAAACGTGTCTAGTGTATATTTCTGCAGACAGCAGGGTCCATGTAACAGAACCTCCCGTGTATACTGATATCTTAACAACCCGCAAGGTTTTTATTTTGGAGGAAAGGCGGTTAGGAGAGAGCATACTAAAGGAGCATGAAAATAGGAAAATAATATAAGAAAATATGGATTTTTTCAAACTCTTTAAAATAAAATGGTCTACTATGTATTTCTGACCATTCCCACTTTTTCATTGGTACTTATTTGTACACTATAAATAGTCCAAATGTACCTGTCTTTTTCAGTGCCCATTTCATTAGTCTTTTTTACATTGTGCCCACTCAGTTAAAGAATCTCTAATTACACCACCATTTAAATGTACATCTTACACTTTTATTTACACAAATTTCATTTTGGATTGTTTCTTTGTGCTGTAGTGATAACCTTGCACTTTAATTTAGCTTCCTGTTTGGTTGTTTTGGAAGTACCATTCATAACTACCGCTATGCCTTAGATAACGCTATCTATTGAAGAAGCACGGATGTCCGTAATCCCCCTTCTCCCTTTGTTGCTGCAGCAGAATTAGCCTTTCTGCCCTGCGGCCTCTCTCGCCTGTGTACACTCAGGTGGAAAGAGAAGGTGGCTGCCTGTTTGCTCAACCCCTCATAAACTGCAAACGCTCAGAAAAATAAATGTTTGCCATTTATTTCTCTGTAGATCATAATGATCTCTGACCCTGCTAGCCCAACATAAAATATCAAAGTGATTTGTGCAAAAATGTATTTAGACTCCTAACCTGGAAGGACGCCTGTGCTTCCAGTGGAGGATTATGGGATTGTGTCTTGTTATACTGATATTACTGATTAATGTTGAACATAAGCTACAGAAAGAACACTGCTTTTACCCAGAATATACATTTTTCAAATATGACCTGTGGCAGAGCCTTGGTGCCAAACTGTCGGCCATTCTGTCAACTGACAAGAATTCTAGAAAATGACCACTGGGGAGGATTGTTTTATCTGTGAACCTAAGGAAAGAAGACAAGATAATCAAGCTAGATCTCTGCATAGTCAATATAGGCTATGTTAGGTTGATGCCTGCAGTTGAGGGGGGATGGAGCTACGATTTAATTGGTCTATGGTTTCAGGGAAGCAGAAAAAAACATCTCATCATTTTGGATTTTTCCCTTTCCCATACTGCTAAGGCTAGGCTGGTTAATCTGGGTATATGAACAGCATAGACTGTCTGACAAAATCCTTCACTCAAACAGATTAACATATTTCTATAACAGATAAGCATATTTCTACACCATGATAGGTAGATAAACAGACACACAGACGATGAGTCTCTAAGACACTGAACTCTCTCATTCTAATGTGCAAATGGGGTCAGACAGTGAACACCATCCAGATTTCAGCACCTTTCAGGTCTACATAAATAGTAAATGGGCCCCTTACTTACATTGGGTCCTTGTGCAGCTGCACAGATGCCGTTGAGGAGGAAATCCACAGAAGGTATTTGTTCCCTGTCATTTTCCCCAGGTTAAAGGAAAATTAAGACATATTACAATTTCTTATAGTAGTATTAATACAAGAACATTGTCAAAAATGTATACCTATAAAAATCAGTCAAAATATGATTATTTTTTTTACATTTTACATTTGCCATGGTCCCTTTAATAGTATAAATATTGGGCCTATTCAGATGCAGAAATATAACATATTTTAAAAGGGAAAATATGATTATAGATATGTCTTTTCCATGACTTTCTAGAATCCCATTCATGTCTTGTTAAACTGATCACCGTTTTCCCTCACACCTCCAGATACTTGGTGTGGAGAATTTGGGGATCAGAATTAGTGTAGAGTTGTACTGACTGGACTGTATATTGGCAGTTTTACTAAACAAGGAAATTCGTGAAATTGTTAATTGATTGTTTTTTATTAGTTCAGCAGCTGCTGTTTTTAAAGCAATATTCTGCTTTTTTAATTAGTCCAGAATTCTTTTTTTAAATCTGGGCCTTTGTTCTTTGTGCATCAAGTCATGCTGTTTAATGTGTTACTGTTAATACCTTCGATTAGAAAATGGATTATCGCCTGCCACTGTTTACAAAGTGTATCAGTTTATTATTGTTCTGATTGATAATTGTCCAAATGCACTTTACATTTATTCATCTTATGCTAATTATGAGTAAAGGAAGGGGGGTACCCTGCCAACCACAAACATTTCCTCTCCCTTGACTCCTTTTACCAAGTCCCCTCAGTGAACTCCCGCCACTTCTCTTTCTCTCTTTTCCTTTTGTATGTTGATTCGTTCTGCACCTCTGCACACATTTTGATCTGTCTGTGATTAAGAACAGTGAACATCTGCTTCGTAATAAGTGTGGTTGGGGAGCGAGAGACGGAGGCTGCAGATGGAGCTCCTTCCGAGACACCGTGAATGTCATTGCTGAGATGAAGACAACATCTGTCTGCCACAACACCTGACACCACAAAACTTCCAAAGATGACAAAAACATTCCATGGGCAAAACTCTACTATCTGATGGGTCACATAAAGAAACCAAGGATATATTCAAACACCTGAAGATACAGTCGCACTTGATGTTGAAATAAATACCTGAATTATGCCGTGAAGTTGTCCTATACTCTACTGTTTTTATAAAGCTGTCTT
The DNA here is from genome assembly GCF_032062135.1 of Pyxicephalus adspersus. Lineage (NCBI taxonomy): Eukaryota > Metazoa > Chordata > Amphibia > Anura > Pyxicephalidae > Pyxicephalus > Pyxicephalus adspersus. Next base: position 9,302,087 of record NC_092863.1, on the reverse strand, counting down.
ACCGGGATAGATAAACAATGGATTACAGAAAGTACTATAAAGGGAGAAATACTTACCTTCTATAGACAAATAGCTGACCATATTGGGTAGACCTAGTACTTTCTCATTTGATCTTTGGTGGTGTGGAAGATAAGCCAGATCAATAAGCAGCATAAATCAAGTGCCTAGATGTCTGGCCAGTAACAATGTTTTCAATTGAAATGCTACAATATCTAGAACCCCTTGACTCAGATTAAAGTGTATATGTGAGAACATTTATAAATATACCCCTAGTTTGTGTTGTTTTGTTATATACTGGTTTTGTGTGCACTGCACTTCAAAATTTTTGAACTTTTGCTGGACCATGTGTTCTACATATACCTAATTACTGTGAATAAGGGATTGCTATTTCTTATATTACTGGCAATATGACCATTATGATGGGGGTTGGAGGGAGAAGTAGATCTTTCCCTGTTACCAATTGGAAGCACCTAAAACTATGTTTAATCAAATTTGAAGAATACCTTTGATGTAAATATATAGGAAATTTTTAAGTACTTTAAACTTTTAGAAACAGGTTACATTTATTGACAAGTGCTTTCCGCTGGTGCCAGCCTTTCTAAGTATTGCCATGTGAAGCTGACAAACTGGCATAATGCCTGATGGCTTAGCTTTGCCAGTAAAAAGCAGACTGCAGTAAGTTTCAAGTAAAATCCACTTGGCGCTCAGAAAGCATAAATGTAAATTTCATGGCATTCCTGTGAATAGAAGGTGTATGACTGACAGTGGATACCCACCGGTGCACTAGCTGGTAAGGAATGGGGAATATTAGTAGAGTAATTAATGCAATAGAGTTGCTAATTATCTTCTCGCACAGCAAACCTTCAGGTTTTGTCCATGTGATGGTGCCAGAAGGCTGGGTTCATTTTCTAGATTCGAGATCACCGTAACATAGCCAGGTTCCAGCCTCCTATCCCAATTAAAATGCCTTGATATTGCATTCCTGAATGTTGTGCTTTAGTGATGAGAGAAATAAAATAATTATTTGTGATTCTATGCTGGGCCTTTCATTATATACCTGCCATTCTCTACCATCTACAACACAATAGGGCATTCCAATTTTCTCTTGCAGAGATTGTTTAAAAGTACCTGTCACCTGATTTTAGAAGGCTTTTATATGGGGCAATTTTTTGTTGCTTTGACACATGCTACATTATTCTCATTTCTATGGTGTAAGGGCACAGGTTCTTGAGATTAAACTTGTGGGGTCAATGAGGTTTGAGAATCTAATCATAATTTCTGTTTTTCCGCTTACATTACATTCTAAACACTAGTTCACATTTCTTTTTTTCTGATTTTTCAGGACTGCAAAAAATCCAAATAAAAGACAGTCAAAAACCTAGCACCCACAAAAGCTAAAGACAGCATTTGTGAAGTGTTTCTATTACTGTATA
>NC_092863.1:9290272-9300459 GCF_032062135.1 Pyxicephalus adspersus | reverse complement strand
GTATAGTGTATAGTGACTTTCATGGCATTCACAATGTTGAAACATTCATAACCACAATGCAGCAGTATGAAGGGGATATAAATGTCCCTAAAGTATCCTGGTTAACATCTGTCATTACCCCCATACATTTATTTGTCCACCCATGTTACTTATGATGTTTTAGTCCCTGACAGACATAATAGGTGTGCTGAAACAGACGAAAGTAACCCTATTAGTGATCAGTAACCCAAATATATGTCCATTGAACATTTATTTTGAGGTTTATTTTTTTTTTTTAAGGTTTTGAGGCTCGAGTTTTTTTCTGATATGACAAAACATGCAGTACCGTGATGATGGAGAGTTTGATATAGTCCACTGATAAATTCAATTTTTTTTTTAATTTACAGGCTTCAGACTCAATAATTAAAGTTGCAATCCATGTGTTTGATATATTGCAAAGTTTTTTTTCCTTACTCATCATCTCTATGTTTGGGTATTACCCCAGAAACACAGTGTAGCTTTAACAAAAGAGTCTGTTATTTCTATTAAGCATGGATTTGGAGTTCTGTTTCCGCCCTAAAGATTTGACATTTGATGCAGCCTAGAGTGTTTTGTTAGATGATAATCTTGTTACCTTTTTTTGTTTTCCTCAGGCAAAGTTCTAAATTGAAGGCACTTTACTGTTATCATCCTGTCCTCCATGTTATATCTTTCGAGGGCATGTCAGGAGAGCTCAGTCATAACAGAAGGTTACACAGTACACAAAATAATTTAATGCCATCACTGTACTAACAGCAGTTTTAATGGCCTAGTGTACATTTTTGTTGAAAAAGCTTGTTTTTATGTGTATTGACCATTGCGATCTGTATGATATCTGTTTACTGTAGTCACCCCAGCACATCAGTTGACTGGTTTGCTATAGGCTCTTGATGCCATAAGATTCAGGTGAAATTAGAACTAAAGCATGCCTATACATTCCACTCTTGTTGGCACTGACATCATTGCCCAATTTGGTTCAGCATCTCTGGTCATCCTGATTAGCTGGCCAGGAACAATGTAACTTCTGTTCATGTGCACAGGAGCTAATTTATCTTGGTACTGAGCCATTATAGGAATATACACTGAGCTGCACATGCTAAGCTTAATGTACATTAATGTACATTACCAATAATAGCAGGCTGGTTTAATTGCAGAATAGATGTGTTATGTATCTTCTGCAATAAATTACTCATATGTTTGTGAAGGGAAGTGCAGTGTTCGATTTTTTTTAAGCTGGGTAGGAAGAAATTGAAGATTGGTGGCAGCCCCTATATTGGACCCAACTTCTCAGTAGCCACCCAAAAACAGCCGGGTGGTTACTGAAAAGTGCCAAGTGGTGCGTCCAGCTAAGGGGCTGGGGAGAACACTGAAGTGGGTTTGGGTTTGCTTGATGAGAATTTACTTTCTGGGAAGTAGATATTTAAATACCCTCATAGGGTATACAGATCTCAGCTAGCATGATTTTTATTATTAATCTGTGCACTTTACATTACATATACTGAAAACATAGAATATACAAAAAGGCATACAGTGCAATTTGTGTGTGTGTGGGGGGGGGGGGGGTGTATGTTGAAATGCACTGTTTTAAATCTAACTGTTTTCAAAAATTTAAAGGAAAAAGTAGAGAAAAATGTTAAATGTTTTATGACAGAATGTACAGACAAAATACAAAACTCAGTTGTTCCTAAATTTCTGAGATGTGAAATGTTGCTCTCATTTTACCATGATTTAGTCAAATACAAACTGTGGTTATTTTGGTTCCACTAAATGTTGGTGGCAAATCAGGCCAATTCTAAATGTTCCCAGTAAAAGTATGTTGGAACTTGATGTTCTTCTGTGACAGAAGGATTGTAATTGATCAACCTACGGGTATCCCATGCTGCTCTTTTCATTTAAGAGTTTCCTTAGGCGGGTGATTTCCATTTCCCTCCGAATTACCTTCACAAAACATAACACATTTGGTAAGTGTAGGTTTGAGCCACCACTCACCTCCCCAAACCTGGTTATAATGAAAGAAATAATGCTGTCAAAAAAGTGCATATTTTATAATTACTTGCTACCCCCACCTCTCAGTGCTAATGTGTTTCCTTTCTGTATATGCCTTTCAAATGTTTCTCTCTCTTTCCGTGCGTATAATTCAAAGTCACAAATGCAAAGCAAGCCTAAAAGCTTGTCCCGGTCCCTCTTGGAAAATGTGGCATTTCAGCATATTCTGCTCGTATTCTTCCCTCAAACTATGCAGGCCATTAGCTGTAATAGCATTTCATGCTACGCTTAAGCAGTACAAAGACGAATTGAAAGGTAGTCCATATGATCATTTGCTTTTAATATACTTTAAATGCACTGAACTAAGCAGAAAGGGGAGAAAAAGTATCCAGACATTTTCCATTTTGATTGTGAATGCAGCAATGTGTTCTGCATGGAGCACCGTTTTCCAGACAGCTATGCTTTTGTGCATACTTACTTCATCGGAAAACAGTGTGTCTTCCCCACTCTGCATTAGGAAACCTTAACAAACATTATAAGGAATAGGTTTTGATAAGCTATCATCTTGCACAATGATGGCAGCAGCTATTTTTTAGCCCAAGCACTTTTTACTCACTAAGTTCATTACCATGGTGTGTAATTACAGGAACTTATTGCATTTATTAAATATTGATTAAGTGGCAAGTATAAGTTTGGGCCTCTGTATAAAGAGTTAAACAGAAGACATAACATACAGAAGGGTTTTTTGGCTAAATTATATTAAATCAAAATTTAGTAGTATCGAACCATCATACAGTGCAAATGGTATACTCTAAAGTGCACCATATAATTAAATAGACAGTTATCCCAGCATCATCCAGCTATGTAAGGTTGTTGGGATATTGTACTATACATATACTACTATTAGAAAGATAAACCATTCTTATTTATTCATGGGGTGTGTGGAGTTACCTGAAAACCATACATGTGTGATCTGTTTCTTTTTTACTTCCCACGTGTTTCGCCTTAGTGGTTTCTTCAGGGGAACTTGAGACAGATATATCATTGGTTGAAATCATATACAAGTAAGATAATGCAATGTACAGTGCTGCGTAATATGTTGGTGCTATATAAATCCTGTTTAATAATGTATAATAATAAAGAGTTGTATGTTTTTACAGTAGAACAGAATATATAAATTCATAGATGAATGCAAACATATGAAGATATGGTTCTCAAAAATTAACATATTAAAAGGAATGAATGACATAATAAATATGTATATGTAAAATGATATCAACAAAGAAATGTAGTTTCAAGGTGGATAAACTGGAATCCTATTGTATGGTAGATGCAGTGGGTATAACTGACTCAGGTGTTGTCTAAATGAAGTAGTGAGTATAATACATAAATGTAAGGGCAAATAAAGACTCAAACTTTTTGTAAAAATTAAATAAATTATACAGTTTAATTAACTGCCCAAATCAAGATGAATGGCAATGGGGGGGGTGGGGGGGAGAAGAAAAGAAAGTGTCTTCTTATGATTTCCCTTGGAAGCAAAAGGGGAGGGATTTTTAGTAAGTATAAAGTACATAATGCTAAAAAGTATGTGAAAATGAATATAAATAAAGGCTTACCTATATACTTGGTAGTGCATAAATTGCTTGGATAGGACTATGCATAATACAAAATATATGGCAATTGTCTTGAGAGGCTTCATGTTATTAGTTATTAAGTACAAATATAAAGCTTACATTATATAGAAAGTACATGTTAGATTGTCTTACAAAAGGATGAAAAAAGGGGGCTAGTAATCTTAGATCAATTTTCCTAATATAGGAAAAAAGGAGGTGGGGGAGAAGGGGAAGTAGCAGCAGTGTGGAGAATAACTCCAGCTGATATGTTAGTGTGCTGTAAGAAATATGTAAATATATATGAGCAAGGAATGTCCAATAAGGGGAAATATTATAATGCATCTAAAAGGTGGAGTTTTTTTTCTGTTACTTGTTATGCATTATTTTTATTCCTGTCTAAATCACAGGGCAGCTAGACTATACTGAGCCTTCCAACCTAGCTGCATATATTGTCCCTATGCATGTCAAATATTCTTATTGTTGGCACTGCTAGCATTTTCAGCAAATATTGTGCATGCTATTTCTACTATTGTCACCATTAGAAACCCTCCATAGAAAATATCATGTAGCCATCACTAGAGTACATGTTAAAAGGAAAAAAGAGGCTTTAATGTTAAAGAAATTTATTGAATGTGTGTGATTTGTGTAACTAACTTTTATTTTCTGACAGGTTATCCCACAATGACAGGATGATTCCCACAGATTGTGATTGGCTGAGGAAAGTTAAACCCTGCGTCATCAAGCGTCATCAGGATTTTCCTTTCCCCAGCCAATCACAGAGCACTAGAGGTTAATGAATGGGGAGACTTGTCCCCATTTAGCTTCTAGTGCTTGGGGATCCAGTGGGACTCCTGTGTTCTTGGATAGAGAATCTTAATCCAAGAACACATATTAATAGTTATGCTAGGGCTGCAAGAGCAATCGGGAGCAGAGCTGTCAGCTCTGCTCCTTTGATTGCTCTTGCAGCCCTAGTGGAACTGTATGTGACTCCACGGCCCGTGACACGGACAGGATGATGCTGTGTCACGGATGCTGTGCAGCCGTGGGAATCCTCCTATCAGTGTGGGATCCACAGGCACTAGAGGTTAAATGGGGACAAGTCTCCCCATTTATCACCTCTATTGCTCTGTGATTGGCTGAGGAAAGGTAAACCCTGATGACAGCTCAAGTGTCATCAGGATTTTCCTTTCCCCAGCCAATCACAGAGCACTAGAGGTGAATGAATGGGGACACTTTTCCTCATTTAGCCTCTAGTGCCTCGGGATCCCGTGGGACTCCTGTGTCAGGACAAGAAGACATACTATAGTTACGCTAGGGGTGCAAGAGCAATCGGGAGCTCTTGCAGTTCTACACAGTCCCGAAAAATAACCCGAATTTCCACCCCATTCACTTTAATAGTGTTGCAATTCAAAGTTCGATCAATATTGCCCTATTTGATCGAATAGCCAACCAACACTATAGTGATAACTTGATCTGATGTCATACCTTGAAAAAGCTACCACATGGCTTTGTGTATAAATACCAAAAGAAATGTGGTATTTTTGTATGTTTAATTTTATTTTCATTCTTCTGATTATGTTCTAGAATGAGATAGGGAAATCACAGAATAATAAAGTTTGGTATTTTTAGGAGCTGTTCATTGACCCAGGTGTCATTGTTCAGGAAAATAAAGTACCTGTGCAGCATTGCATATGACATTGTTATGTAACGACAATATTTGTTGGATATTATATGCATTTGATTATGCAGGATGCCCCACTTCAGTCTCACTGTTACTGAGTGGTAGGATGTAAGCTGGTAACATATGCTTTCTGCGGTAAAGTCAGATTTCTTGCTTTTACCTAAACCAGGTACCTGTTCACCAGCTTTTAATGGTCTTTTTGTTTTACATAAATACTGAGAAGTAAGGGATCTTCTTTTATAAATGTCCTCACCCAAGAATTACCCAATTTTTACCCAAAATGTATACATTTTTAAATTTCGTTCAATTACAAAAATGTATGAAGCATGAATATTAGTTGATTTACACATTTTCTAATGAAATCCAATGTGAAAAATGTGAGTTTTGGATAAAAGTAGGAAGTGAAAATGAATCCTGGGTGAAAATGTTTATAAATAAATCCGTGACTTGAAGACTTTCCAGATACAGGAAATCTTCTTGAAGACTATTTCCAGATACATTTTGATATAAACTGACAACAACAGGTAATCCTGTGATGTCAAAATAATAAAACTGACTATAAAGCCATAAAAAAGCAACAGTTGTTGTGAGTTTAAACCAGTGAGAATTAAAAATGACAAAAATAGAGTTATGTAGCCTTGTGTAAACCTTTGTTACCTTCTCTCCCTGCATTTTTCTCTGTAGCAAGTATTTTTTACTAACCTTAGATCAGCTGAACAGATCAGTCATAATGCAGCACTCCAATAATGCAAAGGTGAAAAAGTAACACACTATATACAGCTTCATACATTTTTATCAGTTAAGCTGGGTGATCCAGCAAACCTGGAAACCTGGATAATTTTGCGATTTGCTAGCAAAAGTTTTGAATGCTGGACCAGATCCATTCCAGGTATGCTAGATCACCCAGATTCACTGATAAAACTGTATACTCTCCAGCCTTGGAGAGCTTTAATAACTCAGGCTCATACCATCAGATCTTTGAATGTTCAATGATCTTACACCAGCTGCTGTTTCCTGTGCTTTTCATTCTTACTTCTCCTCTCCTCTCTATAGAACAAACATCAATTTCTGTACATTACTCATTCTTCCCCACTGTCACTGGAAACTACAGTTGACATTTAAAAATCTGGCAACTTCCAAGCCTGAGGAGTGCCAGATTTTCAAAAATTCCGGATTTTTAGTTATAAGTTTAGTTCGAAGTTAAACTTACATCCACACACAGGCCAGCCTTCCTCTCGCAGCACCCGCAGACATCTGGCACAGTTCCGGAGAGCAAGAAGCAGGGATGTCTCAACGTGTATTGAGTGTAGAAAGCAAGACCTAACAGCTGTTTCTGCAGAACAGCGCCATCACAACATCAGTGGCCAAACAGTGTACTACAGTCCCTGTATTGAAAATGCGATACAAAATTCATGAAAACTGAAGGAACTGGATTATCGATGGCCGGATTTTCGATTGTCAACTGTATCACTAACAATTGTTTACGAAGCTTTACACTGTACAGCACTTTAAACTTTGTAACCATCACAAGGTGCACAAGTACAAATAAAAGTGCTTTAGAATGTTTGCTAATATGAAACAGAATTTTACCAGGTTATCTTGGACCTTTTTATTCCAGAATTTTTACTGATAGTAAAAAATAATGTTGGTATGGTCTGGCATATACTTGCAGGGGCTGCTGAGCCCATGCTGCTAAGGCTATGCAAAGAGATAGGATAACCCACTGATTGTTTCTGGGTCCCCTGGCCATGATATGTAGGTTTCACATATCGCTGCATAGATAGAGCAGATTGAAAGGTGCAGCAGGAAACTTGGAAGTTGAAATCATTAGTATGAAAAGCTAAGAATTATTAGTATAGCTGAGGTTGCCAGCTAATTTGATTCTCTCCAGATTAAAGTTTGTATATTGTTTTATAGAGCAGAACTAACTTTTATACCACATCCAATATAGCAAGCCTCAATAAAAGGGTTAATTTCCTTGTGCAGTACATATGCCAGAAATGACTTTGCCGGCTGGCCATGGTCCTCTGAGTGGCTTTTAATTATTGTTGCTGATATGCTAGAGATGAAATCTCTTTCATTTTTATTGCATTAGATGCTGCTGAATATCCACTGCTCAAATGTGTTTGTTTCACAAGAGGCACATCGAATCAAGATCGCCTTCAATCTATCTTACTCCGATAGAGGTGAGGCTTATGAGGTATCCTTCTGCAATTATATCCCGATCATATCCTCCTCTCACTTGCTTAGTGTCAGCAAATAAATGTAAAAGAGTTTTCATGGACTTTGAGAAGGAATTAAAACAACAGGTTCAATGATACGGGTTTGTCTTGCTTGTTTTATTCAGCTGCCTTACTTGAGCTTCTTTCAATCTAATCTGATGAAAAGAGCAAATAACATGCTGATATCTATAAACTGTGGTACCACAAGGCAAAACACACCTTTGCCTGTTCATTATCAAAAGTGCTAGCCAATCCAATACAAATGTATTTAGGAAAATATTATGTAGGCTGACATATTATTTACAAGATCCTGAAAATGCTATCTGCTTGGCTGCTTTTGCTTTGAATTGACTAGACAGGATCACTGATCATAAACAAACATGCACAAGAAAAGAACCACAACTCCCAGGATGCATTCTTGTTGTAGGGTAGTGATTTAAAATATTGCAATACCTAATTACTTGTATGACATGCAGAGACCTAGCATTTTGACAGTCTTTGTGTTTCTCAGCACAGGCTTTCTTAATTTTTGGATAGATGCTTTTTTGTTTTATGTGCCATACTTTTCTTTGTTACAATAACATGGTCAGCACAAGCAAGTATAATGTTTGGATTAATTTACCTTTTACATTAAATATTTAACCATACATGAAATAAATGTTCAAAGTCATTTTCCAGTGAATCAAAGGCAAAAAGATTTAATTATAAACTATTAAAGTTTGCTGTGTTAAAATATTACCACAGTTTATTTGCCATTGCTGTGAACCTTGTCCATGGTGCTGAAATAAATCTTCTATATTCCCCCTAATACTTAGTTAGCCCTGAGTGACTACAAGATACCCTTTACCTAAGTGAATCAATGGTACATTATGTCCTGGCTGATTCTATAATAAATCACAATTCAACATGTTGTCCCTTTAGCCTCACTTATACAGTTTTGCCTCCTGGCAACATTGTGAGATCAGGTGTTTTATCCATAGTATAAAACATCAGCTTATAGAAGTGTATAATTTGCTGTTCAATAAATACCCCACACTAGACTGCTCTGATTATCTGTCCATACTTCATGAAAAAAACAATCATAGCAAGATTTTAAACAGGGGTTATAACCGGGCTGCTAGAAGAGCTACAGTATAAACAGATCCTGGCCCATGGCTTTAGGGACCTATTTCTAAAGTACACATATTTGATTTTTCTAATTGGGCCCACAGAAAAAAAAATGATGGTATGTTCACATGTAATTTAATTTTTTACATTTAGGTTATTGGTTAATATCGGTTATCCAGTTTAGGTGAACACACTGTTTAATAAAGGTTCAGCCAATGTTGTCACTTTGTTATTGATATCTGCTGGAAATAAAAATTATTGACAAGCTTCTTTTATATCAGAACCGGTGGTTAGACTGCACTGTAGTCCCCATCTTTGCCCTAACATAGTCAAAAAGGTAAAGTCTCTCTCATTGTTTGCTTCATAATATTAAATGAACAAACAATCCAAATGGAAAGTGGAAAGTCTTTTCAGAGTGGCACAAAATAAAAGAAAATTGTATTTAACTGGCCAGCATCACTAAGTTTCAGTTATAAAAACACGTCTAATCAATCAATCTATAGTCAATTATTTTAGCTTCAGCTGAAACAGTAGCCATAAATTTTGTAGGTAAACATTACCTTGTATGTTGCCTCAGTGCTCCTATAATCTGAGCGTTGTTGATCTTTATCCATTGAGTTGCAAGTACCCCAGGGCCTGGTGTAAAAACATGTAGACATTGAGTAAGTTAAAATTACTACACGGCCCTGCTTATTTTAAATACCTGCTTTAGCTTGTAAGCATGATGGAAAATGGTGGTGCCCTACTGTTATTTTTTCATTCATCACTCAGAAATATTTATCTTTCCTCGCCAAGGCTCCTGTGTGAACACTGTGGGAAGCTTAATATTATTTTGCTGGCATTCTGGAGTGACCATAAACACAATGACTTACTGGATAAAAATAGTGAGAGTTTCTTTTATTAAAGAATCTGTGTTAGGAGACCAGAGGCGGGCAAGGGTGGAATAATCACAAATGCACATTTCTGTTTTGCTGTGTATTGCAGTTGTGGGTGGTTTGGTCTGTACTGTATTTAAGGTATATAGGAAGCAATTTTATAGCCACATGTAACAATAAGCCTGAAGCTTGTAAATTTAGACTGAAAATATATCCTTGGCTATAGACTATTAAAAGAAACCTGCCACTTTTTTAAACTGCTTAAAAGAATAAGTTAACATGGTACTTTATGCCAATACATGGAAGGAAATGCTACCTTGAACAATACTATTATTTTAGATGTTTACTTGACTAGGGTAGCTCGTACCCTTGCACCTCACATTCCCCCCCCCCATAAACTTTTCCCACACTTACCCTTGCCAGCCCTCCCCTTAACTCTTCCCTTCACCAAATAACACTCCACAACCTGATGTGTTTAAAATGGCTGGCAAGCAGCCGTTTATTGAACAATAACTTAACACTTCAAATTTCCATAACTTAACTCTGTACATAACATAATATATACATACAAACAACAAATAAATAAATAAATAACACAAACAACAAACAGAACAACATAACTTAACCATTAAATAACCACTTTCTAAGCTCTAATTTAACCTTTTCTTTACCCTCACCAATTCTT
>NC_092863.1:9267666-9289882 GCF_032062135.1 Pyxicephalus adspersus | reverse complement strand
CTTAACCCCTTCCCCCCCTTTCTCAGTGCAATCTGAGCACCCTGTCATGAGCCCCTCCACGCATTTTCCTGCTCCGGGCCTCTCTATCTAAGGCCTACAGCTTGCAAACTGTGTTCTTTGTCCCTGTTCTTTACTATGTATGGTATTGATTTATGCAGGAGCAGATCAGGCAAATGTCATATTACATGATGTAAAACAATCTTTTTTTTCCTGGAGCCAAAATACACAGCAATGTCATGCTGCAGAGATAAAGTAATCAGCAACAGGTGAAAAACTAAACATTTAAACACATGTATTACCAGGTAAAGAGATGTATTAAACTTAAAATTTTGCAACTTTATTAAAACAACATAGATATAGATCAACTAAAAGTACCTTTGGTTGATATTATATCACTATTGTGTTGGTAAATTGTGCACAGTTCTGAATCACAGACACCATTATTTTATATGAGTGATATGTAAGCTGTACTTTTAGTTATCATTACAAAGTGGAGGGCTCACGCACGTGATGTGTGAGGGTGTCAGGGAAATAAATTATGCTTTTCAATTGCAATGGATGCAGGAAATTTTTTACATATTTTCAAAATCTGCCCTTAAAAAGGGCATCTCCAACACTAAAATACTCCATATATTGGCATTTTATATACTGGCCCTTGTCTATTGTTGCCTGTGTTCTGCAACCCAACACAAATACAGATCCTTTGTATAGAACAAAAGATGTTATGTCAGCAGTATAATTTATTTGTTGACAAGCTGCAGCTAACCTAGCCATTTGTTATAGTTACCCACGTATATAGTTATATAGCTAGAGCACATTTGTCTGATTGTGTACCAATCTGTCACCGAGACAGATAGGAGGACCAGGTTTACTTAGAAAGTAAGCACTGACCTTCCAGGGAGAACACAGTCATTGAGAAAGAGCAGAGATGAAGCTGCTTTCACACCAGGCCAGCCCATTGGCTCTTAACCTTGGCCATCTGCTGCAAAGGAATTGATTTACACTCCAGTGCTTGTGTAATGAAGTTATGTGATATGCAGATACTGCTGTAACCACAGACAACCAAATGTAGTTTCTAAGTTTGCCCAGATAATGCTGATTTATTTCACTGATTAAATTGACCTATGATATAGCTTTGAAATAAAAAATAAGAAGTAAAACCTAAAAAAATGCAATAAATGATTTATCATCAGCAAAATTTAGCACTTTACTGTTTCTCCTTGTATTGAAAAAAATATTATGTGTTTGGGTCTTACACCCTGAAATGAATTGTCTGTGCCTGCCCCCTGTCTTACATTATGCTGATATGCAGGCCAAGCTCCTACTTTATAGTTCCAAGGGAAATTATCATTCCAAGTTTCAGACATTGCATTGTAGTGGTTGTGTACAGGTTATTATATTTTGTGGCCATGTACGAGTTCATCCATACATTCCTGTTACTGCATAGTAATGTATATATAATAATTTAAAGTAACTGAAAGAGTTTTGATGAGTGTGGATGTTTTAAAAAGCTTGTTTCTCTCTTCCTCTCTCTCTTAGGCAGATTATAAAATAGCTTCCGCAATGTACTTGGTCATACGGATCATATAGCTTGCAGCCTTTTATTCTGTGTTGCTCCAGTTCACCAGCAATGTATTCATTTTGTGTGAGAACTGGCCCATACGAGACATATGTATACAATCTGTTTTCAATACTCAAGGTTTTTGCTCAATGCTCCGTCCCTGTATGTTTTGCAGTGTTAATTTTCTAATGCGCAGATCTCAGGCTGTTTATTGCTAGTAATGAAGGCATTTTGCCTTAGTCTGAGCCATTACTTATCTTTTCCCATATTCAAGGAACGCAGTTACTTAGCTATAATTGCACACTTTCAGATGTGCTCGGGCGGACTTAGGGAAGCATAGCAAATGGTTCGAGTTTTAGTGCAAATTGACTTTTTGCGCTCAGAAATGATTGGGTGTCACATGCCTCAAAGTACCTGGAAAGGAAATGAATTTGCCCATACGGTTGTAATGATTAAACAAACAATCGGCTCTTTCGAAAGCGGCTATTAAATCCATCTTCCGCGCGCTTTCCGTTCTTTGCTCAGATTACAGCCGCGCCGTTTGCATTTTAAAAAAGAACTGGAGGCAGATGTGGAAAAAAAAATCCTATTTATCCACATATAATCACTGAAAAAAAGCTAAACTATTTTCACCCTACTTAGATAGGTATAAGTACCAGTAAGAATTCTTTAGATTAAATACCAGCTATTCCCAGCACACTAGCTGATATTCTAAATCAGGCAACAAAAATCTGCAGTTTTCTCTGTGCTCTGAAGCAGAAGTAATTGTGAAGTTATTTTACCTTGTAGGTCCTTTTACCATGTCACACTGAACTTCCTAACAGTGCTTAGCTTATGTATAGAAAGTGAGGTGTACTTGTGATTCAGTAGGCATTGTGCACAATTGATGAAATTGATGGCTTAATTGAAGAATTTTGCAAATAGATTTTTTTTCCTGCTGGATGACCGAAACTCTAAACATTATTTTTTCATACTACTAGTACAGAAAAAGGAAGGCACCGATAGGCCTCCTTTAACCTCCCTAGAGGTAACCCCGAAAAAAAAGTTGCTAAAAGTAGTAACCCCCAGTCACACTCAGGGTAGGTAAACCTATAGGAAGGTAATAGTAAATACAGCCTTACCTGATCCGCCGGTGTCCCGCGCTGTCCAGCGCCGCGATCTCCGTCTTCTTTCTTCTTCCTTCTTCCTGCTTCTGCTACTGATGTGTCACTGGGGAGTTCCCGGTGACGTCGGTGCGTGTGTACGTTGCTGGCGAGGCGGAGCGGAAAATTTAAAATCCATTTGTATTGCATTCAATACAAAATAACTGTATTGAATGCAATACATTAGATTTTTATGTGTAAAAGCAGTACATTGTTTTGAAGAACATTTACTTTACATTTTAATGTGTATTTTTTTTTAATTTAAACTTTTTTTTTAAATATATAGTTTTTTTTAATTTATTCAATTTATTGTTTTTACATGATTTTGTGTTTCAAACTTTATTATACTCATACTATTATAATATACTGTAAAATACATTTTCATGAAAAACCATGTACTGCTTTTAGACATATAAAACTGGAAAGAAATGAACCGCTAGGGAGGTTAACTTCACTTAAACAGGATGTGAACTATGAAAGAAGTAACCAAAATTGCAAACTGAGGACAAAATTCTGGTTATCAGTATTGCCACGTAGTGTGTCTCTGAAGATTTTACATGCAGCTATGGGGCTCAAGGAAGTATTCTGTTATGTTTCAGGAGGAATTCATGACAAAAAGTTGATTACTTTATGTTACTGCTTAGATGCTGTTAACATCTCTATATGTTTACTATGAGTTCTGAGTTCAGGTCCACATAGTCATACTGTGTACCTTTTTGGATCTTTCATGTCCTACTAAGTAAGTTTAGGCTAATTTCAGGTCAGTTAGAGACATCATTGAAAGGCTCAGAGATTGGTGACATATTTTACAGGATAAAGCGTAGCCTGGGGAGTATATTGATTGCACTAAGGTTTGCCTGCACAAACTTATGTATACACATTTTTTACAATTTTTGTAGTAAAAACTGAAATTAAAAGCTTTGCAGTCTCAGCTTTGGAAACAGAGGGGGGCACCCTGTGGAGTTTTTCCTTTTTTCCCTTTCTAATCTGTGGGGGCTTAATTACTTTGGCAAGTTGGCTGCGTAATTAATGCAGGGCTTCTTAACTGGGCAGGCACCCAGAGACTGAGTCTTTTTGGGCTATGGGCTCTGTGTGGTAAGGGTTGCTGCTTCCTGCGGAGAAGAGAAAAGTGCTTTATCATACAGTGAGGAATAATAACACAAGACAAGCAATCTGGCTGTTTTCAGTCCACTTAGAGTTTGTCGGATAAGGAATATTATCATGAGTAAGTTAATGAAGATGCAGGATCCTTTTGTAGAGCACACTCCATCCACTCGAAACAAGACTCATCTTCCAAAATGTTCCCTTGCCAAGCTGAAAAAAGGATTTATCTCACTGCAAAGTGTGAACGAGCACTTAAAAGCTGTTTTTTTCTGTTTGACTGCTGCTGTTTTATATGAGGCTGGCAAAGGATGGCAGTGGGTTGACAGATGCATTGTGTGTGGAAACACTTCCCTTCCCTATGTTGTCTACTCTTCACAGAGGCCATCCTGAGATGCAAGGTGGAAGATAGAATCACTGAACAGTTGGTTCCAAAATAGGAATGCTCTTGGGGTTTGTAGACATGGTTGTCAAAATCAGAAGAAGGTCAAGGATGCATTTGAGAAGCATTTTTTAGAGTGCATTCCTTTTGCATTGCTTTTGACTTCTATAGCAAAATAAAAGCTGTAAATGGAAAATTGCAGAAACAAATTCACACCACTACCTATGATACAATAAAGAATCCCAGTGCTGCTTTCCAGACTTCCAGAAAAACTTAAATCTTTTTATACATTAACGCAGGGTTGATTTTGAATTTAATAAAAAAATCATTTAGCACATCTAGTCTAAAGATTTCACTAAAGTTCATAACTTCAGTCCTGTACCGTCTCCCAGAAAAGTTTTCTCCTTTACTAGATGGCACTCCTCTTCTTAGTGGAATGACAGATAACATCTTATAAAGTAAACTGCAGAAATCTATTGTCCTCCACCACCACCTATACCTCACAGATGTTCCATGTCTGGGATGTGCCATTGTGTAGGTATACTTTTGATCAATGTATTACTGGCTCTAATTCTCTCACATCTTTTTTTGCTTCAGGTTCCATTGGGAAAAATTGTAGCTTGGTTTGTTTTTAAGATAAATGTTCACACAGAAAGACTAGGGTTGCAGTAGGTAAGCATATCTACACAATGAAACATGCAAGATAGAATGTGTCAATTACTTTTCTTAAATACATAGAGGGCAATGCATACACATAGTTTACTTTCAAAGTGTAATGATCCTTTAACTTTTTGTAAGGTTAGTTTGTCATAAGCACAAAACTGGAAAAGGTTTAACTCTTTTGAGCCAAATTTGCACTTTTTGTATGACCCACAGAAACTTGCTGAACCATGCTTATATTGGAAGCAGTGATACCTTTTGGTTAGGGAAGTTACACAAAGCTAATGAGTTACATGATATTAGTCCGGCTAGGGGATGGTCACACAGGCCTTATAATTTATGTTGATGTGTGAGAACCATTGTCTCTTCTTTTAAGTTTAAGAGTAAATCTTTAAAATAAACCTTAACTCAACAATGAAGAAATGCAATTTTGTGTGGTACATCTAGAAATGCTGTGTGTTCTAAACAATCTACCATAATTCTGCTGTAAAAGTGCACTCCTTGACCAATGACTGAGTCTATGCATTCTTCATCTGTAGTATAAAAACTTTATATCTACAATGTGACAGCTAATCTTACCTGATCTGGGACACGATTTGGCTATATCACTTTTGTGCTGCTCATTTGCCTTCTTGTTGTAGTGAAAGTTGTAATGAGGACATGAAGTGCAAAAAACTTGCTACACTTACATCCTTTGATCTGTGGGTCTATTTATTCTCTGCCTGTCTTGCTGCTTCCTAAATATTACCCCAACCATTCATCAGATCGTCAGTAGGCAAGCTTTCTCACAATAAAAGCAAAGCCTTGTTCTTTTACTAAATTGGCCATCTCCACACAAACCCCAATGCAGAAGAGTAAATTAGTAAGAGAAGAAAAACAACTGCAGAGAACCTACAGGCAACACTATTGACTGGTTCTTTGACCTCTGCATTCTTTCTGTTTTTTTCTTTCAGTTATCAAAGTCTTGAAAAAGAATCTTTTCATATGTTATAAGACATAAATACAATTATCCTAAATAATGCAGTTTTGTTACCAATAGGCAGGCAGTTGCCTAAATTGTTAATATTTGTTTTGTCTGTTGAATGTAACAGTACTTCTTCTATTCCAACTCAAATAGCAGAAGGCTTTCTAGGGTTGTCAAAAATTTCCATTTGGAAAATTTGCCATCTAAAATACAATGGGTAAAGCTGCTTTCCACATTCCCAATTCTTGAAATCACATGACAGAGCGGTTGCGCTTAAACTGCCTAATCTTTTGGCATCTCATGTACTGTAACACTTTCAAAAGGCACAAGAAAGCCTAGAGTAGCGGTAATCCATAATCCATCCACAAAGTAAATTGCGTCTGTCAATGTGTCTGCACTGGCTGCTGACTTTGCATTTTTTAAATGTTTTAGGCGTAAGGGATTAACATCACTAGCTTCATGTGTCCCTTACGAAAGGGAGAAGTGAAAGCCAAGACACTGAAAAGAAAAAACAGCATTTGAGCATCTTGTAATGTGGATTTATCTGGCCATCCTTCAGCTCAAGGACCTGAAGTGTTAAAAGCTCAGAGCTTCTGTCTCAAACACAGATAGGACTCATCCGCTCTCTCATCACAGCTGCCGAGACGTTTTTGAGCTAAAGCCTGTCATAAGAAGTCAGACAAAATAAAAAAAAGCATCTCTGGCTTAGTGCGTAAACGCCACTCTGTCGTCTTCTCCTCCTGGCAGAATAATGAGGCCACTGTACGAGCTCAAAGCCTGGTGAACAGCATCCATGGGAAAATCACTTGTCTAGGATGAGCCAGGAATCTGCCGTTTTTTGCTCATTATCGAAGGACGTTTCCAGACATCACCAGGAGAGTCCTGAGCGCAGATCAAAACCCTCAGACAGACGAACATGACCCTGTGATCCATATTGTTTTTGACTCTGCTATAAAAACCAGCAACATATTGAATCACAAGAAACACAGGTTAAAGGGAATGGAAAGTAGAATCACTTGTGTGCACCAGTTTTTTGGATGACCAGAGAAATCTAGATTTAGACACATGTATTGTTGGTATAACATACATACATCTACTGTATGGAAATATTTTGATTGCCTTTGGAAAGTAAAATTATAGATGATCAGTGGCCAAATGAATTAATAACAGAGCAAGCTTTTGATAATACCTGGAGCAATTTTCAGTCATTGAGTCATTCCTCATAAATATCTGATACAAGAGATGCTTAGGACATGGCCCCAAAGTAGACTGGGACTATGGACATTAAATACACGAATGCAGCCAAAAGGAAGGACGGTGCAACCGGATATTTGCAGATTAAAATTATGGTTATACTTTATTGCATCAGTGTTCAGATTTTGTAATATGCCAAATAATACAACCATTTTTAGGTTTACTTTAAAGGGTTTTCTACAGCCAGAGTGTGTTGTTCCATTCACTGCTTTAGTATACTAAGTTGGAGACCAAATAATACAACCATTTTTAGGTTTACTTTAAAGGGTTTTCTACAGCCAGAGTGTGTTGTTCCATTCACTGCTTTAGTATACTAAGTTGGAGAGGCCCTCTTCCTTCCATACCGTCTTTCTTTACCACCAATGCTTTGACAGGTTTTGTCTTCTGTGTTTCTGCAGGATCAAACCTGTCATTGGTGTCTGACTCTCCCTCTCTCTATATATATGACTTTCTCTGATGTTCAGGTTTAAAATGCTTGCATGCCCCTAGGGCTGCATGGACACAAGCCTGTCTGGCAATGTATGCATTGAGTTGCAGTTAACCAGACTTGTCAAGCTTGGACAGTACTGGCAAAGGGAAAATTGCACATCATTGACATAGAAAGCAAGAACAGTGCAGTCAGCATTTGGTTACTTCAACACGTGTCTAACCCTCATTGTGTATACAAGGGATATAACCTTTACCTTGTCAGTTCTGCAAAGTTTAAAGTAGAAGTAAAGAAAATCAATAAAATATTATGTTATAACTGTTATCAGTAAGTTAATACCTGGTGATCCTTCCATCCAAAGGTCCGTATTTAGACTTTTACAAACAATTTGCTCCTTTCTCTCTGTTGCTCTCCTGGTCTGTGATCTTTTAAAGGCCTGCAACATATAATTGGGGTGTATATTTTCTAGTTTAGGAACCTGAAATTCTGTTATGACCTGGGATGCAGAGCCAGCTTCTGCTGCTGACAGCATAACAAATTACTCCCTTGTATGTAATGCATTTTATATCACTTTGCTGCTTAATTGGTTATTTTGGTACTTTGTAATATTTGAAAACATGGAGTTTTAAAAGATACATTTTATTCCTAAAAATGGTTAGAAAATAAAACTTCTTTCCAATCATTTTTAATGTTCTTTTTTGAAATACCAATCCTTTTTAGTCTGAATTTGCTACCGTTTGTTCAAACTAAATAAATAATTTTGGTCCCTCCCAATTTCGAACAACGGTGCCTACACATGAGCCAATAACCTGAGCATGAGCCAACATACATGAGCCGAATAACCTGCTGTTGGAAAAGGGTTCCCAGCATGTTTGTGAATATTTATCATAATGTAATTTATTAAGGAGGGTCTATTCTTGAACTGAATTACATTTTATGCAGTAACCAATTGGTGTAAAGCATCTGTTTTTTGCAACAGGTCCAAAAGTTTGCTGTACAGGCACAGGTGTAGAGATACTAATATAGTTTTGTGGTGCTACTGGAAGATAATGAGTTACACACACTATCACATGCACAGACGTGTCAAAGCAGAGGTACTTATTTATCACATATGGTAATTAAACTGTGTGGCTAACAGCTCACGTGTGGCTATTTGTGGCGCCAGAACACATTTATCTCCTTGCCTGTACCTATTAATAACTGGCACCCCTGGGTTTAGCCTCCAGTGCCTTCCGTTTTGCTGCATCTGCAACTTTCTTGGCTCTTTTGTCTGTGCTATTTTTTGCTGCCTTTATTTCGATAGTTTCATGCACATAAATCTGCTTGAAATATGTGCATCCACCGAGGTGCCCTTGTTACAATCCTGTACAGAGGAAACTCAAGTGACTTTGAAACACAGTTGGAAAAGTCATAAAAAAGAAAAGAATATACTGGCTGTTGTTGGTGCATCTTTTGGATGCCTTTAGTAGGAAGAAGTAGGAAGAATTGAGATTACTGTTACTGTGATTACTTTTACTAAGTGAACGGGTGACGATTCCAAACTTCTTTTTTGCTTCAGGAACAGTTATTTCACAAGTCATATGAACATGGACATTTTTTATCACAGATCAGATTTGAAACCAACACAACTTTTTTTTTTTACCATTGGGATATAGTTATTCCTCTTAGAATAAATACTGAAGAAAATAAGCTTTAATCTTAATAAAATTTCTGAGGTAATGCCAATTATCTAAAATATATGTCAGATTTGACAAACAGATCCCAAGACTCAAAACATCAAACAGCGTGTATTGCTATGTCTATATCTTTAAATTGGTAAATTATTAGGATATATATATATATATATATATATATATATATATATATAGGGAAAAATAAGAGGGAGAGGAAAGTGCGTAACTCTTATTACTTTGTGAGTATATTGTTTGCCTACCCCAGAGGTAACATATCAATAAAACAAATACAAAGAGAAACAATTGTTTTTTTTTTTTTTTTTGTTATTCTCACAATATGCAGGAACTAGATTGCCCCCAGAGAGAAAGCAGGGACACTATTATGTAATGAACATCAAACAGCGTGTATTGCTATGTCTATATCTTTAAATTGGTAAATTATTAGGATATATATATATATATATATATATATATATATATATATATATAGGGAAAAATAAGAGGGAGAGGAAAGTGCGTAACTCGTATTACTTTATGAGTATATTGTTTGCCTAGCCCAGGGGTAATATATCAAAAAAGAAAGACAAACGGAAAAGACTGGGGTTTTTGAGTGGCTATGCTTCAAAATATATTTAGTATTAATGCTTTTATGTCCATATGAACAGGGTAATACAATATTTACAGTGATGATATATTGAACAGGCAATATAGAGTTGGCTCTTGGAGAATGAGAATGCCAGGTTTACTAAACAATAGCCATCTGACTAATTATTTGTAGGAATGATAATTGTCTCAATTCCGACGCATTTTGCCCATCGAAATGTATAATAAAGAAAAATAAAGCAAATAAAGCAAAATAAAATTGGATGTTTAGGCAATCGCATATATTATACAAGATTGCAAAATACATATTATTATGTTAATACGGTTAATTATATATACACACAATTACAAATGCTTAAAGTATATAAGAATTACTGGTGATAAATAATAATAATTATAATAAATATTAATATAATAATAAATAATTATAAATAATATAATAAATAATAATAAATATTAATATAATAATAATAAAAGCATTTATACTAAACCTATTTTGAAGTTTAGCCACTCAAAAACCCAGTCTTTTCTATATATATTTAGGGTGTCACCATAATTTAAATGAACTTCGAAAAAGTAATGTGTTCAAGGTTAAAATATTTCTTAACTGGGGTTCAGGAAAGCTATGTTGGATGGAATTATATTGTGTCAAAATATTAGTATCATACAATTAAAATGTATTCCCTGGATGAAACCTAAAATCACAATCGCTTTTTTTGCTGTTGTAGGAAGACAAATACTATGTTTTTTGCTGCCAAAAGTTATATTTAAAGCTAAAAAAAGACAAATCAGGCTATTTACATAGTTTGCATAGCTTGTCTATTACTAAAACTCATGTTTTATTTAGCATTCTTTTTGTAGTTTGTGTATTTACTTACCATTGGAAGAATAAAATATTTTGGTGTGGCTTGATTCCAATTCAAGTAAAAACCATGGCTGAAAGCAGAGATAAGCTTCTCTGTATTTTGCAGTTTCAGCTAGTATAAAAATTTTAAGAGCATAAAACATTGAAATAATGTAATGTTCTCCTAAACTGGCTTCTTCTCGATGCACAGCTGGGTGCCAAACCTGATTACACTTGTGCTTTTTGTGAAGAGGAGACAATTTCTAAGTTCTGAGGCTCTATGACACATGCTAATGACATGACTTCCTAAAGTAAATGCCCTCTAAAATAAAGGCTTAATATATACATACATCACAATGATTTTATAAGACTTTATTTCACATTTTGAATGTGTTTAGTTTTGGAAATGATAAAGACAATCTTTTTTAGGAGCTGCTGGAATATTTTTTTAGTTTAAGCGAATCATTAATAAAATATACTAGAATGTAATCCACTGGGCATATTCAACAGTTTTGTCCAATTGAATTTAGTGTGTCACATGATAAAATCATTGGGTCTGATTTAATAACCTCCTGGGCGGTTCATTTCTGTCCGGATTTATATGTCTAAACATACTATGTATATACAACGTATATTGTTTTCATGAAAATGTATTTTACAGTATAATATAATAGAATGAGTATAATAAAGTTTGAAACACAAAATCATGTCAAAATAATAAATTAAATAAATTTAATATTAAACTTTGACATGATTTTAATTTTTAAAGTTTATTGTACTCATACTATTATATTATACTGTAAATAAATTTTAATGTATTAAAAGACAATTAAAGACAATGTATTGCTTTTAGATATATAAATCCTCTTTATTGCATTCAATACAGTTATTTTGTTTTGAATGCAATACAAAATAATTTGAAATTCCCGCCACACCCCCAACGCACCAACGTCACTGGGAACTCCTGGGTACTCATCAGATGCAAAGGACGCGGGCCGGAGGATGCGAAAGGATGGGAAGGACAAAGAAGGATGTCGGTGGATTAGGTAATGTTGTATTTACTATTGTTTTTCACTGTTTTAGCTACCCCTAGTATGACTTTCAGCATCTTTTTTTTTACCCCTGAGTCACACTCGGGGTTACCGCTGGGGAGGTTAAAAATCTCCAAGACTGTAGAAGATACACGTTCATCAGTGAATCGGTGTAATCCAGCAAATCTGGAATGAATCTGGTCCAGGATTCAAAACAATTGATAGCAAATAGCTAAAAATCCATTTTGCTGGATCGCCCAACTTCCCTGATGAAAGTGTATCCTCTCCAGTCTTAGAGAGCTTTAATAAATCAGGCCCATTGTGTGCAACCTTGAACAAAAAATGTTTCTTCAAACATTGTCCAACATTGGATGGAAGGAATGCAGTGGTACAGCCAAAATTACAATGTTTATTATTTATTCTTTGGCTAAAAATATGATCAGAGAAAAGTCAGATAAAATAATGTAGATGATAAAAACGTTAAAAAAGGAAACATTTTTAGTGTTTTCATTATGCATATTTTGTATAGAATATTTTTAAGTGTTTATTATCTAGTGTTGCTAATTTTGTAGGGGGGGGTTTAAGTATAATAAAATTAACTTTGTATATTGATTTTGTAGTTTCTTTTGTATCTAGTATATAATTCCCAAGACAGAACATTTGGGTGGTATTGGTCTATTTAACTTGAAGGTCAAGCTGTGTTCAACTGTCCAAATATGTGCAAGCAAAAATCATGTTTGATAGGCCTAAATACTGTATAATCTTTTGCATTAGAGGTGGACGTGACACGACGGACGTGTTGTGTGCTGCATGTGGCCAGTTTGGTTCTGACCCATTGTCAAACAAAAAAGGAGTTAAGTAAAAGTTACTAAAAGCCGTTTTGCACAGATGTTTACCTTAGCTTGACTAATTTCAACGGCAGAGATCAGCTTGAGCTGTTCATATGGATACATTACCAGGTTCGCAAACCTTTATCTCCAACTAGATTAACATGTTTCTAAAAGGACCATAGCAAGTCTTAAAAGAAACCAGTCATTAAAGGAAACAAGGAGGCTGTCCTTACTGACCTCTTCTAAAAATGTTAGGTATCTTGATGTCATGCTAATGCTCTCTTGAGGCAAGGACTTACATTTTGCGCAGTATATGGAAACTTTTGGGTCAGCATAAATTACAGGCTACTAGTATTCTATAGAGGATAAACGTAATCCTGCTCTATGACCTTTTAAAATATTTTTTTTAATTCAGGTGCTACAGCATATATCTATATATATTATATATCATATAATAGTTTGGGGAGGCCCCTTTCTTTTTCAGCATGAGTAGGTGTCCAAAAATACATGGTTAATTATTTTGGTGTGGAAAGCTCTAGTGGCCCGTAAACAGGAAAAAAAAGACAACCTTAACCATATTGAATGCCTTTGGGATGAAGTGTGAAAGGTGAGTCAGGTCTTCTTGTCCAACATCAGTACTTTAACTTACAATGCTTTTTTGGTTCAGTGGTCCTAAATTCCCAGACACACTCCAAAATCTTGTAGAAAGACTTCCCAATACAGTGGATCCTGCTGTAGGGTGAAAAATTTGCAATCTTCTTAGTTACATCACTTTCTTCATTGATTTTAAAACTGCGGGAAGTAACTGAAACAATGATTTTTTAAGGCTTATACCTCACTTAGCAAAACTGTTCTGGAGTATTGTACCATTAAATTGACTGTTACAAATATAGATTAAAACACGTCATGCTTATTAGTAGAACAGCTTCAGCAAGGAAAAATCTCTGTGCTGTGACTACTGAGAAATTAAAGCATTAATGATTTGTATTGTTATAAAGTTTCCACCCGCTGCGAGATTGCAACTGATCCACCTGTGTAAATCTTAGGAGATTTGCACAAAATGGTGAATTCAACTCCAAAAACCTAACTCATTCTTAGAGAGATTTTCTTGTCTTTAAGCAGATATAAAGTATTTTATGGAGTAGGTAAAAGCTGTCGAGTAGATATCTATTGATTGAGTGTTCAAGCTTCTTCTAGCGACTGACGCAATCTTCTGCTAACCTGTTAATAAACTATTGAGACAGCACACTGACAGAGGGAACTTAAGAAAATTCAGCTTCATCCTTTATTCATAATATGCTTTCTAAAATGATGCACCATAGCTCTTACCTGTCAAGTACAGGGAGATATGGAACTTTTTCAACTGTGGAGCATGTGGCATGAAGGTCTTACATTTAGAGGTCTTTAAAGATATGTAAAGGTTGATAAGGTCATTTGATTATTTTAAAGTAACAGTAATGAAATATCAACTGATTCTGTTCTGTGTTTTTTTTTATCTATTTATCTATTTCAATTTATTACAAATAATGGTCAGAAAATGGGAGTCCCCAGGAAGGGGTAAAACAAGTATTCTACCCCCAATGGATTGTTTAATATGTCCCCCTAGCCACTCAGCCTGTAGAAATCATCATCAATATGATCCTAAAAGATGTTACTAATTTGGTTTTCTTTTCAATAATGTTATACATTTTAACAGTAAAAAACCAAAACACAACAAGCATTTATATAACCACTTAACTGTTAGACTCAATCTGAAAAATCTTGTCCGACACTTTACTAACATGCAGTCACCCAAGCGACTGCTACCTAACTATATTTCAAGGTATCGCACATTCTTTCTTTTCACAAAGCCTCTTGGTCCCAAATGGTTAAAAGCACAGAAGTTTCAATTGCTCCATTTTTAAATGCTGCCAAGGCTTGTATCCCACCTTTGTGGAAGACTACCTCTCTAGCCTCCATGGCCCAGTGGTTGCAGAGGATAATTGACATTAAGATTATGAAAGATCTGACTGCATTCATTTAGGACTCTTCAGCACAATTTTCTGCCAAGTAGTTTAACAGGAATAGTTTTATCCCTGAATGTAAATTTCTGTTGAAATTGACTCCTCTTTTCCACCAAAGTCCCCAACCCTTTCCACTCCTCTCCCAAACTTTACACACAATTTGGTTATCTATGTATTCTGTTATTGGGATCTGTGTATAATGTTGGACAAGTTTACAACTATGAACTTTTATCATGTTTTTATCACTGGCTGTTTCCACTTGGACAGATGACGAGATCAGAAGCGACATAGAAACATTGTGGGAAATATCCCAAAAGTTAAAAATAGGCCTAAAATGTTTTCTAGCAAGACCCAATCCTTAACTACCCTTTTGAATTGTCAGTTGACTCGTACTAAAGCTACGTACACACTTCCAATTATTATCGTTGGTAAACGAACGACGAACGATCCTGCACGATATCTGCGAACGATCGTATAGCACCGATCCTGTACATACAGATAACGACACGATCGTTCAAAGATATTGTACACACGATAGATGGGATCGTTTGAACGATACAGGAAGTGACGTGCACCACAGGAAGTGAGCGAACGTTCATTCACCGTGCATGCTCAGACCATGGACGATCAATGAACGACCGTACACACGATAGATGGTCAACGATCGTCATCCAATCCAATCCGCCGGTCCGGTCGTTCATTTCCAACGACTATCCTCGTTCGTCGGCGTCGTTGGTTACTTTTTTTACGAACGATTTTTGCCCAATCAATCGTTCGTCGTTCGTTCGTCGTTCATTTCCAACGATAAAAATTGGAAGTGTGTACGCAACTTTACTCCACAACTGGCTGAGTAGACACAAATTCACAAAGACACACTCCAAAGCCTTGTGGAAGTTTTCCAAGAGGAGTGGAGGCTTTTACAGTTCCAGAAGGGACAATAGTTTGGCAACGGCAAGTTTAAGAAGCTAATATATGTGTCATAGTCAGGTGTGCAAAACTATGGTTCATGTAGTGTAATAAAAGATGTTGCAATATATTTGTAAAGTCTGCTAGGACTTTAAGATCCAACACAGCTGGATGGCTGCAGCTCTTTAACATCAAATGACTGATTTCACGGACAAAAAATGTGGAAAATGCAATCAATCTTGTTTGCAACCTCAGCAAATTGGAAGTTCATTGGATATACAAATGTGTTTTTTGAAACATATGTTTTAATATCTTGTGCATTGTGAGCTCAGTCTGTGTGCTTACCAGAATGTTATCATGACACCCGTTTAAAAAATAATCCGCCTTGCAGAGCACAGGCTGTTTTCTCAGCATAAGTCGAGACGTTGCCTCAGAAGATGGATTTGACAAATCTTGCCGGATTCATAGACTGCCTCCCCTTGCTTGAATTAGTGCATGTAATATTAGTTTGTAGCTTGGCTTATGTCTTTTATGTCCACATAGCTTGTCATCGTGGAGACTGTTATATTGAATGATGGCTGCTAGGAGACGCTTTCCTTAAACAGGAGAAATTTATTCCCTGCAGTTTGGGCTGCAGAAATGTCCTATTCTGCCCCATCCGTCTCTCCCCTATAGGACAGAATTACGCCGCGTCACGTTTCTCCTGGGGTCTCTTGGAAAGGCGCGATTGGGTTAATGGGAAGAGTAATTGCAGAAGTGTTACGTGGCAAGGCACGCACCCTGCTGGGCCTGTGATTTCAAAGGAACAATTTTGGCTTGCTGTTATCCACTTAGGTGAAATTATATGCCATCAAATGACTGCTTACTTCTGGGTCTCTGTGGGTCACAGGACATTATTAAAATTGGAAAAGCTGATCGACTTTACGTAGTTATTGGCTTATCTAATAAGGCTCTGCCGAGAGCAGTGATGATGTTCTCTAATCCATGTCAACCACAGCTATTTCACCTTAAATTTAGTTCAGTCAGAACAGTAAAGCATAATAGGTCTCTATGGGTTACTGTTAGGGGGTAGTAAGTATCTGTACACCAAATGAAGAAATAAAGATCTAAAACTTTAGCTATTTTTCCCCAATCAGCTGTCTGGAAAATATGCACTTTGTAGCAGTCAACGTCTCCCCTCCTCAGCAGTAAGGTTTAAAGAGACATATTTATACGGCAAAGCAAACACGATTACTGTCAAATGACCTTAAAGGCTTTATGAATGAGTACGCTATGGGAAATATGTCAAGGCTTTTTTTCTGTGTTGACTTGCTGTAAGTGATTTAATTTACATAATAATAATAAAGGCCCTAGATTTTGGCATATTCGATGTGCAGACGTTTCACAGTTGGATTTTTTTGTAGCATTTTGAAAAAGGGATGTTGGTGCATCACCTAGCCAAACTTGGCTGTTAATGGGCTTTCAGGTGGCAGTACGTATTTTCATTTACATTTGCTGTGATCACCTGTTTTGGTATTTGTTTGAGTATTTTGAGCTACATGACCTTTATTTTATTTAATTTTGCTACTTGCCATAGTTGTGTAGATAAGCCATTGTATTGATAAATGTTTGGAGCTTTGACATTTACTTCTGTCGATCTACTGGTTTCTCCTGGTTTCCAGAGTCAAACATCTGGGCAGCTGCTGTACTTACCTAATAAGATACGCTGTTAGGTGCATTTAATGCTCTGCCTTTCACAGTGTGCAATTCCCTATTACTCACAAACTCTTCAATTATAACATGATTTGATTTAGTGAATCATTTGCATGGATAATTTTTATCTTCATTAAACTTCATTCATCTATGGTAAGTTGCACTTGAGTAACCAGTTATCAGCATGTCACAAAACTGTCATCCTCAGTGTCTTTACAAGTCATTAAGTACGCCCTTTATAATTTTTATTTTATCTACTATCATCTGAGAATATTGGCCATGTGTTATGCTTTTATTCTATGTTCCCTTATCCTCTATTTACCTGTGACATTTTCCTTCTACTCTTTGGACTTGAACTTTTCTTTTTTAGCTTCTTGTTTTAAAAAACATGGCAACTTTGAGTAAGTTTTTGTTTCCAAATGTGTTCTTTCACAGTTTTGATGTCTTCAATAATTAGTCTACAATGTGGAAAATAGTAAAATTAAAGTAAAACCGTTCAATAAAAAGATGTGTCCAAGCTTTTATCTGGCACTGTGTAAACATCTCAGTTAGTTGGTCTTAACTCTCTGTGAAGAGGGGCAGTATATCTTGACATGAAAGTTTCTCAGTGGAGGAGGAGATGTAGGCTCTTTAAACGAAAGGGCAACCGAATGTTGTATAAAGTATGATTTAATTAAGTCTTTCTGAGGTACTTCTAAATCTCAGCAGGTTTCTGGAATGGGAAACACTGGTTAAATCACATAGCTAACACTTAATATGTGCTGTTCTGAATTTCTTGATCAGCTCCATCCAAAGGATCCCTGACAGAATGTTGAAAATTATGTTTCATAATTTTGCTACTTATACCAGTTGCATGTGCATACGTTATGATCAACCTGCAAAATACATTACTAAACATGTATGGTTTGCATTACAGAGAATGTGAGCAATGGTGGTTTGTGATGGCTATGTATGATTTGTTAGAAACCATCAATTTGTGTGTATTGGAAGCTAAGTTTACCTATCACTGAAAGGCTATGAAGTAATGGTCTGTTTTATAGGAGCATTGGTTTGTATTACAAAGCATCACATCTATTTTTTTCTTCTCCGTTTGCAGCTATCTTTTTGTATCTTAATGGTGCTGTTTTTTTCAGCTTTTCCAGGCCTTTTTTATGCCTGTTTTTGCTTAACCCAGCCTCTTCAGCTTTTCCCTGCAAGCCAAACTGTGATTTCCTAGTGAAGTCAATATGCCTGATTTTCTAAAGCTCTCCAAGACTAGAGAAGATGCACTTTCATCAGTGAAGCTGGGTGATCCAGAAAACCTGGAAGGGATCTAGTCCAGTAATCAATACAATTGCTATCGGTTTTAGGTGAGCTCTTTAAAATGACAGAATAATTTGTCAGGTACCAATTACTTACAATCATTTTGATAACAGCTTTACTTTGACCCCCCTAGCTGTAATTCTGGGTGTGACTTGGGGTGGAATTCACTTGCAAAAAGATCTGCTTTTAAATGCTGCCTGGATCCTGGCCATGCTGCTGCGCCTATTATCAGTTAGATGCGATGCGATCACATCTAACTGGTGATGCGAGCAGCAATAGTAAATTCCGGGGGTGATGCCAGAGGCGATTTCCCGCTGGCATCACCCCCGCAATTTACTATAGCTGCTCGCATCACCCTGAAGATGTGACGCTCGCTTGGCGGATCCATGGAAGATAAACAACGAGCGATCCTATTGCAAGGGAAGGAGGAGAGCGCGCGGCGGGGTGCCGCTCCGTCGCTCTCCCCCCCCCCCATAGTGCAGAACGATGCTGTATGTTCAGCACTCGTTCATGCACTGTGCGGTTCTTATTGTTATCCCTTCCAACAACAAGAATTGCACATGTGTACGCAGCTTTAGAGTGACTGTTACCAACATGGTGGTAGTCAGTGGTATTTAAAAAAATATGTTGATGTGTAAATGTAACAGGCTTTCTTTAGGATTGTGCATTGTATCTCTGGAAATGTGTACCATTCTCCCAAAAGATCACTTGTGTGGTCTGTTACTGATGTTGGACAAGAAGACCTGGTTCACAATCAGCATTCTAATCCATTCAAAATGTGCTTAGTATAAGGGCAGGTTTAAGGTCAGGACTGTGTGTAGGCTGCTTAAGTTCTTTCACACCAAATGCATTAAATCATATGTTGATGGAGCTAGTTTTATACACTGGCGCAGAGTTATGAATGCCACAAACCCTTAATACAACAGTACCCTTTACTAGGAACACCTAAACTTGATTGTGACCTTAAATTTTTTGGATATATGGCAGGTGTGATGATGAGGTATTCACATACTGGTGGCCATATAGCATGGTGGAGCGGTCTGTACTACAAGAATGTATTTTTTTTAGCAGTAAAAAATTTTCCTGCAGACTTCTACTGTATTTGCCTACTGTACCGGAGCTGTAACTCAAGCTTTAATGGTTTAACATGGTACTTTAAGTTTTATTTCTTTGCAATGGATACTCGATAGTTTGCGATAGTTTGTGGCATTTAATTGTGTTCTTTGCTATAGTGACTCCTTTAAGTACTTGTTAAAATTACCTGGGAAATCCATCTTCTTTTTACAACTAGAGAAAAAAAAGAATACAAACGAGAAAGTTTGTAAGTCTTTATATTAATCTTGCTTTCATAAACGATTTTCATAAACTACAGCAAGGTAAGGAGAGTGAGAAAACTTGTTAGAATTTGTTTTTGTCAGGTGTCAAAGCGTTTCTGTAGATTTGTCCTTAAATCTCTATATTCTTTGTGGTAAAGGAAGCCTACTTCCTTCCTCTTTCATTTTCTCTAAGCATCGTTGTTTGATCTTTTTCCTGATCTTAGGCTGTTTAGATAATTACAGTACAGGTACTTTTCATTTTTTAAGAACCACCTCACAAGAGGCAGGAAGATTTTGTTATCCGTCATTTTTTGATCTAACTTCCGCTGCCAAACTTCCAATCTTTTTATGTTTTCATTTGCTAATTCCTCTTAGTGCTACACAGACTCCGACTGTAAACTGTAAAGAGGACTTCATAGGACAAAGTTTACACAAACTAATTACATTCCTTTTTAGATGATTCATTAGGAATGGGCTATAACTTCAGGTTTTTATTGTTTTACTGTCCCAATTGAGGAAGATGCCCCTCTTGTCCGGGATCCAGTCCTATTTCCATGTCCTTTTAAACAAAAACATGTTTTAAATAAAGACAGATATGTTTATTATTCCAGTAACTTGTGTGTTTAAATGGCAGCTGCTTGTCTGCCACTGAAGATATTTGACCTTTGGGGTGAATTGAATACTTGTCCCCCCTGCTACACACGGTGTTTTAGCAGCTTGCTGACCCTGTAGAGACATACAGGCCAATATTAGGAACCACAGTATGCAGAGGGGGAGCAGGTATTCAACGCACTCATGTGAAATACATGCTTTGTAATGGAAGAAGCAATGCAGCAACATGTTTACACAAGAGTCGCTATAAAAGTATATTGCATCTTCTTTCCCAGGCATAGTAATATATAGCCACATAACCTTGGGGTGACAGGTTCACTTAAAGTTTAATCATATATTTTTCTTGCATTCTCTTGAATTTAGTAGTGAATTGAATGTATAATGACAGTGTTTGCCTTCCTGTGACAGGTTATACCAGCATTCATTGACATTACCCCTGTGTAGTAATGACAAAGGAATCATTTTAAACTTGATCTGTTCTGTGAGAGAGCATTGACTCTGTGCAAGGCAGTTTTCAGGAAAATAAAAAAGAATGTATGTATAGAAATTTACCTAAAATGTGTTTCAGGTAAAGTAGCTTACAGTGGGCAATGTTCTTTTTTACAAACCTGCATTGGGAGAAGTGTGCAGGCCGCCATGATGGGTCATAAACTGTCTTGGATGTATGCAGAAAATAAAGTTAGAATCAAATCTGTATTCCTGACCCACTTTCTTGTATGGAATAATTGGTTAGCATTAACCCCCCGGGAGAACAAGTAAAAGACCATTGTCACCCTATCTGGAAGTGTCTGAACAATAAACTTTGTGGCAAAAAGACCAGCTGGTGTTATGATTTAAACTGCTGATTTAACAATATTGAAAATTATTTTTGCGATAAAAGGTGTATGCGACTTGTGTCCGGGTTTACTTATACTTTGACTCTGACTTTTTTTATTAGCTTTTCTACTCTAGATGAACTAGCCTAGCTTTGGGCAATAAATGTTTGCAGCATGTCAAGAAGGTTGAAAATAAATATTCCTTTGGAATTGAGTAAAGTAGAAACTTTTTCTTGGCTTATAGAAACAAGTCAGAGCTTTGAGTTAGAGGTAAAAATTAGGTTGTTTTAGTAAAGTATTTATTAACATGTTGTATAAAATATGGGACAGAGAGAGAGAGACACCTATCTCCGCATTCCCTATCTTCAACCTTCACCTAAATCAACAAAATAGCCTTACCAAGTTTCTTCAACCAGGACAATACCCAGATAAATCAGCAGGATGTTGGGAAAACCTACCATTAGGGAATATCTTCCTTCATATCCTCTGAGTATATTTTTGATTTTTCTTTGGGTAAGAGTAAAGGAAGTTGGCCTTGGGTCACTCATTGCCTCTTAGATGCTCAAGGTGTTATCTCTAGCATATAAGACAAATAGTTTACTGTGTCCAGAGGGAGTATTAGTGCACCCCATGGGCAGCTGCTTCTCTTCACCTCCAGGGCAGCTACTTGCAAGGTCTCTCCAGAATCAATCTTGTGTCCTCACACAGAGCTGGCAGCCATAACAACTGTTTAGTTTTTACAGAAAGTGTTGCCTGCAGTTTTAACTGTTAATTAAGTTTTTCAGCATTCCCTCTTGTGTACTTCCATGTGTCGTATTTCCCACTTGTGTGCTGATATCAGGAAAACAGAAAATTGATGACAGATACCATAATTTTTCTTCCCTAACAAGCTCCATGCCCACAAAAAGTATCCCTCCCATTCTTTGTATTCATCTCATTAGTCTGCAGTAGGACTAGCTATGGAACACTCCATATGTGGATGGCGTAAAATTTAGGGATTTCCAACCTATGGTGACAGAGGAGAGGCAGAATCCACCCACTTATGTGCAGCCGCGGTGTTCCTCAGCAAAGCAAATTTAAAGCAAGTATCTGTCATTG
>NC_092863.1:9228623-9267023 GCF_032062135.1 Pyxicephalus adspersus | reverse complement strand
TGTGGGGGTCAAGAGGACACAACTAGTACACTATAGATGTTAAATGAATTGAAAGCTGTTGCTTGCTGTGGTAATCCCAGAAACGTTACTTTGTAGGGCTTTGCTAACTGTTAGAGATTTCTACAAGTGATAAGTAAGGTCCCCCTTAATGAAAGCTTTTCTTTTTAAGTTTTCTTTTTAATATATTTGATATGGGTCTTAAAGGTTAAGCTCGATCTGCTTATATATTGTCTTCCATAGTTTCTGCTTTCCACCTCATCAACATGCTGATATTGATAATGTTTTCCACACACTTCTTTTTTGGACCCAGTGGTCCTAATGATGCTGTATTTCTAAACACCTTAAAAAAAGAATCTGAGCACTGCAAATATTTCTTTGTCAAGCGATTGGGTACCATAGGAAAAATTGAGCAGATCCATAAAAAAACAAAATGATTGCCATTGAAAATAACAAATATCTTGAGATGATTTTGCCAGAGAAAGTAATACTCTAGATGATGGATGCATCATGTGACCTGAATTGGTGAGCACGCAGGAAATGCAGATGATAAATGTATTTATAAATGTAAATATTTCTGACAAGATTTATAAATATACCCTGTATTTCAGAAGAATCCTTACTTTGAAAAATAATTTGTCTCAGTCTCTTGACCTAATACTATATTGCTCAAAAAAATTAGGGAACCCTGAAATCCATGAAATCTTGATGAAGAAAATATTCAAATTGATGATCTTAAATATAAAAAGTGAATCAGCTGTGGGAGAAACTGAAGAATTAGCTTGGATAGGCTGTGAAACATCTTAAACACAAAAAAAAGTCCAATTTTGTGTGTGACTAACTACTAGATAGGTCAGAAAGAATAGGAAGAGAAAATAGACTGTGGTAAAAATTCCTTCTTTGGGGTTGGCTTGCTGTTGCCACCTCCCCCATCCACTTGCTGTTTCCTTCATTTGCACCAAAGCAGGTGAAATTGATTTACAATTACATGTACTTTCTTACTGGACAGACAGATATCCCAGAAGTTTGATTGACTTGCTGTTATATGTTATGTTATATGTAATTATTGTTTTGCTTGAGTGTTCCCCTTTCTTTCAAACAGTGTATATATAGTTCTACCATTACAAAGTACAATTGTGTTAATAGTGTTCTTTATATTAATTTATAAATTTTATAGCACAAACATTTTTGTTTGCTTTGTAAATAGTAAGAACATTTACGGCTATATTATGAACAATGCATGAAACAAAAAGAGTTAAAAGTCTAAATAGAAAGAGATGCAGACAACATTTCCCTTTAAACGTTAGAGATCAAACTGTAGAAAAGGGAGCATAGCAAGCAATATGTACTGTTTTAATTATTTCCCAGCAACCTTACAATTCCTGGTTTGTGAAACCACTGACCTTTAAAGCTGAATTTTAGAAAATAACATGTTGAGGTACTCTTTAAATAGCTAGAAAAAACTGACGATCAAGCAGGAATAGAACAAAATGGCTATAACGATGCCCAAAGAAAACAGCCAGTGTCGTAGATGTGATTGGCTCTTCCGTTCCTCTCTCAGGAAGATCTCATGATTGCTTTGGACTGGAGAGCTAAAAACTTGTGGCTTCACTGCCCTAAAGCCATCCGGCAATGCTGAAAATGTGTCAGCAGGAAACAGGACCCCATCATCCTTCCCCCCACAGAGCTCAAACCTTCTAATTGCTCGGTGTGGTGTATACGTGGATCAGGGCCAAATGAAACCTTGACAATAGTTGCTTAGGGATATAATCAGGGTTTTGTGCTGTGGGCTTATAACTCAATTTTCTGCTGTGCAATCCAGTCGTGATTGGCTCTGGTCCCTGTATGTTTTTTTTTTCTTTTCTGCTTTGCTGAGGTATCGACAATGAAATATATTAGTGCAAGGTGGCAAAGGCATCAAAGTTATAAGAAAAACTGCTAATCTTGTTTATTACATCAACTTGATAGCTTGCCTACAGGAACTTTTGCTATATTTTTCAAATTACAAACAATCAATGGTGGTAGACGGGAAATTGTGGTAAGTAAGCGGCAGAATAGGCACTTTATCGCCCCACCCTAACATGCTTTGTTTCAGACAAATGCATTTATTCAATTTCTTATCCTGCAGTACATTTAGGAAGAAAACTCAGTCTAACTGCAGAAAAGAAGAACCAACCAGGAAGCTGTTGGGGTGAAAAATCAACAACTGCTGCAGTGCTAAACCCTGAAAGTTCACTCACTTTTTGTTTAGGTTCTCTGTATTTTACTGCAATAAGAATCCAGAGACCACCTCAGGGGGGTCACTAGAAGTATGCTTCCTTAGTCTACTTTTGTGTTACAGTTAAAGTAGCACCTGTAGTAGTAGTAGTAGTAGTGAAAGTAGCTGGTTAGCTCCTTGGACTGCAAAAGTCTGATATCATGTCAAATCAAAGTACGTACACAGGTTATGTTTAAGGTTGCTGAAAGCGGTAACCCCGAGTTACACTCGGGGTAGGTAATCCTATGGGAAGGTTAGTAAATACAACCCGATCCGCCGGCGTCCCGCGTCGTCCATCGCCGCAGTCTCTGTCTTCTTCTCTCTTCTTCCAGCCTGCTTCCATTGGGGAGTTCCCAGTGACGTCGGTGTGTGTGTACGTTGCCGGTGGGGCGGGAAATTCAAAATCCATTTGTATTGCATTCAATACAAAATAAAAGTTTTACAAAAGTTTAAAACTACAGCAATTGGTCTCCCATCTTCCGAAAGGCTTACAAAATATAGGTAAAGTTAACACAGTAGTAAACACACCAACATTTTTGAACCATGTTGCTGCCATCAAATTCAAAACAAGCATATAAACGTACAATAACATCTCTCAGTTTACAAATACTTTTTTACAAAATTTTCCATCCTTTTTGAAAATGGGATTAAGTATTAACAGGTCCCCTTTGTCTTCAAGTCCTAATTTTAAACATCAGGCAAAATGTTTACAATAATAGTAGTATTACTATCACACTGATTATGTTTTTTAAACAAATTTTATTTTTTTTTTCACTAAACATTACAACAAAAATAGCATATTTCAGTCTTGTAAAATACAATTCCAGTGTTACATCACAACCAGATTCCATAGCAAATTACAGTTATCACAGTAAAAATCATAGAGTTCTGAAAATATGCTATATATGTAACCAATAACCTTTTTTAAAAAAAGGCAAAATAGGAACAAAAACCAGAACCTAAGGCTCAAACATTTGTTACAAACATATGTTTTGCAGAACCTATTTGAAAGCAATATAAAATATAACAGTATTTACCGTTGAGAATACTGATAGTCATACTAAGACATCTCCTGTGTGATCATCCATGTAGAATATTTAAACCGGTCATAAATAAGCGTTTTTTCATGTAGACTTTTTCAATATATTTGTGCCATATCTGGAAGAAGCGGGTGACTTGTTAATCTTCCGCTCTTTCTGCTTCGAATGTTCTGTTAAAAATCGTTTTTAACAGAACATATACCTCTTGCATAGAGGGAGCCACAGGGTTTATCCATTCCTTCAAAATATCCCTCCTAACCACCAGTAAACATATACTGGTCCAACCTGTTTTATCAGTATCAGTATGGACTCTTCATGTTCTCAAGAACCAAAGAGACACAAAATAGGATCCTTAAGGAGTGATTGATCTGTAGTTTCGTTTATAAACTGTAATACCATGTCCCGTAAGTGACCTATCTGTGGACAATTCCATAAATAGTGTTTAAAGTAGCATTTAGTGCGCCACATTTGGGACAATAAGAGTGGGTCCTCTCTAACTCTGCCGAGTCACTTTTCCTCACTACTTTGTGTGCTCTATGCATAATTTTGAATTGTGACTCCCTCCAAACCTCATTTGCCATCTATTGTCTTACATTGCGGTAGCCTTGTACAATTTGAGCTACACTGAATATGTTTTAAATCAAATGGAATAAATATATTGGTATCTATATTCCAGAAGCTACCGTACATTGTGGCACTGACAATCCAAACATTGTTGCACAGGCGGGATGGATGGGAATGCAACATGAGATGGTAACTTGGAGCAATGCTTTGCCTATCACTGGATACTGCTTGTTATTGTCTGAGGGTAATATTGAACTGGTAACAGTGTTGGTGAATTTTGTGGCCTACTAGAATTTTACTCAATGCTAGTCATATTCAGATGCCTAACCATATTCTGTGACCTCTGCAATTAATGATTTTTACTTATATGTATGTACTTTGTAAAGCTCTCCAGAATATATAACTGGATGCAGTCAATAAAATAAATGCACACTTTTGCCTAATTTTTAATTCTCCCAGAAGTTGTGAAGCATTTTGCTCCAGACATACAGTGTGTTTTGTGAAATTGAATTTGCGCATGTTGCAGAAGTGGAAATAATGTGATTTTTATTGATGTAACATGTCAGCAATATGTTATTTGGCATTTAGAAATAATGAGAGCGGACACAGAAGTTGGCCCCAGGGAGACATTTTACCTGAACGGCACTTTTTGAGGAAAAGCAGAATATTTAACCAGATTACCACCAGTTCTGCCAATTTGTTGCCTAGTAAAACATTTCTGCATAAGCATAGAAAATTTTTGTTACTGAAAGGGATCTCTAATAGTACTAAAACATCCATATAAATTGTCAGTTCTGTGGTTCTTAGTCCTCCTCCTTGGTCAGTGTGTTTATTGCCCGGTAAAACTAGCATGAAATCTAAAGGGGTGCTCCATTAAAACATAAACTACTCAGCAGCATAATCCTACCTTTGGCTCACCTGCTTCTCCACTGCAGCCATTGCGAGCTAAACAAATATTGTATCTGTTTGACCTGTAAGTTGGCTTCCTGTATAACAGAACTATTCGGCCCTGGAAATGCCAGGTAGTGTCCCTGCTTTAAAGATCTCTGTTGCTGAATGGAACAGCGAGGGGGAGAAAGAAGGACAAATTATGATGAGCAACATAACCTACATATTATTGGGCTGAGGGAGAACAGATCCACATTTAGGTTGACTTTATGTGTCCCATGTTTTTAAAATCAGCCAATATGATACATGTATTGTTCAAATAATAATGTCGGTATACACTATGACCCATAGGTCAAGTTCTTTTTGCTTACTGGCGCTGCATTGTACACTTGATTTGTATATGATACCATCTATGTACAGGCTTGTGTACATTGTTAAATGTTAAAGCCCATTCCTACACTTTGTAATATCTAGTGTAAGGAGTTCTGAGGGTAATATTGAACTGGTAACAGTGTTGGTGAATTTTGTGGCCTACTAGAATTTTACTCAATGCTAGTCATATTCAGATGCCTAACCATATTCTGTGACCTCTGCAATTAATGATTTTTACTTATATGTATGTACTTTGTAAAGCTCTCCAGAATATATAACTGGATGCAGTCAATAAAATAAATGCATACTTTTGCCTAATTTTTAATTCTCCCAGAAGTTGTGAAGCATTTTGCTCCAGACATACAGTGTGTTTTGTGAAATTGAATTTGCGCATGTTGCAGAAGTGGAAATAATGTGATTTTTATTGATGTAACATGTCAGCAATATGTTATTTGGCATTTAGAAATAATGAGAGCGGACACAGAAGTTGGCCCCAGGGAGACATTTTACCTGAACGGCACTTTTTGAGGAAAAGCAGAATATTTAACCAGATTACCACCAGTTCTGCCAATTTGTTGCCTAGTAAAACATTTCTGCATAAGCATAGAAAATTTTTGTTACTGAAAGGGATCTCTAATAGTACTAAAACATCCATATAAATTGTCAATTCTGTGGTTCTTAGTCCTCCTCCTTGGTCAGTGTGTTTATTGCCCGGTAAAACTAGCATGAAATCTAAAGGGGTGCTCCATTAAAACATAAACTACTCAGCAGCATAATCCTACCTTTGGCTCACCTGCTTCTCCACTGCAGCCATTGCGAGCTAAACAAATATTGTATCTGTTTGATCTGTAAGTTGGCTTCCTGTATAACAGAACTATTCGGCCCTGGAAATGCCAGGTAGTGTCCCTGCTTTAAAGATCTCTGTTGCTGAATGGAACAGCGAGGGGGAGAAAGAAGGACAAATTATGATGAGCAACATAACCTACATATTATTGGGCTGAGGGAGAACAGATCCACATTTAGGTTGACTTTATGTGTCCCATGTTTTTAAAATCAGCCAATATGATACATGTATTGTTCAAATAATAATGTCGGTATACACTATGACCCATAGGTCAAGTTCTTTTTGCTTACTGGCGCTGCATTGTACACTTGATTTGTATATGATACCATCTATGTACAGGCTTGTGTACATTGTTAAATGTTAAAGCCCATTCCTACACTTTGTAATATCTAGTGTAAGGAGTTAAAAGAAAATCATACTCTGTTCTCTATTAATTATTACCTTGTTAGCCTTGGCAGACCTACTTTGTTTAATTTTTCTAGTTAAATCTCTTGACAGCAGCAAAATTAGATATAAAATAGGGCCGTAAACTTTAGAAGAAGAAATGAAATTGATATAAATATGTAACAAATTTAGCAGCGTGCAGGTGAATGATACTGGTAACGGCAGATGATTGGATCTGGAACCAGTTCAACATTCTTGATTATGACTGTCTTTTGGAGTCTTCCCTGTGTGGCTCCAAGAGCACATTTCCTGCTGTCTTTTAGTCTGACTGCTTGTCACTGTATAGCCATTATAGGCTATGTTTCATTTATCATTGTCTAGAAGAGGAACACAAAATAGGAGAAAAAGGAAAAGCTGTTAAGCTTATTTTGCGCTTTACTTAGTAGTCTGTGATAATTCACAATCACTTTTACATGTGTGTCTGTAATACTCAATTGTAGAGCAGGGTCAGGACAGCCAAGGTCAACAAAAGGTGAGGAATGGTAACAAAAGTAATAGGCAGGTTTAGACAGTTGGGGTCAATACTAGGCAGAAACAGCCAAAGGCTTAAGCTGCGTACACACTTCCAATTTTTATCGTTGGAAATGAACGACGAACAAACGACGAACGACCGAATGGCCAAAAATCGTTCGCAAAAAAAGTAACCAACGACGCCGACGAACGAGGATAGCTGTTGGAAATGAACGACCGGACCGGCGGATCGGATTGGACGACGATCGTTGACCATCTATTGTGTGTACGGATGTTCAGTGATCGTTCATGGTCTGAGCATGTGCGGTGAACGAACGTTCGCTCACTTGCTATGGTGCACGTCACTTCCTGTATCATTCAAACGATCGCATCTATCGTGTGTACAATATCTTTGAAATCAGATATCGTGCAGGATCGTTCGTCCTTCCTTTACCAACGATAAAAATTGGAAGTGTGTACGTAGCTTTAGTCAGAATTAGGCAAAGCTCAGAAACAAATCACGGGGAATCAACAATGCTCTGGTATCAGCTCAACTAGGTACCTAAATAACACAGCAGTGCTACTAGTTCCACAGCAGGTTTGCAAAGAGCCTAGCGCAACAAGTAAAAACTGGGGTATACATGGCTTGGAGTTTTGACAATGACACCTAATTGAGGATATTGTAAATGCAACCATAGGCATTTAGGGAACTACACTGAAACTACATAGGCCTTCTGGGACCATATCTAATTAATGCACACGTACCAGACACATTGGCAAACAAAATCCCACACGTGCCCATGTGCTAGCACATGTTAATAACCTATGTGAAAGCATGAACGAGCATGTGGGAGTACACACACCTATCCACACATGTCTGCACCTGGCAGGATACTAAACCTCTCTGACTCTGCATCAATATGTATATTGGGCCTGAATAATTAAAGCTTTCCAGGACTGGAGACGATAAACTTTTATCAGTGAAGCTGGGTGATCCAAAAACTCTGGATTGTGTCTGGTCCAAGATTTAAACATTTGTTAACAAATAGCAAATGACTTCAAGAAATCTATGCCAGGTTTACTGCATCACCCAGGTTCACTGATGAAACTGTATCCTCTCCAGCTTTGGGGAGCTTTAATAAATCAGGCCCATTAGTATATAAGTATATGATCATTTTTTTCTGTGTAAATACAAAAAGGTTAATAATTATGTGAGATATGTTAATAGTTGACCATAGTGTAACACAAAATTATCTATTAGCTGACCTTTCTTTTTTTTTCTCTTCTGACCACAGTGTTAATTTGTCCTAATGCC
The DNA here is from genome assembly GCF_032062135.1 of Pyxicephalus adspersus. Classification (NCBI taxonomy): domain Eukaryota; kingdom Metazoa; phylum Chordata; class Amphibia; order Anura; family Pyxicephalidae; genus Pyxicephalus; species Pyxicephalus adspersus. Next base: position 9,258,852 of record NC_092863.1, on the reverse strand, counting down.
CCATTCAGTGAGATTTAATGAATAGAAAAAATCCTTTTAAAGGCTGTTTGTTTATATTGTTCTACTTTTATACCAGGGCTCTTAGAGGCAGCACAAATTGCCACTTTGCCCGTGTCACCTGCAGTTAGTGCACTGCTGGCTTCTTCTGTTTTCCAATTAGGAAAGGGGGAATCCGTAGGGCGATGTCTGATTAATTGACAGGTACCTGTAGCTTGAATAACACTGTATGTTTAAATGTAAACAACTGTGATAGCATGTAGGGCAGAGCTTTTTAATTCACAGACATCTTGCTGATAACCTATTACATCGGCAGTAGTTAGTTTTATTTAACATTTTATTTTAACTCAGCTTGAATAGCAATGTGTATAGCAGTTCAACATAACCGGACTGATGAAAGGTGATTGGATAGTGGAAATACAGGGTTGTACATTTTATTCAATTGTAAAAGATTGCAATACGTTTTGGGGACCAAAAATCTCCACCTTTTTTAGTGTATGAAGTCTGCTGACTGGATTTTTTTCATGTGTTGTGTGGGCACATGGAATCCCATCCTCTACATTGCCTTTCTCAGTCCTGCCTATCGTGAAGAAAGTGGCAATTTGAGACTCCTGAAACTCACTGGCATCTTTGACGATTTAATAAAACTGATTCCTTGATTTTTTTTGTATGCCCATTGACCTATAATTTTTGATTTAGTCTTGATTGCCTCACTACTCTGACTTTTTTATCTCTTGATGACAGTGTTTGTTAAATTTCTGTTCTTTGTTTCTGGGTCTACATACCTTCTGTGGCCAATATGAAGATGTAACAGAAGCAGCTGAAACACAAAAATGGGTGAAAACCATGGGTGATGAGAGCTTGGCATTGTGGCTGTGTTAGCTTTGGTTAGTTCATACAAGTATAAAAAATTATATAATCAGAATTTAACAGTTCTTCTTTCCATTACACTGGATGTTACTTTTTTCATGTCATAAAGTTATAAAAAAAATTGTAGACATTTCCTTACACACTTATATAAAAGCAACTTGTAAGAAAAAAGCCATAAAATAACCAGGAATGTTTTCAGTTCCAATACCAAGTTATTATGTGCTTGTTGTTGCAGCTGTGTCCTTTGGGTCTGAATTGCGCCTTGGAAGTTTTTTGTCACTTTACTTGTAAATGTGTTCCGTCAGTAGTCACAAAGGAACACTCAGACTGAGGCTCACTCAAAGTGAATTTGTCACTTTTCAAATGTAGTATGTCACAGAGCTTAAAGGAAATGTATACAAATGGATCTATCCATCAATTTGTTTTATTGTTGCTTTTGAATTTGTTATTCTAGGGGGCATTTTCATGTTACTATACATTATCTCAGTACTTGATGGATAATATTTACTGCAGAAGGTGCCAAAGGAATGCCTGTCACATGGGATAAATACAGTTTTTTCTCTGTACATGTTTTCCAGTTCAAATGAAATATATATATATATATATATATATATATTATAAGAATACAGGCTTGTAATGCTTTGGAGGTCAGTGTATATTAGGCTTACCAACAATCTTGGTTTAGAACAAGCAAAAACACAAACAAGCAAAAAGTATAAATAGCCCAATCTATTTTCTCTTCTCTTCTTTTATTTAGGAGTTATTATATAGTTATCTTATTGTTCATGGTTTGGAGGATGGTATATATTAGATAAACAGTAAACATTTTAGCCCAAACCTGCTCATAGTTTGGGGGTCAATTCATGTTAGTATGACCATAAATAGACCAATCCAGTCTTCATTTGATAGCTTAATGTAATGCTTTACCAAGGATTACTAGGTTTAAAGGTACCCCCTAAAAGACAATTGTGAGTCATTTTCATATCAGAAAAGCTTCCATTCACACATGCCACACATGGTTTATTACAATTATAAGTTGCTGGTAACTCTTCATTTGACATAACCATTCCTGGGAACTACTGATGCGTCAGTCTTGCTGCACATCATTCTGGGGAATACTGCTGCCATGCTACATACTTATATTTAGGTATTCATAGAATGTGATCAGCGTGCGGATTCTTTTTACTTAATTTTGTTATTACTTTTACTAACAGGTATTTTTTTCTTTAAAAAAAAAAAAAAGTGATAATGCTGACATGTGGCCCATTGATGTGTATTAGGGGTAAATTTCAATGATTGGTACATTCAATGCTTTATTCTTTTATATCACATATTATACAGCACAACAATGATTTTGCTACTTGGAATAACACGTGATTTACATGATGCAATGGGTAATGTATTTTTACATGGGAACATTATAACAAAAGCAGATACCAATATGCCTGTTGCCACCTCAGCTGAATCACGTCCCCTGGTGGCATGCATGTTCCAGCAGTGGCTGGGTATGTCCGGGCAAGTCAGTGAGCTGACGTCAGAAATAGGAAAATAAGGCGAGAAGGACCAAGGGCTTGTCTCTAGTGCGAAACCATCTTATTGGATAGTACAGCTAGGCCACGGTGAATCTGTTTTAAGCTAAAGATGAGTAGGCACAGCTGTGTTAATAAACCGGACAATTTTGCTACATTTGTGGCAAATATACCCTGTGTGATCAACGCAAGACCCTAACCAAGAGTGTGGGATTTGCTTACAAGTATTGGATTGGATGTGAAATTGGAGATCAGGATAAAAGCTGGGCACCTCATATCTACTGTCAGGTGTGTAACATTGGCCTAACACAATGGTTGAATGGGAAAACAAATAAAATGCCCTTTGCTGTGCCTATGGTTTGGTGTGAGCCAAAAGATCATCACTCGGACTGCTACTTCTGTATATGTAAAATTGCTGGGTTTTTGAAGAAGTCTAAGTAAAATATTGTCTATCTTGATTGTGAATCTGCTCTGAAACCAGTGCCACATGATGCAGAGAATCCAGTGCCAGTCTCTCCTACATCTATTGTTACTGACGGTGACATGTCAGATGGGGAACAGGAGGATGTTGATGTTAATGATTGTTATGAACCCCAATTTGAAGAGGGTAAGCCACATTTTGCTAAACCAGTCAGATTTAGATAATCTAGTAAGGCACCTGTCTTTGTCAAGAGAGAAGTCTGAACTGTTAGCCTCCAGATTAAAGGAGTGGAATTTGCTACAAAAAGGAACGGCAACTTCACATTTTTGTGTTCGTCACACAAAGTTCCCAGGTTATTACAAGCTGGAAAACGACATTTGCTTCTGTACTGATGTGAGCGGTCTGATAATGGAGTTAGGTTGCGAATACATACCAGAGCAGTGTAGATTGTTCAGACTTGAGCAAAGCAAGTTTTAAAGCTGTATTGCTGCATAAAGGTAACGAAAAACCTTCTGTTCCTCTTGCTAATGCTGAGGGAATGAAAGAGACATAAGAATCCATGGAGGTAATTTTAAATATAAATAACTATTCAGAACACAAGTGGAACGTTTGTAGTAACCTGAAGGTGGTGGCACGCCTTCTTGGCCTGCAATTGGGATACACAAAATATATGTACTTTCTGTGCCTGTGGAACAGTTGTGATGACAGCAACCATTACAAAGTGAAAGAATGGACACCCAGACCTGAACACACTGTTGGCCAGTACAATGTGAAGCATAAATCACTCATTGATCCACAGGAAGTTTACCTTCCGCCACTCCATATTAAACTTGGATTAATAAAAAATGTTGTCCTTCTTACATTCCCATCTGGACTTCCTTCCCACAAAATTTGGGTGATGTGAGTGATGAACAAGGGTAGAGGTTCCTCCAGGACATTTCAGTATGGAAACAAGATATCAAGACCGGTTCAACCCCAACATGATAGGCGACTACTGCTGGTTTCTGTGACGGGTGACAACGGAGAGCCACAAGCGTAAAAGCAAGTGCTGAAACACTTCTGAAGTGTACCTGTGTGTTGAACAAGGACTCGGGTGAATTATGTGTAATTGTATATATTGTTGTAACTTAAAACTACATTTTTGTAATGTCATGGAACTATGAGGCAAAAATGAGTTATGTATAGATATTACATAGTAACTGCGGAAGGAGAGAATGTAGCTAATCGTGTCTATACATGTAATTAACTTAAGATCCTGACGTTCAAGGCAGAATCGGACTTGGATTCAGCGCACTTGATTTAGTATAGGACAAATGAAGTAGACCAAATAGAAGACAATATTTATTTTTTTGTTATGCAGTGTTATCATAAAGACTGTAGTTCTTCTTTAAAAGGTTTAATGTCCCTATTGTTTCTTTTGTATTTTTTACAGTATAGTTTTTCATGAGGTGGAATATTGGTGTCCCTGACTTGGCGTTGACCTTAAAATTAAAACATAAGCCCTCAAAATGTTCTTCATGGAGCCAATAATACCCTTTTCTGTTTTTCACACAGCTGCTTTAAAAAAAAAAAATATTAAAGTACCAAATCGTCATCATATTCATCTGTTTTAAAATTCATTAGGTGGCTTTGGGCATAATACATATTTATATGCAGATATGTACCGTAAACAATCTATTTAGAGGACTCAGGCGTTTCAAATCACTTTTCTTTTTCTCTTTTGTGAGTTTGGCACAAGGCGACTGATAATTCAGTATTGTGTCTGGGTTTGATGTGTGCAGGATTAAAGAAGAACTGGAATTGAAAAAGCATAAAGAAATAACTCTATTCAAGCAGTTAAAACTTCCTGAATACCTGTAAATGTTTTTGGTGCAGCTAACTTTGTAGTTTTTTTAATAAGTGGCCCACATCCACCTGGAGATTGAAGGAGCTTGGCACTGACTAGTGAATAGAGAAAGAAAATATTTCTTGATAAGTGTGTAAATGCCATCATGTCATTAGCTTATAAATTTTAGCCCCCATTAGTATCACACATCGTATTAGCGCTTGTGAATTTACGCATCTGTTTTTGTGCTTTAAAGCTATAAGGTTTGTGGTCAAAAAGATTTATTTAAGCATTTATCATAAAAGCCTCCAAAAAAACACTTTTCTGTGTTCCAAATACCTTTGTAAACCCAAATGTGCGACACCATCACTGTGCAAAGATTGGAGTTGTGGAAGAGACAAGGCTGTCCCATCCAGTACAGGCTTCCTGCAAACAACCAAAGAAGACAAGCAGACAACAATTAAAGAACAACTAAACTATCTCCATTCTGCTGCAGGATGCCTCAATTTTCTTCCTTCTCCTTTTCCATCCTGATTGGCTGGTTCAGGTTGATGTAACTCCCACTTGCCTGCCAGGCTGGGATAGCATAACTGCCGTGCTTCATGGTGCCAGGTATCCTGGCTACCAACATAGCACACCATAGCAATTTTGACAGATGAAGATAGTGAATGTATGTTTTATTGAGAAGGGACATCGCCTGCCCATTTCTGGAATAAATCTCTGCCTGGTCAAACTTTTTTAAAGTGAAACTTTTGACACTGTGCAACACATTGAACATCTGTGCATTGTAGTGTGCTTTACTGCAGTTGCCGTTTTCTATACTGTCAATGTATATTATTGGGATTCTATTCAGAAAAAATGGTACTGCAACACACTTAAACCCGTGTGATAATCTGCATTGCAAAAATCCACAAGACATAGTAAATTGGTCTTTAATAGTCCAAAAATTGTCACAAGGTTTTGTGCATGCAAGTTGTGAACCACTGCTAAGTGTACACCAGGAGGCACTTTTGGTGCAGAGGGTACAGAACTTAATTTTACATTCATTAAACAGAATTCAGCAATTATTAACTAAAACTGAATAATTCATTCAAACAGATCTGAGGTATTTATTTATATATTTGTACATATATAAAGGACAAGGTGTTGGTTAGAAAACATTTCTGTTCATTTAGGAGATACCCATTATAGTGGTAATAAACGTAGTATTTGAGATATGGTGAACTACAACAACAGGTTCATAGTAATTAATGGCTTTTAAAAAGAGGGTGCATACTAGAGCACTGCAGAGAAAATATGTATTATGTAAATATTGAATACATAGAGATGTTTTTATTTGTTTAATAAGGTTTTTGTTTTCCACATTGGCCCTTTGTGGTATGTTTACTTTTATTTTATTTTATTTGTTTAATAAGGTTTTTGTTTTCCACATTGGCCCTTTGTGGTATGTTTACTTTTATTTTATTTTATTTGTTTAATAAGGTTTTTGTTTTCCACATTGGCCCCTTCGTGTTATGTTTACTTTTTTTCTAATTTAGTCATAACATTTTAATAGCTTTTTGCTCTCACTAATCACTTGGAACAAACTCAACAAATCAAACTCCATTTTGTTTTTCTTTACCAATAAACAGTTGTTTAAATATTTGTGTAAGAAACCTCAGTGTGAGGGCTCAATGCTGTAAAAAAAAGTCTATACAGCTCCTAATTTATATTCATTGTTGGCGATTGCACACGGGTCAATTCATCAGCTGCTTACTGGGCGCCTTCTCAATGTTTCCAATCTCATTACTCTATTTATTCATTGTAATAAATGAGCTTAATGCCCCACATTAGGGTTATTCCACACTGCACTGTTCTCAAATCCATCTTACTGTACATATTTTAATGTTTGCAGCCAAATTAATACCTTTATTACTGCCTCAATGCTTGAATAGACATCGCTTGAACATTTATCAAACTAGTCCATGTTTCATCTCATTTTGCTGCAGAACTTGATACAATTACATGGATTCTGATTGAGATGTGTAAATGTAGCCTCTTTGGCTTAAAGAGAACCAGTGACAACCGTAATTTTGCAGGGATCTGAATATCCAGCCATAAATAACAGTGCAGTCTTTAGGTAAACATGTTTCCACACTTATCAAGCCCAATTTACTTTGCTTAAGTATAAGCAAAATCCTCCCCAACAATTAAACATTTGTACTTGACAGTGACTTGTAAATACCAGAGCCATGTAGTTCTTTATTTGATTCTTAATTACAGGACCAGTGTTTTTTTTTACACTGAGTTGTAGTTGGCAAACGCAGTGTGTGGTGGGTAATTAACAGGACATTATTCATCCATCCTCTCCTCCTCCTGTGTCACTGTCTGGGTCTGTCATTTGCAACCCCTATTTAATGTACAGCTCTGTGTAATATGTTGGCGCTATATAAATAATAATATTAATAATAAATAATAATACATTATTTTATTTATTGAATAAATTATTATTATTATTATTAGTATTATTTTAATAATCATAATAATAATAAATTAATAATAATAATAATAATCCATCTTTATATGACTTCTAACCCCTGACTTTACCACTGATGTGTTAGCCTGAGTCAAAGTAAATGAAGCTAGATAAGGGTAAACATATATAGCTATAAGAAGGACTGCACAATAATGACATTCTTATAACCTAATATTCAAATTTCAAGTTTATTGCAGTCATGACTAGCTCTGTAAAGGTGTAATTCCACTTCTGAATAAAGTAAATTATTAAAATGCCGTAATAAAGTACAGTAAGTGTAAATATTGTTTTTTGCTAGCTGAAACTTTTAAAAGTATTTTTGAAAAACGAACATTTTTTTCTTTTTTCAGATGTTTTTCCTTCCTATCTTTTACATTAGGGAATATTGCATGCTTCATGCCAATTGTATCAGACATCTGATAATGGTTACATTTCTAGAAGGTTTAGAAGGGCAGAGACATTTTGCAGTTATAACATGTTTAATGTGAAAATGCAAGGGGATCTCTGGGATGTGATTATAACCCACCATTGCTGATTTGTAAATGCAAACTGTGCTCCTCCCATATTTTTTCTTGCAGTCAGTGAAATGTTGGGGCACTTGACATGCAGATATTTACTTCAGTTCAAATAGCAGCCCCTTTATAGATTGGAAGACTGAGGATCTGAAGCATTTACAGGAAAACCGCAGGGTGGGGATTGTATGTCTTTCTCTGTCACACTGTATACTGATGAAAAGTGATTGAGAGATTGAGAATAGGATCTAGTTCTTCTAAAGAATGTCAAATAAACATTTTTCATAGTAAATTGAAACAATATATCTAATACAATATATATCTTTAGTTAGGTTTATAATCTTGTAGCAGTGGATAACAGTGACATTTTGTGCAGAAAAGGCAGTGCAGTCAGAAATAGTTTCTATGGTGGTGCCCATTATGACCACTAATTAGTTTACCATTTTATTTAATTATTTTACTAATTTATATATTTTGCAGCACTTTAAAGACAGCACTAAACTATTCAGTTCACCTGTGCCCATAGGAACATACATTGTTATCTCTCCAACCCTAGTTGGTGATTGGATAGTGAGTAAGAAGCAGCAGATTGATAAGGTCATTCCTTTACTTATTTTGCTGTCACTTCTTATCAGCATGTTACCTGAGAATGTATTTTCATGCAGGAAAAATCCTAGTCCTGCCGCTGTGACTCCCTCATGGGTCTAGACACTGCTTGTAGGAATCCTGCATATATTCGTGCCTGTGAATTGGTAATCTCACTGCTTCACATCTGCCAAGAGAATGCTAATTGTGTAGTCACAGGGAAGGGTAGTCCTGGACCAGGCTGTAGATCTTAGCTACAATGTGGGCTGCAGATAGGTTCAGAACCTGGTTAGGGGTGCTTGGACCACAAGCTTAGTTGAATAGAATTGGCAGGTAATACTGTTCATGCATATGTATTATATCTGTCAGTTTAGTTATTTGCCTGTAGTTCAGCTACAGGGTTTTTGTTGTTAGGACATCTCAGCACTTCTGCTCTTGGCTATGTGCAGGCTTTTTTAATAAATATGATGGAAAGTACCCGGGACATATCCTCACACAGATTCTTTGCACAGTGGTTGGCAATGTAACCCAATGCAAATTTATAGAGAGGAACAACTGGTAAATAAACAGTATAAGCAATAGGGGACGAACCATTCAACTGCAATAAACACAGCCCAGTGAAGGTGGATAGATGATCTATCTTAGATGATCTCTAAAAAAGTTTGTCAGCACCAGCCTTTTTTGACAGAAAAAAACGTTGTTACTACTAATTCCTTAAATATACTCTAAAGACAGATCCCATACCTTTATAATACTCATTCTATTCACAGTTAACTTTTTTTGCAGTTGTATAAGACAGACCCCAGTGTATCCAGTAAAAAGACCATAATAATGCTCAATCGATTTTTACTGGGTTTATAAACATAGAAAAGCGAGATTATATTACCACTCCGCACCCCAGCCTGCTTGTAAAACCTTAGAGCTTTCCTGGTGCTCAGCCCCTTACACCACACACACATCCATATTCCTTGTTTTGTGGCCTCAGCAGTCTGGATAAAGCTCTGCTAATGCTGACTTGCTGACAAGATCTTCTTCCTGGATAAAAAGCAGCAGTTATTAAGTGTCTCTGTCCATAATTTCATTGTGTCGCACATCTACCACCTTTCTTAAGGCAGTAGGCTGTGATGATTTACTAGTAAATAATTGAGAGAGCTGTTAGATGAAACATCAGCATCAATATAATTCCTGTTGTATCTTATTTCAAGTTTATGTCCCTGTGAAATAAGTCACTTGTAAAACAAATGTATTCATAGGAAAGGCCAGCTCACTTGTTCCATTGACTCATCTTCATAAATTTGAAAAAAAGTAAGGGCCTTTGGTTTACAGAAAACCACACTTTTCATTTCTAAATTCATTGTCTAAAGATTTTATAATGGCTGCCTACATCTTAACTTCATATATTTTGCTTATGATGAGGAGCATAAAAATTGTCCCCTATGTAATATAATGGCTTTAACCACGTGGCTGACAAGGAGAGAAAAAATCTGTCAAATTTAGTCTTTTGTAAAAATCTGAATATTTAATCTTAAACAATCCGTATACATATTATTATCATATTATTATATAATATCATTATAATCCTATATGATCTTTACCACTTTAATGTCATTGTCATTACACTAAAATATGGTGATCCTGACATGAAGGTGCTTGTTTAGCATTTCCTGTTATAGGGTGATAATATTCTATACCTCTCACTTGTAATCCTGTCAAATGGGCTTCTAATAAATGTTTAAGTAGCCGTTTCAACTCAAATCATCACAGCATTCATTTTTTTTCTTTAGGCTGGGTCTACATGGACGTTTTGAAAAACACATGTAAACATTTCTATTGCATTTATATGCATTTTTATGTGTTTTTATTTAAAACACTTGAAAACGCCCATGTCACGTTTTCATACGTTTTTTGTGTTTTCCCGTGTTTTTTAATGAGTTTACATTTTAAGTGCCTAAAAATGCCCAAAAACGCAGGAAAACGTCCCATTGAAGTCAGTGGAAGTGTTTACCCGCGTTTATCCATGTTTTCCCACATTTTGGGGCGTTTTCCAGCTTTAACCCAGCAACGTTTATGATAAAGCTCATAAACGTGCCTCAAGGAAACGTCCTGGTGTAGATTAGCCCATTGGAATGCATAGAGATTGCAAACATGGGCTTTAAAAGCCTCAGGTTAAACGCTGAGGAAAATGTCCGTGTAGACTAAGCCTAATAGGATAGGGTCAGTAACAGAAACGGCTCCCAAGCTTATGGGTTTATAGAATAACAAGGTAATCCTTTGATTTACTGTGTGTTTAGACTTTATCATGCACATAATGAACCAGCACATTATTTCTTCCATATTCCTTTTACTATTTTCCTGTCTGGCATCCGAGCTTTTAGTAGGCTAACAAAGAAAAAAAATTCAGATTGTGCATCAGGTCTTTGCACCTGGCAACCACTGCACATAAAGCAACATAGATTTATTTTCTTTTTATATGGTGCAGTTGCACAGCTATTGAAAACCTACTTTATTTTCTTCCCTATTTCTTAGTGGAACTGTCCCTCCACTTGCAGTGGCCCCATGAACCTCAGCATAAATTGCCTGGCCGTGCTTTAAACCCTTAAACTTGGCTGCATCCCCAGATAAAAACAGATACAGCACTCTGGTAATTAACGTGGAGAAAGCTATCTCAGGATGCACACGTAGGAGGGGAGCGCAGACGCTGCTCGCCGATCGCTGTTGACTCTCAGATGGCTGGTGCAGAAATAATTGGCCTACTACCGGCGACATCTTTTCAATAATTGGAAAGAAAAAAAAAAACCTATTTTATCATTTCATGTCGGGAGCAGTAAGGCATAGTGGCCTCGCTCTTTTCTGACATACAATCTGGCCGTACATTAGACACATTAAAGCAATTTCCGACAATAATTCCAATCTACCCACTCAGATAGATGTATTTGTTTAGGTAACCGCTTTCTGCGCATCATAAAACCTCTGATTGCCTTCCGTGTACCTTTTTTTTCTGTACACGGAAGAGATAATCTCATCCCCCTAGGGCTGCATATGTAATTTTTTTCCTCAGCACTATTTAAAATAAGTGATTAAATCCTATTTAAAAAGAGTAATAGGATCTTCGCTATCACATAGAATAGGTATTATAAAGACTCACCTTTAATCAGCCTGATTCTGTTTTTTAATGCGCTGCCGGAGGCAGCTGTGGCAGTGTGCGAATGTTGAGCTGATTAGCCATGAGGTTTTAGTGATAGATTTCATATCTTCATTGTGAAATTGGCTTTAATAAATGGAAATGGTTTTATTTTTAATTTCTTTGTGGAAAAAGAAGGCTGTTCTGGGATTTGTATCAGCCAATCTGATGTCAGTATACTGCTGTGTAGAGTGGTGTTTACCAGACTACTGAGGCCTGGTTCCTGATTAGTTTGTATAAAGGGTATCTTTCTTTCATTGAAAAACGACTTTAGAAAAACTAAAGCTGGGATGCAGTCACTATGGTTATTATAACAAACCTTTAGGACCGGGGTGCCCAACAGGTGGATCGTGAAGGTAACGGGAGTAGATCACCCCTTCAAAATAAACTCTACCGTGCACAGGAGTTATTAGGTCCAAGTTTTTATTGTTGGTAGATCATTTTGACTTGGTCATTTTAAAAGTAACTCGCAAGCCAAAAAAGTTTTGGCACCCCTGCTTTAGGAGTTATGTAGTCTGTTTGTCTGCACATATCATTGTCCACTGCTTCATCTATTTTACACCCTCATTTGAATGCTTCTTCCCAATGCCTAACTAAATAATACTACAGTGTGCCAAATGAAAATGGAGAAAGAAGTAATCATTCAAAAGCCAAGTCCAGTTTTTTTTTAAATGTTAAAACATAGAAAAAGTCAAATTTGTCAGTAAATCCACATCCTAATTTCCATGAGTGAAAAGTTTGAGCTTTACTAGAGAAACCTGGGAGAGGGGTTACCTTATAGTTTAGTTAATCCCTGATTACAACTGTTACATTAGCTATGTATGATTCCAAGAGCAGTGGTTGCATTTACACATAAAACTGTTCAACAGAACCTGGTGAGATTGCGTCTAAATTTGTTCCAACATTGTTTAATAAATATATATCCGTGTGCTTAGCATAAGATGGAGCTCTCTTTTAATTAAATCCTTGTACATAGTGCCCGTTAAAGCATTTCCTGAATGGATCACTCCTTGTCCTCCTAGCATTCCTTTTTTAAGATGTATGCTTCTCCTCAACCGCCATTTGTTTGGCATACCAAAAGCAAGGAAGCTAATTAAACAGGCAAGAGAACCAAAACACCATGTGACTGCAAAATTTTCCCTTTACTTTCTTCTTTTATTATGTGATTATGTGATTGGTAAAATGTGGTGATCTGACATCTCTGTCAGATCACAGACTTGTCTTGCATAGGTAGAGAGTTGGTTTATCTGTGCTGCAGGTTAGAACAAGGCTTGTCTCATCCCCTCCTTTGTACAGTGAAAAGTGAGGTAGTATCAGCCTACTATTTAAAAATCATAGGCTGAAAATTAGGAGAAATAGAAGCTTTACAAAGTGACATCATATGCAGTGCTATCATTGTGCTTGTTTTAGTATATTTGTTCTACCGAAGGACCCTTTTATTTTTTCCCTTTCAGCAGAATACCAAACAAGATCTAGGTTTGAGAGTCTGGTTAAGCCAATGACATATGCAGAATTGTTTTGATTACATTTATTTTCTGTGCTAAATTCAGGCCGGGCATAACGTTACGGACAGATATCAGAGACTATTTACATTTATTGGAGAAGGCTTCAGCTATTTTCCATGTGGCCAGAGATCAGAAAGTTGTTTTGGAAGATGTAGGTCTCCATCAATGAAATCTGCCAAAATGTTCCAAATGTTATTTTTTCACTGTAATTTGTGGGGATTTATTAAAGGTTGATTCAGTTCACTCTGATGGATTTGACACATTGATTTAGGTTATTTTGATATTTTAGCATTAAATAACTTCTAAAATTAAACCAGTGTATTTTAAAGCAGTTAAAAGAAGGTTCCTGCTTGAGGAAGTCTTTCCTAAGTACTGTTGTTTTAATTAAGCATGAAATTAAAATTAATTACAGCGGTCTTGTCTGGTTTGAAGGGTGGCCCAGCATTCTCAGGCTCCAGGGAGGAGACGATACTCAGCGAATGATAATACCATACTTATGGGGGCCCGGGGCCGACTCATTGTAATGTACACTATGTATGAGAGATAAGAGCTGGATATTCATCATAATCTCACCTCTCCCATAAAGCTTTGTCTACATTCCCAAAATACATACTACATGCCCTGCATGTTTACTCTGACTTACTTATTACAGTGTACTTCCATTTTAGTGTCTGTACCTAGACATGATACAATAAAATATTAATGTGGTGCATTGGTTCTTAATGCTTCACAGTAACACAATTTTTCACCAATTAAATACTTCAGCTATTTTTTCATAGGAAGCTTAAGAGAGCAAACTCCACACAGTCCATCAGATAGTTAAATGTGTGCTGGACTTGTCATAGGCCTGAATATTTATTGACTCCCTTTAAAAGTTCATTAAAGCAGAGATATTAAATATTGCCGTGAGCACTGCTCTATAAAAGGGGAAATATGGTTCTATTACTTGGTGAAATGTTGTGCTGCGCTGTTAATTTTGCTCCCTTGAGTTCTCATCTTTTCAGTTAAAAGACATTTTTTCCCGCTGTTAAATTTGACATTTTCAAAGACTCTCGGACTGCTTTTACCACTAACTTGATATCGCAAGTACATTTCAGGAAAAAGGGGGAAATAAAGGCACTTGCACCCTGCTGAAATGTCATCAGCTACATCTTATCTCTTGATATTAAATAATTTTCAGGAGACTACTAATTGAAGAATCTGTCTTTCCTGAATCCGCCAATTTAGTACTATGTAGCCAGTATGTTTTAGCAATTCATGTGTATGTCTTGCTAACAGTGCTGGAATTTATGGTGTGAGGGTGTGAAGCCAGTGACTGCATAGTTACAGAAGGTTTGGGGGTGCATGTATTCTTTCAACACACACCTTGTGCAGGAGAACTACCTTTATATTTTCAGGCACAGTGACTGCAACTGGCCTTTTGTATGCTGCAACTTTTTTGTAAGTTCTTTATAAGAACTTTTTCCCCAATGTATTTGCCATTTTATAAATTTCAACATCTTTTTTTGAATAGGAATAATTACTACTTTAGTGTCGTAAACTTTGAAATGAAATATTAACCCACAAAGATGACACTTAAAACCACATCAATATAAGATCAGAATCATTTAAATAGATAGCAAAACCAAGAGACTTGGTTTTAGCACCAAATTGTGTACTAGAAAAGCATAAGTGTGTGTATCATGTGGTACATTGCGTATTAATTAATGTGTTACACTTAGCACATTCTCTGTTAAATAATGCTACAACACAGATTAATTACTTTATGAAAGCAGCACAACAGTCAGATAACTTTACTTTCATTTTATTCTGGTGGTAACAAGCAAGGTAAAAATCAAGTGATGACCAGATATGCACTGTGAAAATGTGAAGAATCAACATGACCAAATTCAACGAGCGCTACTGTGTTTATCAGCTTGGAGACTGCAAAAGGCCCTTGTAAATGTGTGATTCTAATTAAATGCAAGTGAGGTCAGCAGAATCCCATGTAATCTTTGACAAAGTAATATCTTTTCTTTTTTTAAATCTGTTTTCATTAAACTATTACCTGGTGATCCTGTCTTGAAAGTTTTTGTTTAGACACCCCCTGTATAGGATAATAAAACTTTGAGTCTGATTTATTAAAGCTCTCTAAGGCTGGAGGGGATACAGTATCATCAGTGAAGCTGGGTGATCCAGCAAGCCTGGAATGAATCTTGTCCAGAATTAACAAATGACTTCAAAGAAATCCATCCCAGGTTTGCTGGGCCACCCAGGTTCACTGATGAAGGTGTATCTTCTCCAGCCTTGGAGAGCTTTGATAAATCAAGCCCAATGTCTCAATGGAGTTCCAATGGAGAGTGCAAGTAGCCAGTTCAATTATGCATTAAAATAGGATTAGGGAGATTAACAACATGGGATCCAATAAAGGATGAAGAAATGTGAAAACATTATTTTAAAAATGGCAATTGTTTAAGATACACAGGGCTTTGGCAAACAAAATATTATTCTGTTATGGTTTACATCTCTTTTATATGAAGAAATGTAAAATTAGACTCTAAAGTTTTTTTTGTTCAAAAATGCAAAGTCTAAACAAGGCTAATGAGCACCAATAATGTGATTTTAAGTACTTAGAAATGTTCATTTGGCAAAGCAGTAACTTAAAAATAGGCTCTAAGGAAAGTTTGATAACAACTGCAAATACTTCAAACTAAGCACTAATAAGTGTTTTTAATGTAATTTTAAATGTTAACTGGAAAGGAAAATGTTTCAAACCAAATGCAAATAAATATCCATTTAGTGCCTTTCTATACGTTTTTGCTTTTCAACTTCACTTGACCGCTAAAACCTAATTTTATTTAATTGTTAGCAGGTGGATAGACATTTTTGTAATAGTAAAAAAAATTGTGCAAGAGATACATTTTTCTACTAATACCATGGCAGTGATGAAAATAATAAAAAAGTCTATAAACTGATTCATTCATACATCCCTGTACTCTACTCTTGGATTTGTTCTACAATTGATTTTATAGTTTATAGCACTAAAACTGTTTCAATGCTATGTGATTTCTGGGTCCTGGCTTTGAAGTTTCTTTATTATCTAAATTTTAGTTAACCACAATTTATCTCAGTGACCAAATGTATTTTATATGTGAAAGTATAATTGTCAGCAGTCCCTGATTTTAAGAAAAAACACTGGATGTGTTCCTATTGTTATTCATTTATAAATCTTAAAGCACAACACAGTGTGAAGCCTTCCTAAAACAAGGCATGGGTTTAATGTTATGAACCAATGCCTGTACGAACATGACAGTAGTGGGCCAAAGGGCAGAATCAATGGCATACCTTACCAGGAGGGCTGTTTTTTTGCCACTCCAATCCCCTGTCTAATTGTTCAACGCGGCCTGCTGCCTTTACAAGAATCAATTTGTTGATTAAGCAAGGTTAGGCAGGATATGTTCAGCGGATACGTTCCATCTCCTTATGCAGGACTTTGACAAACTAACATACCATTGCTCTAGTGAAGGGGTATTCAATGATTTTCAGATCATAGGAGTGCACAGTTGGTTACTTGGTCATTAAAACAGGGTTGTCCAACTTCAGTTCTGGAGTACCAGGATCCGCATTAGGTATTTCTCTGACTGACAGCATTAGATATAAAGTGTGTACCATAAGTTTGTGGCCTGACTCTGATATATCATCACTTAACCTGCAGAAGATACATCCTTTGCATTATTTGGAGGGTGGAAAGGTGTGTTTCATTGCATTGACTGTTGCTTTGAATCTGGGGTAAAGCAATGGGCCAGAACCTCACCCATAGTCACATATCATTAAACAAAATCTACTGAATTTACTTCAAAGAGGGAGAGATTTTTCACAGACACCTGCCACCTCACTGCCTTTTGATTTGCAGTCCAAAATTTCAGCACCCAAGATTTGAAAACATTGCTCAAGGACAAATACTCTGTCAGAGTCCCCTCAATTTAGTAAACTGGTAATGTGTCTATCATTGCTAAATCCTGCACCTTGTCCACATTTTATTCATTGGTTGTCTCCATTGGCCTTCCCAAGAGGTCATCTTCGATTCTGGTTCTCCCCAGTTGAAATTCAGATGCTAAGTTTTTAACTGGGATATAGGCATGGGCACCTCCCCTGATGTTGCCATCATAACCCTATGAATGTCCTTTGGTGATATCCCTTTAAAAGAAAAAAATCCACAAATGTTTTTCCATTTTGGATTAAACTCTTATCTGGTTCCTCCTTCATTAACTGTAAATAATAATTAAAGTTTACCCCCAGACCATTACATTTTGGTTAATATTCGATAAAGGATGTGGGGTTAATGTGCAGTTTTCACAAGCTTGAATAATTTTGTTTTCCTGGTCAGGCCACAGATTTATTGGACAACAACTGTTTAAATGAAAATCCTAACCTGTATATGAATAGATTAATCACAGCTAATACCCTACAGATGAAAGATTAGAAAAAAGGATAAATATATATGTATATTTTTTGTTTTATTCTCTAATTTCTCCTCTTAAAATGACACTAAAATATAATTATGATGCTAATCAATGCAACTCTATTCACATATGAAACAAAAGATTTCATTAATGTTTTTTAATGTGAAACAAAATAAATAAACAAGCAAACAAAAAAAATACAAACAATTATGGTAAATATTAATGGGTAAAAAATGAAACATAGAAGAGTGCTAGTTAAGGGGAGAAGATGAAGAAGGAGTTAATTAGGCCTGGTTACAGTAAACCAAGAAGTAAAATGTTGAAAATATACAGGGGATATAGAGGAACAATGAAACTTAGCTGCCAGATCAGAGGCTTCGGTATTCACAGGTTTTATTTCTGGTCCCTAAAGCTACTTACTGAGAGTTTACAGCCTTAGAAAACGCTGCTAACAGCGTTTACCGCTTTTCTCTTTTGTAACCCTTATGTATGAAAATGGTTAAACCACCTTTAAGTTAATTGCAATTCATGACTTTGTTGAAGATATTTTCTGTTATAGTGACAACAGACAGGAAGAAAAGAAAATTTTACAACTGAGACCCAAATAACAATAAATCCCTGATAAAAATTATATTTTGTAGTCTTTTCTTACGATATATTAAAGAATAATTAATTTTATTTCTGTCTTAAGTTGCTGTTTCAAATTTTATCATCACTTCTTGTCTGGTACAATGCTGTCATCAGGATGGGAAACAAAGGGAAATCCCTAAAAATCCAAAATTGAAGAAAGCAGTTGACTTAGACTTCAATAATTTAGGTTCACCAGTCACCATTTATGTCATAGATATAAGTATCTCCTGTTTATAGATATCATTAAGTAATTTTTATGTTTTGTTGTAGGCGTGTCATACTACCCATGCATATAAAATTAGTATGAAATCAGTATTTAATGCCCCTTTAAGTCTAACTGATTTGTCTAACTGGAGTCAGCTCTTGAGTTTGGCAAGGATCTCGCTCCCATGACTCCAGAGATTGTCTGGCTGTACAATTTAGCGCATTAACACATGAGCGTGCCCCGGGACTCAGGCACCGTGAAGCATGGCTTGCGAGACCTCATTTACCATGATGTAACTAAAGAAATTGGAGATTAAATGGAAAGACGCTACATGATGTCCAAGCAACAAGTGGACTCTCTTCAATCTAATACAAATTAGATTTATAATGTTGGATTATCCTATTATTTATGACAGCGCTGAAGCCCTGTGTGACTTAGCTATGTCAGGGTAACTGTGTTCTCTGTAAGCTGGTAAAATACGTGAATACACAGAGAAGAATCAATATACAGCCAGTCCACATTAAAGTTGAACTCTACTGCATTTCTATTGACTGCGTTTCATGTAAAAAATATTCACTCTAGCCGTTCTTGCTGTGTCAGCCAGGGGCACTGCTGTAAGCCAGATTTCCTAGATTTATTCTCTTTTGTGGAGAATTCACCAGATGGCTTGTGAGACCAGATGCTGACTATGTTGGCCCCTGGTTGATTTTACCTATGAACACTTTTTAGAGCTGGAAGGACCAAGATGCTCAACTAATAGAAGAGTCTTGGCTTTCAAAACAGAAGTAAGAGTAACAGTAAGATGGCCAAACCAGGTTAGAGACCCACTCTATTCAAAAGTAAAAGCCCAGGTGAGGTATCACACCTTTTTTAATTCTTGTGACCCCTCTATAACCCTGTACCCTTGTTGTTTTTGCTTGGAAATGCCTACTGCTAAAACAATTACCTGTTCTATGGTGTGGAGCTGAGTAACAGCCACGCCGCTTATTTTACAGTCCTCATCCAAATGTTTTTGGTAGAGAAAGAGCGAGAGTTTATTTGACCAGGTCAGGTACTATGTACTGATCACTATGTCAAACTCTTTTGTCTACTAGATTACAGTATCATTGTTGGATACCCTGCAGAACTTCTGCAACAACTTAAACAAAGGTAATTTAATACAAAAAAAAAAACAAAATATTACAATAAAGAATATATAAAAATAGAAGCAGTGTGTAACTTATCTAATTCAATATCTATTTCTGTGACTTAATTTGGGCTTTAAAGGGCGAGCTAAAAATACATGCACCATGCATTGGAGCTTTAAAATGGTGCACTGGGCCTGAGCCTAGCCACGTGAGAAAATTGCTCACGTAGATTGAAGTTGAGAGTTTATATTGGACATAGGTATAATTATACATAGGTATAATAAGTCTTAATGTATAGACTGTATAAATGCAGAGTTTCAAGGTTGTCATAACTCAAAAGAGATTATTTCAACATTACATAGATATAAATACCATATTGTTCCATTCCCATTTAACCAGTGGTTTGCATCAAGTGCATCAAGTCTAGCATGTCCAAAACGGTGAATGTTCAACTATTATTGCTATTGACAGCACGATGTCATGAACAGACACAAAAATAACACACACAATGCTGACAACTGTGCATTATGTTCCTCCTAGTAATGCTCCCTTGTATCAGGTCTCCGATCATTTCAGCAGAGCCCAAAGTGATCAGGTATAATACCGGCCTTTATTTAGGCTGATTCCAAGTGCCAGCAGCTGAATTACAACAAATATTTTGCGCACTTCACAGCTAGGGGTGTACAATGGATGTTATTATGCCATTTTCCCACACACACAGGTATACATGCCTATTACCGCCTTAGCTCCAGAACCTTAAAAGCTTGTCGAAGTGTTTGATGGCCCTCCTGGCATCTGAAAAGGTTTGCGCTAAAACCGTTTAAACACAGTTACTAACCAAACACTAACAAAACAGCAACTGCACATTAGTATTACCTGCAATTATCCCTCCCCTGGTTCCCATAACTGTGCAATACCATCTGTTTTAGGAGGGAGTAGAAGCTGACCTTTCTAGGGAGGTTTTTTAAATAACAGGCTCTTTGAATAACTACTCTATTTCCAAAGTAAAATGTGGCATATGAATGGAAAGAATATTCACATTTGTCTACATCATATGTAACTACAGTTCAGGAAGGGTAAAGGTTTCATGTTGTTTATTTAAAGAGCTGAACACAATGGTGAACACTGGATTAAACATAATGGAGAGATTAAACTTTACCTTTTTCAGTTTTTGATAGCATGGGGACAAGTTTGAACCCATGTTAGTTTTCTTTTTACTGGCTTGGCCAACACATGGTAGATTCACTCTTACAGTTTGTCTATGTTACAATTGTTGTTATAAGGGTAAAAAAAATAATGGTGCTTAGATTGTCATTAAAGGGGATCCAGTAGAGGTGATCTGCAACATGGCTACATAGTGGTCAAAAAACACCTTTCGACTCCCCACCTTTCGGTTCGGAGGCATGTTTACTCTGAACCTACTTTGTTCTAAATTTCTGCTACTAAATTTACCCACAACTTCCCTGATCAAACAAGAAAATGAGTAAATACAAGGTGTTTGTTTTTTATATTTACCTTGTCTTATTTGCACACAACTAGTATGTTTTCTTGATCAAATAGTTAAACAACTGGAATTGTTTAAAGCAGGTCAAAAATGAATGAAAAAACCTAAAACATTCAGTTTTACAACCTCACTAGTTTGTAATGTTAGCGTTTTTTCTTTTAACAATCCAAACATTTTATTATCCTAAATACCTTCCAAGGTATTTCCTATTCTTTTGTGAACAAGCCCCCGCTGCCAGACTTCACTGACCTGTTCTAGTCCTCCTAGACAACACTGCAAATTAGCAATTCATTATGGTCAATAATTCTCCCCAATGTCTCAGAAAGCGCTAATGTGTTGGATGGTTGTCTCAGTCCAGGTTCTGACACACAGGATTTTAAGAGGCTGATATTAGTAGAAGATTAAAAAAAAATCTGCCAGCTGCTGGTAAAAATATTTCTGTTTTTTTTCTCTATAACTGGATTACTTAATGGCTTTTTTTAATGCCTGGAGTTTAGCTTTACACAGCTTTAGGTCCTCAGCATGCCTATTCCCAAACTACAGCCATGTTTTTCCAGGCCATTTTTTTATTGCTGTAGAGCTCTCTGATCTTGGCATAATGTGTTTGCCTGTGTCCCTCCTTATACCATCACAGCTTCTAATTTCCTTCCATCCACGTGGAGGTTAAAGCTTTTCATGTGTTTGTCAGATGCTCCTTTCCCCTGCGTGATTCATTCTGAGTTAGACAACATTCTGATTAATTTCTCTCTGTGCAGCTGCAATAATGAAGTGATATCTTGTACAAAGGGCAGTGAGCTGTACTATTCAAAGTAAATATTTCATTACTGGCTGCTCTGCCTATTTGTGGCTTCCTTGTCGCCTCACTTTCCTCTCATTTAACGCGCATATTTTAAGGTCAAGCTGCGGTACGACCTGTTTGCCGATCTGTTTATTGTCTTATTAGAATACGAAGAGTTTTAGATCCTACCACGTATTAATAGAGCGCATGGCTTCTTGGATAATCGCTTTCTTAATGTTGCACTTGTACTGGAAATCAATACATAATTTACTGCTTATGTATCTCATGAAAACGTACATTTCCTTTATGGAGCATGAGCTTTGGATTTCATTATATTGGAGATATAAACAACCCATCTCGCATTGATGTATTAGCTCATTACCGGTCTGTGTAATTACATTTGGCTTTTTATTTATACTAAGTATTACCATGTGACCACTGCCACGGCTGGGGACTGTCCACATTTGCTAGAACCTCACATTATTTACAATTTGGCACCAACTCAAACAGATTTATTGATAACACTGCTTATAGTGACATTAATAGCTTTTAGTAATGGGGGGCGCAGACAATCCATGCCTCGCAATGAATTCTAGTACTCCATAGTGTGGACACAGACAGAGAAATATATATACATATCCGGCAACTTTTAGGGTTGGGGAAAGGGCCAGGGGATGGTAACAGCCTCTTGGTGAGGTAGAGCCATCAATAGTACTACATAGTGCCACGCATTTAAACATACAGATGATTTTAGTGTGGTGTCAAAGTAGAGGTTTTAATAGTATATGCTGCAGCAAAGCATGGCGAGAGTAGTGATATGGTTTGACAGTGACAGACCTAAAGGATTTTATAGTATACGTATAGTTTTATAGTATAGTATACTATAATAGTTAGTTAATTTTATAGTATAGTATACGGTTCTGTAAACATTCCATTCTAACCATGGATTTATCACCCTTTATTTTTAACTACATACATTACAAGTATTACAGGTAGATGACTTGAGAAAACAGTTGGTAATATCCCACTAATGCATTAATAGAAAATCAATTTCAGCATTCTTGTGTATTTTTCTCAGCTATTTTTACATGTGTATTTGATGAATTGTGAGTTTATAGCGTGTTTCATGGTAGTCGTAATATATGATTAGGTGATAAATAGTTTCAGTAGAGTGTTATTTTTATGGGAGCAATAATCAGAGATTGCCAACTGCTATATATTTAGATATTTGAGTAATGTTATCAATGCTATTTTAAATGTGGAAAAATATCCAGTTCATGCTTGCCCTTAGTATTTCGGATTTATCTTGGTTTGTTTATGTGGAGGAGTTAATGTAGAAAAAAACAAGAATTATATTATTTAAATTGTATGGAATACCAAGGGATTTTTTGTGCTATACTGTCTGCAAAACTGAAGGAGGAGGAGAAGCAACCAACACAAATGTTTGCATCCTGGTTTAGGCATTGGTTTTTGGGAATGGGGTTTGAATTTAACACCTTCAACCCCATCACAGACATCTTTTCTTACAGTTTTCAGTGTGTCCCTACTAAAAGTATGTCAAAGCAATCACACAAGCTATATCAACACATAGAGTAACATCATTTGGATGGCCATAGGCATGTCTGAAATGCTACTGCAGCTTGACAAGTCAAGACCAAGGTGATTCTGCTTTACATAAACAGCTTTTAAAGTATGCAAGAGACAAAGCAGGGAAAGGAAGAAATGGAATGTCTCTGAGATCCAGTTTAATAAATCTACAGGTATCTGAACCTGCAATAGTCAACTTAATACTGACTAATCTTTTCTGGGCGTTTTTAATGTTTCAGTATTTGGAGAAATTTAGAAAAAATTGGCAACAAAACTTTTCTAGAAGAAAGGGATTTGCAGGAACAGTATAAAAATGAGAATTACAAAATAATGTTATTAACATTAAAAACATCATGAGCCCAAATCAACCATTAACAGCTTCGGTCTTCTCTACCCACGAAACAGTTAAAATTTATTGGAAACCTGTATTTGAACATTTAATGGAGAATTATACATTCTGCCTCAGAAGATTACCTAATTACAATTCCTAATAATTAAATGTAAATTTATCTTCCAAATTTGTATGATTTTATGTTAATGAACTAATACTGTGCCATTACAAATTCAGGTCATATGTTAATAACTTCTGATCACTAGAGATGATATAACCTCCTGGGTTTGACTTCTACTGTCTTGTTGCAGTGAGTGAGGTAAAAACTATGACTAGAAAGAAAAGTTGTATGGGTAATGTCCCGGTGGGTGGTGTCACGGGTGGAGCAGATCTCTATTTAGAATACTATAGCAAAACTGTAAGGGTGGAGAAGTATGACAGTCGTGGGTGCAAGCTCTATGTTCAACTGATCTCAACTGATACAGGTCTGGCTATTGCCTCTCCCTGTAAAAAGCATACCCAGAGTTTGCCATCACATTTCTGTATCCCCTCACCTTCATTTCTGCAAGTTTAACCAAACTGTTAAAGCCCAATTCTAGTTTAGGTTAAATAGGTAATAGGTTTTTGGCCCTTTAATATGTAAAAAAGAAAAAAATGATTGCACTACTTACCTTCCCCAGCCACAATTTTATTCACACTTCTCGCACCCCCCTGATATTTGCTGCAACCCCACCTACAAGCTGAATGACCCCATCATAACCCATCCATTTATTGGAGCCCAGGATGACATGAATGCAACTCCTGGCCTCAGCCTAATCTTGCAGCCTGGTTCTCAATGTTATGTTTCATAGAACCAGACAATTTCATTATTGATATATCTGGGTTTTGGAATTTGGCACACAATTGTTAATAAACAATAGATAAAGATTTAAACAGCTCTGACAGTGAAAGCACTAAAAAAGGTTTGTTTCATCCAGAGCTCACCTTTAAAGCATAAAGATTGAAACTCCAAGAAATCTAAAGATGAAACTTTAGGAAAGTTTTTTAATAGAAAAGGAAAAGTTTAAACCCCTTTTTTCCAGCTGCTTGTGTTTCCCAAATACAATACAGACATTGAGAGGAAATCTCCCTCACTCCAAGACATTAAAAAAAGTTTAGTTTTAAATATATTTTTAGTAGTCCACCTAAAGACCACCTGACCTTGTTGTGGTTTTTTGTAGCCCCAACAACTACTAATATACCACAACTAGAGAATGTACTGAGACACGGAAAAGAATTAGGCTAGTGATCTGAAAAGTGGTAAGCCATAAACTTTACAATATATACTGTGACTCCTATTTATTGTTCAGATGTGGCTGGTGCTGCCTCAACTGTGGCTCATCATAAAGCTGATAGATGCCTGTCAGTTTACAGGCTAACCGTGTGCTGCATTTTTCTTTCACACTCTGTTTCTTCTACCAGTAATTTCTATATTTCTATTTCTAGTTTGTTTACCTGGCTTCTGTGAAATATTTATCACAGCCAGGAACCCCACCAAGCCTTTCCAGCGCAGTTTTACAATTCTAGCTCTGGAGGTGACTTATTTATGCTTTAATCTCTCACCTAAAAGCATGTACGCCCTCAACGTTAAATCTCCTGCTGAGTTGATGTGAATTAAGATGGAATTTAGCACCTGTGCCAAAATCTTTCAGCTGGCAAAACTGTGGCCCTGATTGTTCCTAGTTGTTCTAAAGTACAGAAAGGTGATAGATGTTGCTTATCACAGAAATCTGCTTTCAAGGCAAATCTATTCTTTATTATTTTTGCACTAGTAGAGTAAATGACAGAAATAATTTCAACAGTTTAGCACTTTTATAAAGCAATGAATTACCTTTTTTTTGCCATACCTGACATATTCCTCTGGTCCTGTTTGACCCCACAGTTGTGCCATCTTTGAGTTTGGATATACAGATCTATACACAGACAATTCCTAATAGCACATAATTGTACTGTTAGTTAGAAGTGGAGGTAAATGTGGGAAAAATTATTAACTTTAAATTCCTCACCATTTAGACTTGTATTTGTTTATTAAATTGTATAATAGGACAATGAGCAAATCTCCCCAAAGTGAGGGAATTCCTTAATATATGGCATACTGTAATCAATATGTAATCCATGCATTGATTTAAAATTGATTTTTGTGTTTGTCCATTCAGTGCAAAGTAACAGAACATTTTGAAAGCCCACCCGTTATCTAGTTGAATTCTCATGCCCCACCAATTTATTGCTGTACAGTTCTAACCCTGTGTAAATTTTGTATTATAAGCTGTTCACAGGGCAGGAAGGGCAATATATATATATATATATATATATTTATATAATAGATGATAAAAAAAATTTAGTGTCACAAGGTATCTCAGCAATTGAGTTTTACAATATTTTGTCCTTGCAATGTTGCCTCTACCCAAGCAATGAAGAAGCCCATTGCAGTTAGTTTAGTTTTGCAGAGACAAGGAAACACATCTATTATGCCAAAAGCATCCATAGAGCCACTTTATTGTCTCAAATAAGAGATTAGATGTTATCTATAATATCTGCACAGTGAAGCTTGGTACCAGCCATCATGAAAGCTCACACTCATTTTCCCGGAGAGGCTTGCCAGTGTGTGTGCTGTGTTGGGGCTACAAATGCCCAGAGGATATGGAAAAGCAGAAACTGTTCAACTAGTTTGATGGGTAATTTCATAAGAAAATGAGAAAAGCTGCTGGGCCCAGCATTGCTGAGAGCTTTATCATACTGCAAGTGATCCCAACCAGGATCCCAATTACCCATGTACCCAATAATGCATGAGGCTGCCATAGAACTATCTGTCAGTCTAAATTCTGTCTATATAAACACACACATTATATTAATGACACTATTCATAAAAGCAACAATAACACTTTTTTTCTCTGTCTATTGTTCTACAATATAACATATACCTCACATGGAGTTCTTACATTGCACAGGGCTGTATCTTTATGTGCAAGCCTAATTCAATGCAGAGGAAAAAAGTAGAAACTGTGAGAGATTTTGCAGTCTCCTTGAATCTTTTAAAAAACAGATTATGTCTGCCAACCTACAGTAATAAAAACCAACTCCAGGCTGGGCGATCCAGTCCCCTCCATTCTTTTCCCTGTTGCTGTCAGCACATTGGAGTTCCCCCTACCACACAAGTTTTCAAGTGTGTGTTTTATACAGATATACAGATCTTTCTGATGTCTGGTTACAAGTCTCCTTTCCCTAGCTGGTGATGTGTCCTGACTTCTGAAGAATACATTGCTCACATAATTATGTCAGTGCTATTCTTTGTAGCATTCTTCTGTCAATCCATGGCACACTCCCATAGATGGAACTCTGGATTCACAAGATGTGGGTTGAATGTAGCTAGACATAGGTTACTTGTCTGCTTCTTTACTGTATAATCAGCAGGTTGGGATGTAGAAATGAATCCATTGTATCCTTTCTACTGTTTATAAAGAGGCATAATAATTATAATCTCAGGACTGGCTGGACAAAAATACAAATACTTTGCTGGCAGCTCCCTCGTATGTTTTCTATTTGTGTATTTGGCATTTTTTTTCCGCAGTCCAGCTTAAAAGAGATTCTTTAGCACTACCATGTTGTGTTGTATCTTGTTCCATTTGTTCTGTTTATTTTTAAGCCCTAGGACTGATTTTTCTTTAAAATACAATCAAGTTTTGATTGTTACAACAGCACTTGATCTGATATAGAGAAAGTTGTTTGTCAGGGTTTACTGTGGCTAGTAGTTCTGCTGCAAGAAACAAGCCATATATTGGCTCAGCTTAATCTCGGGTTTGTTGTGTGTAATATAGATAGACGCATCTGTCTTGTGGCATCCTCTCGGCAGTCGTTTGTCTGTATTGGGAAGTAGGAGAGTGATAGGCAGTTGTTAGAGAGGATTGCTTCCAAATTACCCACAAATTGCATCTTATTTGGTAGCCTGGGTGCAATTTTAATCCTCTTCTGCTATACTCCCTCATTCGGCTGCTTTGTCTCACAGCTTTATTTATTTCATGCCAGCAGAAAATGACAAATATGGTTTTAAAAAATAATCTGAAGAATTCCATGTGTTACACATTGCATTATTTGTATATAAATGGACACATTGAATAATTTTATTAATTTTGTAAAGGAACTGCATTCCTTTATGTTTTTCTGTTTCAATGAGAATGCAGTGACCCATCACCTCGCCCCCAAAGTACATGTGCATAAACTAGTATGCATGCTGAAGTCTGCATATATACACTGTACTACACCACTACCTAAACAAATTTCTTTGTTGCTGAGGAGAATGGGAGAGGGATTTTTTCCAATTGTATGTTTGTACTGGTGTTTGTAGGGCTGGTAGGGAGATCCCCCCTCCCCCACCATATGACTTTGTAAAGGATGTGGGAAGTAGACCCTTTAGCAGGTTATAGGAAGTTTTAACTACATGATGAAATCACCAAGAAACTAAATAAAAAAAAATAGAAATGATATGTAGGCTTAACATCCAAGGAAACAGATACAAAGTACCACATTCTGGAGTTTCAAGCCCTGCCTCTTCAACCTTTTGGTAAATATAAAACTGTAAGAAACAGAATTGTGGATGCAGACTTTACACTATAAGTAATAATCAGACTTTGTGGCCTAATAAAACCGGTTGTTACCCTTTCTTGTGTTGTATCCAGTGTACAAATATTGGAATCAAAGACTATTTTACACATCAGAGTGATTATGTGATTTACATACAGTGAAATGCTGTTGTTGACTATATAGTTAAAACTACACAGAAGAATAAAGATCACATTACAAGACACAGTTACTCTATTGAGACTAGACAAATTACCTGTAGCCATTTAGAGACACTCCACACTGCTGAGATATATGGTTATAAATGGAATACAAAGATACAAAAGGGAACAAACAGGGGTGAAATATAATGGGATCCAACGACAAAGTCCAAACATAGATTATGATCTGCGCCTTTTCCTGAATAAAATTATTTTATTCTTTTTGTTTTGTTTTAGGTTTGTAGGTATGTCAGTCTTGTGTATCAGTCTTGTGTATCATTCATCTGGAACAATTAATTACTTGACTTATTATATTAGAGGTAATTTCTGTACCTATTAAATTGTTAATGTGTCATTAAAAAAATCTAGAAAGGTAAAAACTACCTGTACAACATGGAGTGTAACCAAGTAAGGTTTGGTGAAGAACCAGAAATCTGTCATTTAGCAAAATTTGCTGAGCCTCCGATTTGCTCCTCTCAATTCGTACACTCGTCCTGAAAATAAATCACAAGGGAATGAAACCTTTGAATTTGCTGTTGATGTTTTATTTTCTGTCTGCAGGGTGATTCATTGGAAGCCTCAAATGAGATTTACTATGTTTGTAAAATATGTGTGTTTAAATGAAATGGCGAGAATAATCTGCCAGCTGAGGCGATTAAATATGTGAACACAATATGCGAGTAGTCACTGCCGCTTCTCACTGCCTGACAGTTTCTTGTAGATAATCGTTAGACTAGTATTGATCATACATCCAGCTGTGTTGTTATTGGAACTCAATAACATCACTTTTTAAAAAAATGTACTCTAGACAAACAAAAATGATCATTTAAAATTTGAAGTTATATACACCAAATAAATGTTCTCCATGCTGTCAAACATTCTTCATATTCAGACCACACAGCATGTCCACATTCTATGTAATTCAATGATGTGTTTAGCTGTTGGCCTGGAGTTCAGCTTTAAGGTTCTTTAACTTTCAAAATGGTATAAGCTGACACAATAGCTGCTAACCATAATAGACTACAGATAACTGGGCTAAGATAATGGTCTAAGCTGCGCTAGAAATAACAGTTTTGAGACAACAAGTTTAGAAAAATAATGAGGTACATTGCCTTCATCAATATTTTCCTTTTTAACTCAAGCTCCTCTATAATTTCTAACAAACTGCAGGGCACCTATCAGTGCCTAGCACCTCAGCCCAAAAACATCCAAAAAATATGTTTATCTCCACCCGTTTTTTTTTCTTTGAAAAAACAAAACTCTCCACA
This sequence comes from Pyxicephalus adspersus, assembly GCF_032062135.1. Taxonomy (NCBI): domain Eukaryota; kingdom Metazoa; phylum Chordata; class Amphibia; order Anura; family Pyxicephalidae; genus Pyxicephalus; species Pyxicephalus adspersus. The sequence goes on along the minus strand of NC_092863.1, from coordinate 9,229,226 downwards.
CAAATGGACAGTGGCAACACTAGTTCATCAACTTCTGAGTGCTGCTTTTCCATCAGTTATCGAAGATTCAAATAGAATTCACTCACAACAAGATATTACTGCTTTTAAATATTGTTGTAAGAGGCACAAAGTGCTCTGTTCTCAGGGAGCGATGGTCCCTGACATCAGCATTTTCTCTCAAGAATGTAGAAAGCTTTCGACAAAATGGCTCCTGTGATTGGAGAATGAATAGAACATAGAGATCTGTTGGTTTGTATGACCTTCACAAGCTTTCAGCATGACAGAGGTTCAATTCTGCTGCATACTTTTTTCCCTTTTTTAAAAACCTCAGCGCATTTGTCATTTTTTTTTTGGACGTTCATAAATGTAATAAGTGGCCTTTACATTATATTGCATGAATAGAGTTTAAGAAAAAATATTAAAAATATTATGAACAGGAAAAGAAAGTACAAGAAAAAAACATTTTTTTTAAATTGAAGAGGATGCGGTTGAAATACTTTGGCCCCCACCTAAATTTAGTGCGCCAAAGATTCATTGGGATGGTAAAAATACACAAATTTCACATGCGCAATACTCAAGAAAATGCCCAACCCTTTTTTAGAC
>NC_092863.1:9197207-9228385 GCF_032062135.1 Pyxicephalus adspersus | reverse complement strand
AAAAATAATGGAATTAAAAGTGCATTAAAAACATTGATGCGTCTACTCCTAAACTTAGCAGTGAGGTAGTTCCTACCATCTAGGAAAGCCAACCACAGTCGTTGGGTGTATTTAGACTGTCTCATATGCTTCTGACACTTCATGCAATCTCAGACAGACTCAACTATGTTGAGATGGGGGCTCTGTAAGAGACCTAACATCTCCCCCAACTCCTTTTTTTCCCTGAAGAGTACTCTTTATAACTTTAGCTATATGTTTGAGGTAATTGTCCTACTACAGAATGGCTGTGGGACTGATAAAAGATCTCCCTGATGATATGGCATATTGGATCAGTATTTGGCTGTACTTTTTATCATTGAGAAGACCAGTGATTTTAGTAAAATATCTTACTCCATATACAGAAATGGAAACCAAATCCTGCAGGTTATTTGCAGTCACTTATACCACTACTGCTGTTGGCCTGTGGCCCTTCTGTTACGGCTAAATATTTAAAATTTGATATCTTAAAGCGCCTTCTTCTGCTATGTTTATGGGGGGCATCAAGGCTCTGCTATCTTCCTTGTGAAAGAAAGTCAACACTGCTTAGCCACCATCCACCTTTTTTCAAACTATGTTCACCATTTTTCTTTTACTAGAACCCTGGAAAGCCAAAAATATCAAAGATTTAGACTGGGCAAACTACTTTACATATTGGAACCAGAAATAGGCTGGGTAGCAGCAAGCAGAGCCACATTTTACAGCAGACTGCCACAAATGTAAATATAACTCACACTTAGCACTAACCTCTCACACGTGACCAAATGTCTTCTTTGAAAAAAAAGACGTCTTCTGCAACTGTCCAGTACAGTAAATTTAAACCCCAAAGTTAATCAATCCATGAACACTTTGCTGTCCTCTATACAGTAACATAGTGTCATGCTAGTATTTTCTTTCTTTGGCAGTGAGTGATCCTGAATGCTACAGAGAACAGTGACACATAATGACATGAGTGTTGCTTCCTGCTGTGAGCCCAGGGTGTCTGGAGAACATACATGCAGAAAACAGGTCTATGATGTTCTAGGCTTAAGCTACGTACACACTTCCAATTATTATCGTCGGAAAACGAACGACGAACGTTCCTGCACGATATACACGAACGATCGTATACCCAATCGATCGTTCGTCGTTCGATTGGAACGATAAAAATTGGAAGTGTGTACGCACCTTTACAGAAGGAGAGTTGAAAGACGCTGAGTTACATTCATTCTAGAAAGTGCTGGGTACAGAGTGGTGAGTGGTGGGAGTCCCTTAATTAATGTACCCTCAGCAAAGCTTTTCATTTTTTTAATTCATACCTTAGAGTTTTGATAAATAAGGTTATTATTAAGCACAGTTTATGGGTCTGTTTATTCTGTTCTTTGTGTGTTTTCCTTAATAAATCAGTGTGTTTGCTGAGTCTCACGCATGGCTTAGAGGAATTGATCTTATGCAGATTCAAACGGACATCTAATGTTGCATTTTATGGAATTTCAATTAGAATTTATGGAAATCTGTTTCCTCCTGGAAATACTTTGAAAAGAGGCCAGTCAGCTTCTTTTTTTACCCAGCTAAACTTTATTTTTTATGGCTTTGGAATTGTTCTCCTTGAAGGTAGTCAGTAAATCAATAGGGCCCACTTTGTCAGAGAAGGAATATTTTCTGGTGTCTTGTTGCTGGCTCATGGAATTGGTTGGGTTTTATGGCAATGTGCTTGAAGTTCATAATAGAATCATCTCTCCTATATTTAATCTTATGCAGACAGCAGGGAGCTAAGTGCTTAGATTCCACTGTAGATTATGAGGGAATTAAAATTACAAAGCAAAGCGTTCCACAGCTAAAAATGGCAGGTGTGTATACAATGTATGGTAAAAATTATATGTTTCCTATAGAAACTAAAAAGATACAAACCTTTTTTGGTTGCTGTGGGCAGTATCGCCAATTAGGGGCCTGTTTTATAAAAGGGCAATCAGTGGATGCTTTGATCACCATACTGTATTTACACAACACTCGGGATCAGAAACTGCATTATATTACCATAAGATATTTGTGAAATTAACCAATCTGTTAACCCTTGCTAAACACACAGGTTGACTGCCACCACATGCTCAATATGTCATTGCTGTTGTCCTTAGCAACAAGAAGATATGAGTGAGAGCTTCTCCTGGTGGACTTACTTAGACTTTTTCTATGCCAATACACAGAGGAGGGACTGATAGGGACATTCAAGGTCCAATGAGAGCAAGGTGAAGCCAGTCTGAGAGGAAGTATTCCCATACATTATGATGTTTTGTGTACACACGTAGGATGCTCCTATTTTAGCAAGAGTCGTCATATTTCCACAGGTTCATGTTTTATGAACTGCCAACCAACAAACTATTGGCCAAAAAATATGAAGTTCAACAAGACCAAACTAGGAATGTCTGGGACTTATGGTTCATCAGAACAGGTTGGTAAATAGTGACTCTAGAAGGATGTGCTGGTGGATTATTTGACAGAGATGATGATCTGATCTGAACCTGATGAGGGAGAATTTATTTCCCTGTGCCTATACTATTAGACATAGGTCCTAAAGAGGGACTGTAGCCTCTACTCCTGTAGCTTTAAGTGGAAATCTGACATTAGTGTGCTCCCTGACCTCACAGAAATGTTTGTTTATTTCTATTGTGGAGTATGTCTGGTGGTCTGTGAAGTGGTGATAATGTCTCCATTTTATAAATGTAGCAGTAGTAATAAAACTGCTCCTAAATAGTAGTGATCACCAGTTTATTAATAAATTGGCAATCTTCAGTCATAAATGTGGCGATCATATCACTTTAATTGGAACTTTTGAGAATGATACTTCCGTATAGGTTGATCATCAGATTTACAAATAGGCCCCCTATAATCTCTTCATGTCTTCATTGGAGAACTTAAAAGCAGGACAGTATGCAATTATCGTGTCAATTGTCTGGATCTACTGACCTAACATATGTAGTAAATCTTGAATGTCACTTTGTGGAGTAAATCTTTGTGAGAGTTTTCATTATCCCGTTGTGACCAGATAGCAGGGATCAAAGATTTGTTTTTAAATTTCAGAGGACCCAGTAAGATTTTTCCATTTTAATTTTTAATACAAATGAAGAATAAATGGAATAAATCACATCATGTTACTACAAGTTTATTCATTCAGTACTGTATGTGATTATTTGCACTAAAGCAAGCCCTACATGTAGCAAATTGAACACATTTCTATTCATTTCTTTTTGTCAAAATCTCAGAGCAATCTAACACAACAGAGGGATAACAAGTAGATAAAACCAAAATTGTCCTGATCAAATATAGTTTAAAATGGCTTTTTCGATTTTCAAATCAATCATTTTCAATAAACTATATGGAAACTGTGGCTCAGTTTCAACTTCACAATGGTAGATTGCTTAGTTTTTGGCGATTACTCAAAATCATACTTGGAAGTCTTGGTGGCTTAAAATTGCCTGAAAATTGTCACGTCTATATCCAGCTTAAGGGCCAAGCCACACCAGTGCATGGTGGTCATTGTAGTAGATGCATTAAACCTGCAAGCACTAATCTAACCCTAGCTAATACCATCAGATTTTGGAAGCTCTACGCCTTTCTTCTAGTTCCAGCAGTATACAAAAGTCAGGTCCGCTGGTTTACTGCTTGAACCAGAAAAAGTCTGTCAAACCAGAAGATAATTTGTGGCAAAAAGGAATTACGCCAGAGGGTAGTACTGAAGAGAAGGTGAGTGTTGCTGCCAGAACTTTTTTTTAATAGTAGTATAGCTGGTACAAAACAAAAGGCTCAGAGTTGGGTTTCAAGGCAGAAAAGTGTTTTACTCAATGAAGGGAACTAATTACATTCACTGATCTAGTTGCTCAGCCAGCAACCTGCAAACCGTCCATACTAGGATATCCCCCTTCTCCGACAGCAAGACTGATGAAGAAATTACACAAACCTTATTGCTTATTCTTGATGTGTGAAATATGTGTTGGGGAAGTCAGAGGAGGAACCTGTCAGACGAATGAGCTTATCACTTAAGTAAACTGTGGATGCAACTCAGTGAGGTGTTAGAGCTGCTGAGCTCGGCAATCTGCTATATCTGCAGGTCATTGCCTTCCTGATTAATCAGATGTAAGGACTGCAGATCGTCCAGATTGCTAGACATCCACTGGTTAATTAAAAAGTGGGAAAATCTGAAGGATTTAAATTGTAACTCCAATCAAAAATGAAATCCCACTTTTCAAGCCAGAATTGGGTACCAACCATTATATATTCCTGTACTTTCTTTTTCTCCTTTGTGAATAGTGCCTGTTTTATTCAGTGCCTCCTAGTCTAAATGTCTGTTTTACCCTGAAGATTTTTACACAGTTTTCTCTGCAATTGTATTCTCTGCTCAATCTGCAATTGTATTTGCATGTGTTACTGGCCTTCTGATACAATCCTCAATTCTGCGTCTACATAAAAACTTATTTACAGATTTTTGCATTATTGTCTGCAAAGAAAATAATTGTAAATCTTAAACTTGAGTCCAGATGCTGACAAAGTTGCTTTGCTTAACTACAATAAAAAAAAAAGTTAGCATATTTGCCTGGCAGTGTTATTTGTGGGTATCTGGAATGCAAGGCTGAATGAGTCCTTCACAGGTAAACAGTTCACATGTATGTATTTTACCTGTGTATTTGGTTGTCTGTCTGGAGTCCAGCTTTAATGAGACACTATTAGTCATTTGTCATATCTTGCAAGGCACCTGAGCATATTTTTTCTAGAGGACAATCTGACTCTGAGTCTGAACTGGGCTAATGCGTCTTCTCCATTGTGCTTCCTTTCCTTCAACAAGAGGCATCTTTGTTTATTGTCTCTGTAAAATGTTTTAATGAAGAGCTGATCCTTTCCCAGGATAGCATCTGAAGTCTGCAGCTACTTTTTCTGGTTACAAATTAACATCTAATGATCTGCAGCGGCTGTGAACAGTTTCCCCCATGGCATTCACATAGAAACAATAATTACATATCACCAAGTTCTCTGTCTTTGCAGGGGGCTTCGTGAAGGAGTCCAGGGAAAAATTACCTTTTTTTTTCCTCTAAAAATATCAGCAAAATGGGAATAATCAGTCTCTTTTGTTAGAGACAGGAAGAGACACCTACTTTCTAGCTGCTTGGTTACTTAGGTCACAATCTTTAGTCATGTACACAAAGGTAGATGATAGAGATGCATGACCACCTACCGGTATCAGCATCAACAGCCGTATGACACAGCTTCCCTTTTATATCACCAATTTTCCAGTGCTAGTAGCAATCAGGCAGCTCTGTGGATCTCTTAGCTGCCTTTGTGATTTTAAAAAGAAGAGAATTTAAAAATGACTGCTACAAGTGAAATATGCCTCCAGAAAGTCTAGAAGACAGGACATTTCTCAGTCTTCTAGACCTTTTCACTAATGCAAAGTTCCAATCCACTGTGGCCAAACAGATTTTAATTTGTACTGGCTTTACTGCATAAAACTGAGGTCTTTCTTACACTTTATGCATTATTGTTGTTTTGTTTATTTGAAGTGTTTTTTAAAGCCAAAGGTTTGTAAAGATGGTTATAGCTCAGCTACCAACAAAAAACAAACCTGTAATTTCATTTTATCTAATAAAAAGCTTATAGGAAAGTTTTTTTCCAGGTTTTATTCAGTGGTCACATGACCACATTTAACTCCAAATGTCTGCAGCATCTTGCCAGTGTCAGTGATATTACTTCTTGCTTTATAACACACTGGAACAAGCATTTGTCACTAAAATTAACAGGTACGCTGTAAATCAGAGCGGCATCCACAAACACAAGTAGGCACAAGATAGTGGCAACACTGGCATTATGTTTAAATCTGGAGGCTTTGTATACAAATTGTATACAAATACTTCCTCTATATGTTATAGACATTCATTCTTTTTAACAAGTATGTACAGTAAGTGACTTTTTAGCTATGTGTGCTTTTACAAATGGTAGGAAGTGGTAAAATTAACTTCCAGTATCCTGATCTGGCTTAGTAGCGCATAGGCACTAGTTAAGTTTATAAAATGAGCTTCTAGCTTCTGGTGTGGGTATTAGGAGTATAGTTGAAAAGAATTAAAAAAAACCTTTGTATTTAAGCATTGAATAATACTGCCACACTATGCATTTCAGAATGTCTGTTGTGGAATTTGCCAAAAGGTATTGTTCTGTCAATTTTGGGTAAAATTAGCTATTGTTGGATTCTTTTTCCTATCTTGTCAAACCAATGGTAGTGTTATGACAGTCGTATCTGTATGAAAACATTATTGCTACACCAAGAATATCATATTCCAAAAGTTTACTAAAGATTTTACTCCTTAGTCTGGACTTGGTTGGGAATCCTTGGTACTGATGTCAAAAAGATAGGATAGGTTTGAAGGCTTGATCAGTGTCCCGTAATTCAGCTTCCAAAGAGAATAGTGATAACATTATACAGAAATCTGGCAGATATGCATTCCTGTTTGTCAGAGGTGTTTTATACGATAATAACTTTCATTCCAGGATTTCAAAACAACTAGACAGCTCCAACATGTGTTAATAAAATCCAAGGTAACACAATCTGAAATTAATTCTTTTTTTTCCATCAGAAATTGTCGATTGTCAATTCATTTTGTAATTCCCTCTATGATACTTTTGTGGGTGTTTTCCACATCTATTAACACTCTTTGATCTATGATCATTCATTGAAACAGGCATTCCCTTTAGAAGATTTACCCTTTATCTCTGTTTTTGTGACAATTCAAGGATTTTGGATTTCTCATGATTTTCTCCAGCATTTCTCACCAGCACAAATGAATAAGAATGTATCTCCCCTGCAAGGGCAGGCAACAATAAAATCCAGTTGTACTAACCTCTTGCCACTTCAAGTAAAACTCAATATTAGTGTTAGGATAACTGAACTTTCATTAAAAGGCTGTTATTAGGTTTCTTTCATTCCCTAATCTAATGTAACTAATTTTAATTCAAATTTACTCATCCCCGTCACAGATTTTAATGTACCACGATTGCAATGGCCATCACTTCAACTTTTGTTTATATTCCTTACATTCTGTGCCCCTTACACGTCCTAAGGCTAGTAGAAGCAGTCCTATAATAGTCTAATGGACTGTAATGCACATGCACATCTCCTCCAGCAGTGTAATTATTAAAGTACTAAAAATAATATTTTTGTGTTCATTCAATTACACATAGAGAAGAACATGTGCAAATGTATTGCTCTTCTAGTGAAGACAGGCTGAAAACATTCAATCTCGATGGATCTCCTTTCTTGCCAACATTACCCAGCTCAAGTTCAGGTTTGAAATTGTTGTAACTCTATTGATAGATTTGTTTTTGTTTTTTTTACAATACAAAAAATTACAGCTTACTATGGTGATTTACTATGCAATGCAATGCGAATGTTTAGTCTTAGTACACAGAAAAAAAACTAATCAAGTGCAAAACATTTTGGTGCAAAACAAGAACTTTGAAAGTCATCTGTACTTAAAGCAGCAAGTTACGTACATGTACTCTGAAGTGTGTTCTATGAGAAACAGAGTTCTGTACTGTAGCTGCCCACCTCCTTCCACTTGGTAAAATAGGAGTTTTAGCAAAAAAGGAAAAATAAAATTGTCTGCTGCCAGTAGACAGCTTTCAAGTGACATTTTCTGCCCAACTAACAAAAGCTGTTTAATCCTCCATGGCCACCCATTGCCTTACACACATTTTACAATGCAGAGCAGGGACTAATCAAGCCCCCTTTGATTAGCTCCTACCTTTTTATAGTGCACCTAATCAAGGAAAATAAATATCACTTCTGTTACAAATGAAATGCACAGTTTTTCCTTTTTCTCTATTGTAATTCTGAGTCTAGGCTGCTCAAGATTGGCTTTTTCTGAGTTCTACCATGATGAAGTAGGGGTCCAGCTGGGAGCAGCTTGCCAAAATTGATATAAAATCAGAGTAATCGCCCACACACCTTTCGCAGTGTTTCATATCAGTTTTGGGTCTTGTTGGTAAACAGATGTTTTAAAGGACTATACACTTAAATATATATAAAATATCTAATCAAAATTAGAAAATAGGCATTAAGACACAGAGAGCACAACATGCCTCCCTGGTATTACTTTTGTAATATTCTGACTTGTGATGCAAGACAGAAAAAAATATATACTATGATTTGATGTTTTAGTACATTTGCTATAATGTATTCGGTGTCCATAGATTGGATCACTTGTTGCTAAATTTTCTATTTAATGACAGGTTATTGAGCAAGGTTTTTGTATTTTCATGTCTACTAAAAGAAACACGAAGGCCCTTCACACTGTTGCATAGTGGTAGGGTTATCAGAAAAAATGTTAATCACATTGGTGCACAACTTTGCCATTCATTTGGAATAGTAGCCTAACGTTCCTTTCTAAATGAATAGGTTGTATCAACTCACAGGTGACATAATGCACCTTGTAAATGTAAATTGGTTCTTAAATTTAGGTTTAAGGTTTAAATGCAAGCTCACTGATTTTGGTACAGATTTGCTTTACACTAGACCATAGAAGGGGCTGTATTAGACAGAAAAAGCATTACTTTGCCAAATTTTTTGTATTACGTTGAATACAAAAGGAATTCAAGTAGGCTGAGGTGGTAGTTTACTGTGCTCCTATTTTAATTTCAAAGTCAGTTATCTCATTACCATGAATAATTTTTCATCAACATTTCAATCTTACTGTTACTGAGCACTGAAAATCACATGTAGTTTGGGGATTAGATGTGAGTGGTCTTTTTGTATCTAGACAAATATGCAACGCCAACATAAAAATATTTTATGCAGTTTTTAAGGTATTGGTGGTATTCAGAATTTTATGGGTACAGTTATCAATAGATTACCAGATTTACCAAAAAGTGGTGTGCCGAACATGAAGGTAGGTAAACTAAAAGAGTATAGGTCTGCTTTAATGATACACCATAAAAAGACATGTTAGACTATTGTGTGCTTGCAAACTTCTAATAACAGTTTGGTGAAAGCTCCTATTTTTTCACCATGTCTGTTCCACTGTGCACCAAACTAAATTCATAGGGACATGATTTTGGGGAGTTTAAAGTAAAGTAACTTGAGTGACCTACGTGGTACACTGATCACAATCCTACTAAACATGGGATGTGTTGGAATGCAGATTGTAAGTTTTATCCAGCACCAGTGCCCGACCTTACTAATTGGCCTTATACCCACAGACTCTCTCTAAAGTTTTGTGGAAAAACTTCAAAGACAGGTTTAGACTGTTCTAGGCACCAAGCGAATAGGAGCAACTTTTTGGAAATGGAAATTCAAACTAGTTTTATTAATCAGGTATCAAAAAACATTTATACATGTAGTGTTCAATATCAAGCATACAGCAAAATAGGTAAATATCCATGGTATGTAAACAGGATTTATGGATTTTAAAGTCATTGTGTATTTCCAGCAATAACATGACTGTACCAGTAGTGATAAAAAAAACACAAACGGTAGAACACCAATTTTAAGGGGATTAGTCTTGTTTTTTTATTTATAAAAACTGGGTCTTTAAGCTGGCATGATCCACTGCCTGCATCACCTGGGGTTAACAAAATAATAAAGAATATTAAGGAAACAAATGTTTAAGGTTCCACCATTGTTACAGGCCCCAGAATGATAATGCCATCAGGTGAGGTCACTTGCTTTAAAACCACATATGAATTTATACTATACTGCAGATATTTTGTGATAATGTGTTTCTATCCATCCAAAGCCGTCTTTGGTGGCTGTTTTTGTTCTTGAAAGTCTCCTGATATGTTTAGGCCTCGTTTTCTTTAGATCAGCAGCTGAGGCCTGCATATGAGGCCCGCCTTACAAGCCTTCAGCAGTAAAAAGTATATTATAAGCAGATTAGGACATGCTTCTGTGCATTTCTCTATTATTTATGATGCATTGCACAGGAATCATCCTCCATAAATACATCTCCAACAATTACAGTGCATATTTTTAATGCACCATTAAGTGACAAGACCGTGATGCCTTCGAAAAACATTGAAATAATTAGATTTGGCATCACTGAAGCCATAACAGTAGTGAAAGGGTCACAAAGGATTCAGACTGTAATGATACAGGACTGCAGGTATCCAGCGGGGGAAAAGGGGGGGACACTGGCGTTCGGCGATTAGATTTTGCTCTTTCTCAGAGGCTGCTAGAAGAGATTGAGCCTTAGTTGCATTGTGTTATTCTTGTATTTGTGAGGCTGTTCACTTAACCCACCCAGCGACCCGTTAATACTGGAAGCCCCTGAGACCTGGATGGGAAACGCAGGCTGGTGGATCTGATTGAACAAGGTCCACAGGAAAATTCTATTTACACGTTAGCAGTGAAGGGATATCCACACTCTCTCCCCAGCGAGCAAAGTGAGAAGCAGGTGCCAGACAGGGAAATAAGTCATTTTTCTATGACACACTACAGGCACCACAGTGCAGACATTTAAAGAGGAAATTGACTAGTATTTTATTTTCGCTATTACTTCAGCAGATCATTTGACAGATGAGAAAAAAAGATTTGTATCTGTTTATTCTGCATATCTTAATCAGACATCACAAACAGGCTTCAACGGGCAGCAAAGAACGCAATAATAATATGCGTTCACCTGTAGCAACCAATATAAAATCTTTGTTTTACAAAAGAATTTGAAAAGATTTCTGATTGGCTGCTAAGTTTTCAATGCTTTGCATTCCACTATTGATCTTTGGTAGCTTTCTCAAAGAAGTTTTGTAGAATAAACAACCTATTCCTGTCCAGAAAAGTGAATTTGTGGCTGTGTTCATAGACCAAGGGATAGGGTAAGCATAAGGGTTGTCATTGGAATTAGGTTCCATGTTTCTTTGTCACAAGTACATGCCCATGATAGCTAAAAAGAGCTTTCATAACCATCTTATAAAAAAACTAAGAAAAGCCATTTTAATTTCACCTTTGCTATTGACTACATTGCATTGCACAAATGTTCCTAATTTCAACTGAAATTATGGTGGATCAGAAACTCCCAAATCCCACTTATTACTACTTTTTTTTTTTTGAACTGGTGAAGAGTGCTTAAATGCCACAGGTTGGGCCTTGTTTGAAAAGCCCAGTATGATGTGTGTCAGTACCAAAACCATACCCATTCTTGTGTGTATTTTAAAAGCATTCTGTATACTATTTACCAGCTGTTCAATTACATCTCATTTCAATAAAATGTCACATTTTCTGTTTTTACAATTGTAATAATTATTATGCTAACTTTATTGTAGTATCAGCAGCCAAGAGAGTTCACCCGACTGGATGCCTGGCATGTATGTAATTTTTCTCAACTCCAATTGTTAGCTTTGACAAATTGGTACGGTGCACCTGGATTAGGTCACACCGCCTGACCTCTCACCCAAGTCCCAATTATCAGCCATGAAGGGCAAGGTCCGTGGCTGTGAGTGGCACCTGAGCTGTTGATTGCCTGTGAGAAGCAGTCATTAGCACACAGGACAGAACTCCTACCTTTTGAATTTCTGATCTTTTTCCTTGTTATAATGAGTACATGGCGATCTTGCTCTTCCTGTCTGCTGGTGTTTCCTGGTTTCGCATTGCTAATGATTGCTTATGATGTATTTCCAACAGATAACAAATAGCAGGCTGAATGTATGCAAGCCCTGTTATACTTACTTTTAAAACTTTACACCCCCGCCGCTCCTTATCCTTGAGACACAAAATTTCTTTGAAATTTACAGTCCTACAAATGTGTCTTGGTTCTAAAACTGCTACATTTATTGCGTAAAACGAATCTAACATCAAAGTAACTGTTCACAATTAGTGAAATCATACAGCAACATAAGGCAAAGTTCAGGGAATATTTATTTTGCAAGGAGCTTTGTAAGTTTGAATTCTGAACGGTTGCATTATATACCTGCAGTGATTGATCACTGCTGGGTTGATTCTATTTATAACAAAACTTTTTGCATATCTAAGACATTTAGGAATTACCATCATTTAGGGGCAATCATTTTGCAATGGGATTAATATTTACCAGATGCCAATTTTTATGTTTGTAGGCACCCAGGAGTGGTTACGGGTGTTTTTTTTTTTTCAAATGGCTAGAAAACTGCTATAGTGTTTGTCCTGCACAAGAATTGGAGTAGCAAAAGAAGAAAAATGCATAAATTGTTAGTTGTTGCTTCCGAAGCTCCTTTTAAATATTCTCTTGATTTATTTGATTCTTGATAACTGTTTATCAAACTGGCATCTGGAAAGTGTTCCAAATTAGGTGTCGGCAGCCAACTGCCCATAATGCTGCATAAAACTGCAACTAAACTGCACCACGTGCTAAATGTCTGCAACCATCTGAACAAATCCTTATGGTGCTGCCTAATTCTATTACCATTTACACACAGTTTTAATAAGGCCCAATTCATTTACATGGCTCCAGTGTTTTGCAGCATGTTACTTAACACATGTTTTAATTTGCTGTATATTTTGGGTTATTTGTGCTAAGGCAACCCATTCAGAATTAATGCACTACAGTGTTCAAAAACTCTGTTCTCTCAATGGACCCCTCCACAATGCCCCAATGGTTAAGCTTATCTGTGCATTTAGGCGGGTTGCAACAAATGTGTGCCGGGTTGCGTTTACAAGAGTAGGGATGCCCTTCAACATAAATATTTAAGAAATGCACTGTTGCTCATGCATTCGGGTGTCACGTATTAAAGTGCTTATTAACACATTGCAAAGAAGAGAATGTAGCCTAGTTAATAAATAAAAAGAAATGAGGAGTCAGAATGCAAGATGAGTAATGAAAGAAGAAAAATATTGTAGTAGAGTGAAAAGAAGAAAAACAGTGCAAAAGGATGAGTTTGAAACAGAAAAGAAAGTACAATATGAAAGGGATGGAAAAAAACAAGAATAAGGATACAGTAAAAAAAGGTAAAAAATGAGGTTGTGGCTGCCATCTCCAAAAGGAAAACCAATTATCACACCAGTTTTTTTTCAGCTATTGTTTTTTTGAAAAAAATAAGTTAAATGCCACTTCCTGCTTAGAATTGTCAGACAGTAATCGTTTTGCCGTTGTTGCTGTAATGGATCAGAGCTTGGTACATAATGTCAGAATATATAATGCAATACAGTAAAGCTGATTCCAGTGAAATATAATGACACGCATGATCAGTAAAGGACAGATGACTTTATAATTGCTCATTAGTGATCATTTACATAATCAGTGCAGAAACTAATAATAGCCATGTTACTGATTTTGCCAGTTAATTGTTTTTTTTTTCCTTTTATTGAAAAGCAGCAAAATGTTCTGTAGAGAATTGCATGTGATTGGAGTGCCAAGAAAAGGCATTTTACTTTCAAAATGTTTACAATCTAGAGAGATCACGCAGATGGTTACAACTAAAAACTGAGTTAAAAGAAAAAAAACATAGCAAACACTGCTATGGATGGTTGGAAGTGGCTATCAACACTTTGGATGGTGGGACGTGGCCTTTTTAAATCCACCAATGTCAACATGTATAGCATTCACAGAACATTATATAGACGGAAAGAAGATTCAAATGCAGTAAATGCATGATGTCTTAACATCCACTCTCAGTACAGTGAAAACTTTAACCTTTTCTTATCTCAGAAAATTGGGTGGTGTGCAGTTATATGTGAACTTTTCTCATACATGTAAACATTTGGTTTTTATGGCTCTTTACACCTTCCCACTTTGGTGTGCTGGTACCGTGCATTGCATTAAGAGAACAACACATCAGAATGCTGTTCAATTCAGCTGTATTGTGAAGGTACCAATTACATTGCTAGGGCACCATTCACAAAATAAAGCTGTTGCAATATTAATATGATTGCATACATTACAACAAAACATAAGTGTAAAGCTAGCCTACAGCAGAATTCCAGAAAATCACGTGAGTGTTATAAGATTAGCCAACCCACACAATGTTTTTGGCCAATAAAGAAGCTGCAGCACATTTATGCAACCATTCTTGTGTCTCCCTTCTTTACAAATAAACACACTAAAGTCTTTATACTGCAGAGCTTAGAGACCAAACTGAATAAATCAGGACTCATCAAATAAAGCAGTCAAGAGAAATTCTTTATAAGAAAAAGTACACAACCACCATATTTGGCCTTGTATCATGTATCACAGTTGAAGTCACAACTGGTTCTGAAGTGTAGTCCAGCTGAAGTTTGATCATTGTTCTTCAATCCTTTTCGTTCCCACTGGTAGTGATATTTTTGGTAGGTTTGCAGGTAAAAAAAATCAATTAACAATGCACTTTCACTAACTGTGAGCTGACCCAACACCAAACTCCATGCAGATGACAAAATACTAAAAATATGTATGCAATTATATGCTTTCCTATTTATCCAATTCTGAGATTTACACAGTTTTATATTATAGCACATCCCTATGTGGCTGATTTTTTTCTGTTGCAGTTAAGTAGCACTTATTGGTCTTGTCCCTCTCCTAGCCTGTGACTGATGAGTAAAAAGCAGAAGTATGAACAAGAAAACCAGTCAACTTCCCCCTTCTAACACAGAAATGTCTCCACATTTCTTTCTTTTTTTTTTTAGTTTACAAACCATGTTGTTTTAAAACTTCAGATTGTGTCCAGGTTGGTAGATGCAGCTAGGAGTCATAGTTTTTATGAAACAGTGTTTTCAATTTTATCAGTGAGTATAACCCTGCAAGCCTCAACCCTAAGAATTGTATAATTTCCATCAAGCAGTGCAGCAATTATCCCTGAGTTTGTAATCTGACACAACCATTTACATATTAAAATTGCCTATCAAGTGGAAGCTGACAACAGTGGGTGGACTCTTTCAAAAGTCATTGCCATTTATGCGAAGAAATGGAATTAAATTAAATGGTACTCTACTAGCAAGCACTTGAGTAAAGCAATAGGCTATTGTCTCATTAGGAAGCTTTTTCATTACATTTAAGCCTAAAATAAGCTTTAATATGTTATATATAAGTGTGTATATCTATATACAAAACTTTTGTTTTATTTGTCTATTTTTGTGACAGGAGAAGGGTTAGAACCCTAGTTATGTTGTATTGCTATTCAGACCCTATTCATATCCCTGCGGTTACATAAGTTTGTGTTGTGCTATTTGTTGAGGTGGGCTGTAGTAAAGCAATACTGTTATTTAAATGAGGTGACTTTCACACTAAAAACTGAAATCCCTATTACTTTCTTTCTATCACAGCACATGGTACATGCAGTAATGTTCATTGCAGTGTGATACATTTAGAATAAATGACACCCTAATGCAGCTATGGATGTTACCATACATGTTCCACACATGTGTAAGCGCATCTTCAAAGAGATTGTGGGAAAAGATGTAGCCAAGCGGGTCAGGCAGCTCCATTCTTCTCTTGGATACATAAGGGATAGTTTTTTTAACAGAGTAATAGAATAACAGAGCGTTCTCCATGTACTGTTAGATAAGGTATTGTGTTGGTATTGTCTTCCATTGTATTATTATTACCTGGTGGTCCTACCAGTACACACTCTATGTCCTAGGGTGTCAGTGATCACTTACTGTACATAGCTAATCTGAATGATCATTGTCACCTGAGGATAGGAAGTAGATTTTGAAGTATATTAGGACAACAGGACACCTCTACCACACCTCTTCTCTGTGGTCCACAGAGGTGAACAGTGCAATTCTGAAAATGTTGCTTGAGATAACATTGCATAGTAACACATAACACAGACTAATTTTCTGACAAAAACAGATATTTATTTACACTTATTTAAGATAGCAGAGTGGGCTAATAGGTGGACGCTTGTTGTTGTTTTACCTGTACTTCATACCCACAAGGAAGAGTAGGACACAAAGCCTAAAATAGATGATCAAATGTGGACTTTAGATCCAGCTTTCACATCAAAAAATATTCCTTATTCTTGAAAGCGTGGTTGTTATAAAAGACGTGATGAAATCAATACATGGGGTAAAGGTGACTGTCTTAAAGGCATGTAAGATGGAAAGCTATTTTCTCATGTTCTCCGGATGTTGTTAAAGTCATTTTTTTGGATTACATTGTTGTTATGATTTAGAAAGGAAAAGCAATCTATATATGATGAGTAAAACTGTTTGGAGGCCTTAATGACACTGTGATATTAGGCTTTTGCATTACTGTAGTGTGCAGTGACTGCATCACCACATTGTCTCGGCCCTTTTTCCAACACTGGTTTAAACATAAACATTTTTCACCCAAGTGGGTCTTTATTTGATTCTCTTGTGTGCTATAATAATACTATAGAAATAGATAAAAATAAACAAGCATTTATCCCAGTTATTGTCTATTTAGTTGTGTGAAAAATTTTACAGATTTTTTTTCGGGGGGGCGGGGGTGATTTCCTTTTTGGCCTCAATGGGAATCATCATTGACATGTTAGCTAGAAGAGACTTTTATATTATAACACATACATTTGGTATGCAGAGCATTTGTTTGTACAGTGATACTAGGTTCACACGAGACCTTGATGCAGAAGAGGATCCAGCACTTAGGTTTTATAGACTTTAATATTAATATTTTGTATTTGGACAAAGAGGAGGTGAAACACCAAATCCAGAAAATGAGTACAATTAGTCAGTGAAAAAGTGTGTCAACTGAGCTAAAGTTCACTTAGCAGGCATATTTAGGAGACAACAGTGTCTTGTTACATAATCTACCATTTTCAGCTTCCCTTATTCTCTTCAACAGCAAGAAGCCTATAGTGAAAATGTTTTTATTTTTGCAGATTTAGGACACCAAGAATAATGGCAACAAGATCGATTTAACAATGCAGACGACCCGAGGCTCTGGGTGTTGTGCCTGCGAGGATTTCGAGCCTTTATTTTTATTTAAACCTCCAAATGACTGTGTTGGCTTCTGTTAATTTGTTCTGTTCATTTAGATATAGCCAAGAATTTTAGTTTGAACGTATTCCCTTATTTTTGTAAAACAAAATGGATAAAATTAAGGCAAGACATACAAAAAGTAAAAATATCTAATAAGACATAGATACCAGTATTGTGTGGCAGCTGTGGATATCCATTGTATAGATCAGACACATGATTAGGTGTTGTGTTATACATGCTTTTGTGGAATTACCAGTGCCAGCATACTTCAGCTAGTTATTGCATCATTATTGATTAGCTGGTGTTAAAGGATGTGTCTTACAGTGGTGATCTGCCATTAAACCCATAATTTACATGAAGACACAATGTTTGCTGCATTTTGTTTGTAACAAGCATTGCTCCATGGTAACTAATGTTACTTTGCACCCCTTTGTAGCACTAAGTATTGATTTGTATTGGGTGTAGGAGGACAGTGTAATGTATTACAATGTGTGCCAAAGAAAAATCTAATATGAATTGGAGAAGAGGTGTTTACTGATTTAATTTCACACAGGATAAAACTAAATGAACGCGCATATGATATTTTCATGTATTTAATCTTATTTCTTCAACGTATATTTATAATAGATTGCTTCATTTCACCCTCTTCTGTCTGCACACAAGGATAAGATACCTCGACCTAAAGGCCAGTCATTTCTCTTGTTCTGCAGCATCAGTGGTATATATATATATATATATATATATATTTATATTTATATATATACTGTGCTGTGTTCCAGCAGTACTATAAGCTCCTTTTGTGATGGAGCACCTTCAGGGGGCCAGTTTGGTGTAATAATCCACCACCAGGAAGACAGGCTCATGGCAGCCTGGGTGCACAGGAAATGAAATATATTCTAGAGCATTGCAGTGAAAGCTGCAGTTTTTATTTTTACTAGTATTAGACTATTTAAAAAAAGTACAATTGGTCCTTAATTTGCATTCTATCACTTTCCTGTAGGCATGCCCACCATTTCATTTCATGCAATGTAAAAGTGCTGAGCACAGACACAAATTAGTGGGGGAAAATAATTCAGTATTTTACCGGGGATTAACAACAGGAGTCACAAGCATCCTTCTTTCCATTTTATTTTTACAGCATTTACTGCATATACAGCAGCAAAATACATTTCATTATCAGGTTGCATTATTTACCCTGTTTTGGCTTTCCTGCAGTTTCTATATGGCATGTGATAAAAGCGAGATTTTATCCAAAAGTTATCTTTATAAATTGAGTAAAATGTCCCCCTTATGTTGTATATTTGTAACTAATAATAGCAAACAAAGCTACAAAGAGTGATTCCTCAAAGCATCATTTTGTGTTGGCCCCTCAGCTGCCAGTCATTGTCAGATATCTCTAGTACAAAGATGTCATTTTGCAATAAAATATTGACTGGTCACTGTGGGGTAATACTTCTTACTGAAAGGGAATCTTTTACGGAAAGTACCTTTCAGGAACCTTAAATTGAAGCTGCAACCTCCTTTCCTGTATTCTACTTCCTGGCTATAGTCAGACACAAGTAAAATTATTCTAAAATGTAGACCAGGAGTCCGATCATAGCTGTTATCTAAACCTACTTTCAAAGGATTTTAACTTTGTAAAACACTATATGAGCCTGCATAAGAGAACAGGTAGAAAGATTTTTGCAAAAACCTAAAATTTTCTGTACAGAAATTTTTGAGCTTATATGGTTTATAGAAAAAAAAAGTTCAAATTGGACTTTTTTCTCTGAAGCAAGAATTAAAAGAGCATTCAACAGATTTATTTTTACTCTTGCCCAAAGTTGGCCTTTAATTTCTGGACATGGCTAGGTCATTAGCTACCGCAGCATGTTATCTGGAAAGATTAACAATTTAGGGGAAGAGATTAATCCGTCTTTTGAATGCAGTATTTTACTTTGATATTTACTGATAAAATGAATCAGCCGTTACCTGCCGTCAGCCTTTCTCCGGCACACAATACCTCCTCTGACAGAATGATGTCACCTGCCAGTAATAGAGGATTGGGGCTTGGCGGAATCTATTCACATTTTTATTCTAATCCCACTGGAGGTTTTATGAAATGTAATTGTAAGCTCTTCAGTGTGGCCGAAGCACAATTTTCTCTGATTACAATTATTTCATGCTTGCTTCTGCCCATGACATGGCTGGAAATTTTTAATTAAGCTGCCTGCATTTGACACACCATTAAGCAGGGTCTTTTTTCTGCCTCCACTGATGGAGGGTTGACTACAGTTCGGGCCTATGGAAAGACAGCGTATCAGAACTGCAGATCTGTGGCTCTAGATTTAACTCTTTTTCAGCTTGCATCTTTTGTATATCGCACTGTGACTTGCAGGTTTGCAGGGTATGATTAAAATTCTCTTTCTGAGAAATAGAGAACAATATACAACTGAAGGAATGAAGATTGGTTTTTGGCTTCTAACATACATGAAAAGTATTTGCAGTGAGCTATTCAGAACCTTCACTTTGAGCCCATAAAAGTGCAATGTATTCATAAATGTACCCCAGACAAACAGCTAAATTTACAGAAAAAATGCATACAGAGGATCTAATTTACCTGCCAAATAATTTGTCCGTCCAACCTGAGTTTTACCCAGGTCTTCCAATACATGCAGTTTTGTCTACCTGGACAGGAGACCTGATTTTTCCTAGTTCAGCAACACCTACAAATCTTTTTCCTCCCTAATCAGTCACTGAACAGTGATGGGAGAAGCAGCAGACTGGCGAGCTTATCCTTCTGCTCAGCATGCTCCTTTTTAGCACATGAGTAGTGCAGCACACATGCAAGAGGCTAATAACAAGTCAAATTCAGCTATATGAACTACATAAGGCTATACATACACTGTAACTATTAAACAGTGTGTAAATATTTCCTTATTTTGTATATTTTGAATACATATACCACATATTGAAGTTTGAGAGCAGAAAGTGCAGCTTAATGTGCCATCAGTCTGCCAACGGTCTCGTTGATGGTTACTTGGACTTGATACACACATACAATATCAGAATAAGTCTTTGCACTTAAGTACTAAAACGTTCATCACCGTCATTTAACTGGGATTACACATTACAAATGTTCAGCAAGGTAACTGTGCAATACCAGCTCCGCATTCAACTGCCTGAGGAATAAAAAATAGCTGTTACATATTGTGCTGAATTCCATCAACATGGAGTGCCGTTGTAATATGTACACACAGCTGAGAGTTGCTGTACAATATAAAGCAGAGCTAACCCCTCCAGTCAGCGACTTCCATTCATATTCAGATGGGTTCTTGTGTCCCAAGCGTCCTCCGGCAAAATCATGAAAAATCATTTTCTAAGTGACTATTCTCACATGCCTTTGATGTCCCAGTTAATAGCTAGTTATTAGCTTCTGATTCCTTGCACAATGTGTGTGTTCCACTGGGGGATAATTATCAAGCAATGGAGTTAAAACAAATGACAGAAGGGGTGTGCCATGCATACTAACTGCACAATTTAATGCTACTATTAAAGTTGTGAAAAAATATTTCTTTTTGTTAATGCTGATATTGCTATAACTTTAATCTCTATGCCCCCAGAGCAGTAGAAATAGCAGTAAAAGGCAGCGTATTTGTTTGGGGCCTGGGGGACAAGCAAGATTTGAAAGTCCTGTATGAGAATAAAACAAGACTGTAGCAAAATATGCAAAAATAGAAGCCTTGATGGTTTTTCATCTTCTACCTAGCAAGTTGAGTGTACATTTGCAGTAAATACTGGAAGATGATTATTTTAATTGATTTAGCACTGCTGTGCGGTACATTGTCTTCCAAAAGTTACCCTATGTTAAAACTGGTAATTCAGCCTTGGATGGCTGCTTTAGCATTTTCCAGTCAAAAATTTTTATACACCATCCACATTTCTTATGTTGTCTCGAACTGTTGACTCCAGGTATGTTGATAAATACAAGAAACTCCTTTTCTGGATGGAGTTATACGAGGGGGTGCTGAGAAGTTCCTGGCTTTGCCCGGAAATAAGAGAGCCAGAGTTATGAAATAACATATTTATTCAACATATTCCCCCCTTGAGACTGATACACTTGGTGCAGCGTAGTTGCAGCTTTTCTAGACTGTTCAAGTAAAAGTCCTTGGGTTGGCCCCTAAACCAGCTCTCAGCAGCATCTTTGACGTCAAAAATGTCCTCAAATCGTTGCCCCTTCGGGTGTTTCTTCAAATTCGGGAACAGATCCTAGTCCAAAGGGGCCAGGTCAGGTGAGTAGGGGGATGGTGGATAAATTGGAAACCTGGGGTGTTCAATTTGGCAGCCACAACAATGAACGTGTGCGTAGGAGCATTGTCCTGCAAAAAAAGGATTCCTTTGGTCAACTTTCAAAGGCGTTTTGACCCTTATGCCTCCTTCAGCTGGTCCAGGGGTTAACATAATACTGTCCAGTTATAATAGAGCCCTGAGGTAGGTAGTCCACCAACAGAATACCGTCTTTGTCCCAGAAAATGGACGCCATGACTTTTAGACTTTTTTGGCTGATTTCTGGGTTCGGAACATCTTCGGCCACAGGGACCCGGTGTGGCGCCATTCCTTTGACTGTTCCTTGGTTTCAGGATCATAGATGGGGAACCAGGTTTCATCCTCAGTCACTAACCTAGCCAAAAAGTCCTGAGCAGCTTCAAAATGGGCCAAAACGGCTTTGGATGCTTCAACTCAAACATTTCGGCACCCACTTCGCTGAAAGCTTGCGCATGGCTAGGATAGTGGTGATAACAAACCCAACACGCTCCCCTGAGATGTTAAGTATCTGGGCTATCTTTCTTGTGGATATTCGCCGGTCCTCAATAATCTCTTGGACAGCATCGCAGGTTGCCGGGTCAGTTGAGGATGGGGGGCGCCAACTGCTGGGCTCATCTTTAACAGTGAAACGAGATATCCAGGTTTTGACAGTGCTGTAGGAAGGACACTTCTCCCCCAGTGTTTGTGACATCTCAATGTGTATGTCCTTTGCTGACTTTCCCTGGAGAAAAAAAAACTTCATGACGACCTGTAACAAAGTGAAACTTGCTTGTGCTTCTGCCATCACAGCTTTTTTCTAAAAGTAACCAAAAGCATGTGATTTAGTGGCCAGTGCCAAATACCCTATGTCTGTGGATGCCATCAGACTGCATGATATTACCCACAACCATTCCAGTGTTTGATTGGCTGTGTTTGATGACATTTTTTATATTTGATCATTTTGGCAAATTAATGCTATTTCCCCTGCATTAGATGCAGGAGTGTCTCAACTAGTGCCACCCTGATTAAAATTTACATTCTGTTGATCCAAACATAAATTTGTAACCAAATGTATATATATAAAAGCTCCTTTCTAGTGGTCATTCAGTGCCCACATGTCCAACTACCCTTTTATGCTTTTACTTTTTACAATCTGCAGGCTTTTATGGTTTTAACACAATTGTATCACACAGGCTTCAAACATCCACAGAATATGGCTGGCCTGCCCAGCATTCAGGGATCACACTTTTCTAAAGAATACATCTCTTTTACCCATTTCACACGGACAAGTAAAGACGCGCATATTGCTTTCTGATCAATAGCAGGTTTACCAGCCTTGTACTACTAAACCATTTGAAAAAAATACATTTGTCCAGACCTGTATGCCTAAAATAGTTAAAATCAGATGTCCCTTTGAAATTACTTTTGAAAAAAATTAAAAAAAAAATTGTAATTAGCAGCTTTGGTCACAGATGTAACCATGTTCAATTTGTGCAGTTTTTTTAGTTTTTTTTTGAATTTGCTATATTTATTTATTTTGCTAAAATAGCTAAGCCAGTAGGAAGTAGATGGGTTACATATATGATAACTACTGTTAATATATGTAACTTTTTCTAAAATCTTTACATTTCAGCAGTTTTCTTTTTGTTTTGTAGTGTGTTCATCTAAAGACTTACCCCTTCTGTATGTGATAAGTCTAACTCCCCAGCACATTATTCTTCTTTTTCATCTTGACTATAGAAGTGCAGTTCCCTAATTAGGAAAACTTGAACAGTTGCAGTCTGAAAACTGAAAAATGAAATCCCACAGCATAGAATATGTAATAGTCAGATGTATTGACTGGTTGGAGAAAGTGCTTACTGCAAACGCTGCTGTCATTATGATGTATGGTGCTTAACAAACTATAGAGTTATGTAGTCTGTACTGGCCCTCCAAACCCTGTTCTACTTTCATTTTTTTGTTTAAAGGGAACCTGTAATGATAGAGACATAGGAAGTACCACTGTACAGTTTTTGGAGCTTCCATGTTCCCAAACTGTTTTATTTATCATCTTATAGTACAGAGAACCTGTTAAAAAAGAATAAGGGGGCAGTTGTTACTGATCTTTTTTACAAGAAGTAATTCATTTGCAATCACAGTATATTCTGAATCCCTTACTTTAAAAAAGTATGCACGTTTTAATCACTCTAAGGTTACATGTTACATTATTATGTATGTGTTTGTTATTCAGAAAGTAATAATTACAGAATCACTTTTCTAAGGTTCGCTATTACGACCTCCATATTTCTACCATGGCAAATTTTCTATATTGAAGTAAAAGGATAAGGGACTTTATCCAGATGGTGTTAAGCCCCATTACTACTATCTTCAGAGGCAGTGTAACTTTCCCACTCCTTTACTTTCCTGCCACTACTTCCTCTATCATAGACAGTTAAAAAAATACCTGATGCCTTCAGCTATGGTGGACCATGTGACAGTGCTTGGGTCCAGTGGCTGATTACTAGGCACAAACACGCTCACAAGACAAAGGGATTGCTCCCTCTGGGCTTTTTACACCCAGTATTTTAATGGTGACACAGAAAGGAGCTATGGGGGTTTACTGGAAACGTGAGTAAAAATTGGTTGTGGAGGATAAGGGAAATGAGATTTTACAGACACTTTGTCCTGAATGGACAAGTGACCACTCATATTTGGTGGCAGCTGTAGAAGAAAGTGGTGCTATTTAATAACAGGCACATTTAACTTCCTCAAGCTAGCCTGCTATTTTTACATTACAAACAGCAAAAAAGCATGCAGGACTTTACTGTGATTTTTAGGACATGTTAGTAACACAGCAATAGAACCTGGAAGGGGGTTCGACCTCTGAACTAATTTGTTTTTTAATACAATTTACACAATTCCACATGATGTCACTAACCTTCAGCTGGATACCATATGACATCATAACACATAACAAATGGCAGAGCTGATCTGTAGTGGGAGATGGGTAGGAACACTGAACTGCCACTCTTCTGAGATCAGGGAGTTTTTACAGTGAAATATGTATCTCTGTGGTGCTTAAAAAATAGGCTGTGAGTCTGCACGTTCAGCAGCCTGGACAGCTATAATGACATAGTTTCATACTGGATCATTTTGTCTGTACTCACAAAATGTCATTGGTTTTACCTCCACTATGCCAGTTGAAACCTCTTTAAAACAAGCACTTATTCATCTCTGTACCTAAAAATTGTAGAGAAATTTAAAATACCTGTGTTTTTAGAACAAAAAACGCATTGAATACTGTACACCTTCTAAAAACACAGTTTTGTATTTGAATTGAAAAAATAAAACACTCTAAATACTTATGTTTATGAAAGTATTGTAGGTCATGTGACCAATAGGCCTCCTGTTCTACCCTAAAATATAATGACGATGATGATAAAACTCTTAGGTTCTATAGCTGCTGTCGAGGTATAGACCAGGCATACAAACTGACTGTGCCAGGACAGATTTGCCTTAGTCTTTATTATCTTTATTAAGGTCTTACTAGTAGAATGGAATGAAGTCCCCAACATTTCATTTTAGGTTGATATGGACTTTAATTGTTCAAGTTCACAACAGAAGCATTGAGTCTTAGCATTTCCCCTAATACTTTCCTCAATAGAATCTTAGCAAGCTGATAGTTGGCTCTGAGCTGTTTGACACTAACTGGAAATCAGACTTCAGAGACCTTGTTGTGGCGCTCTCTGGGTTTACCATGGCCAGGCGATGCCCCACCGCAGGAGGGTGCATGCAGCATATTCTGTCTGGCGGCAGCGCACGCTGTAGCACTGGGGTTTCAGGATCAGTGCCCTGAGGGTTGCAGCATCCCTGTAGCTGGGGTTCTCCCTCGGCATCCTCTGCACCAGGCAGCACAGCTGAGGGGAATTGGAGCTGTGTGCAGTTGATTGAGTGGTTCCTAATCAATCCCATGCTGTCATTGGCTGCTGGGGCTTTATAGCCTCTCTGCTCCCTGTTGGATGTGCCTGCTGGGCTTACCTTTGTTGGAGTGATTTTTGAGTATTCTTTGTTACTGACCTGTGCCTGTTCCTGACTATCCGTTGAACTCGGCCTGGACTGACTTCTGCTTGTGACCCTGACTCTTTTTTTGCCTTTCCCTTTGTACTTCGCTTGGTGGACTGATCTCCTGTGTTTTTGACCTCGCCTTTTTTTTGGATTTCCTGACATTTCCGGGTTCCGGGTCAACTGCCGGCCTATCTCCAGACACCATCCCTTGCGCACCAACTCCTGGGGGCAACCGAGTGCTGGAAGACACAACCAATCTCCCGAAGGCTGAGTGGGGGCTGCTATAGGCGAAGAATGCGGCTATAGATTGGGAGATGGGTGTCTGGGGAATACTGGTACTGACCTTGGCCTTACAGTTAGGTATGTAGTTGTGGTTATTGGGCGGCCAGCCTGCCCCCATTCCTATCTAGTGTCCCCTAAAACTTAGCTAACCCTAGAGGTAGGCCGTTACCCCTGAATGAACAAAGGAGATCACTGATGGCTGCCGAGAACCTCAACCATATGCCTCTATGTTACCCAAGCCTGAAAGCACCTAAAAGCAACATTCATTGCTTGTTAAGAATATGTAAATAGTTGATAGTGTCTATAGTCTGGGCACAGGTGCAATTAAAGTAACAGCTTTACTTCCCTCCAGTTTCATATTTGACAGGTTCTAGTGTCTTCCAAAATAAAGTGCCAGCACCAAGAGTCAGAACAAAGTGATTCCGTGGAAACTGCACTTGCAGGGATAAATGAGGGACTTGAAGCGGAAAATTAAATGGGCAGAATTAATGGGACAGTGGGTGTTTATCTGCAGGTACAAAGAAAACTTCACATTCCCTCTAACAGCTTAAAAATGAAGAATAAAAGAAGCTTGTTAGCCCAAAGGAGCCCTGGGTAAAAGCTGAGAGATTTCCATTGTCCTTATAACTACATTTATCGGTGTCAAAGCCACACCTCACTCTTCTCTCTGATTAAAAAACATTTTTGCAGGTATTTGTGGCAAACAAATATATGTTATATAATTGCAAAAAAACAAATTTAACTTTAATGTATCGGTTTGTTGGAAAGCATCTATTCTGCAAAAATCTTTACCTGATATTTAGGTTTATCTAACAGCATTTTTTTAGGTGATGAGAATTCTTATCAGAATAACTGTTCATACACATGACCCGACTTGTATACTTTAGTTTGATATCAAAGTATTCAACGCATCTTTGTGATTGTTTGCCACAAATGCATGTAAATATTTCTTTTAATCAGAGAGAAGGGAAGGTGTGGCTCTGCCATAGATACACGCAGTACAATGGAAATATCTCAACTTAGTAAATATCTCAACTTAGTAAGGGGCAAACCCTTACTAAGTAAGTGTTTAGGAATAATGAGACCAGACTTTGTAAACCACTAGTACAGTACAATATATTTTTCCAGTGTCAAGGAAACCTTGCTACAGATTCTTCTATCTTCAACAACACTAACATGATCATTGTACGTATAATAATTTAATAAAGAATAAGGAATGCCTCCTTGCTCTGTAAGACAAAATTATTTTTTAGTAAAAAAATATAAAATAAATAATAATTTGCACAAAAGACTTTGAAATTTTTAGTGCCCCTTCTGTTAAAGGTTAGTGGAAGGAATGACCTGTGCATTGGTAGTTAGTGTGGTGCCCATTACATAGAAGGATAATGAGAAGAATGCTGTGTTAAAATGGTAGCCAGTGAACAGACTACCTCTTACAATGGTGCTCAGTGCGATAAATACCTTTACAATTAATGGGTAGTGGGTGATATGACAATGTATGACAATACAGCGTTGTGTAATATGTTGGAGCTAAATAAACACTAGTTATTATCAATATTCCATTCTACATATAGTCAGTAGAAAGAAACCGCCTAATATTGGTGGTTGGACAGTGTCGGTCAGACATTGATGGTCATTGCAAAGAAAGACTCATATTCTTGGTCAATAGGAAGAATGCCTCCCCTACTAACAACTAAAAAAACAATCTTTGCTATCTATTTACCTCTAAAAACAAGGTTAACTCACTGAAGCCAGATGCAGGCTATTTAGAGGCCATTCCTAATAGGAAACACCCATTGAAGATACCTTGTAACCTCAAGTAATTTTGGTATTTATGTTCACAAGTTTAATTTTGATGTATGTTTGATTTGAATAATTTAGACTGCTGTAGTAAATTATTCAGCGTTGTCAACAAAAGAAACACGTTTTCAGGCAAACTGAAAACATCTAATATTAGAATTCATCAACTGCCAGTCTGCTACAGTTGGTAGTTAAGCAGAATGAAATAATAAAATATGATATTTAGGTCTCTCATCATTCACCACCTGTAATGGAGACATGTAAACTGCCAGTTGGAATGGGTCATGTAATCGCATATCAACAACCATTTATTCAGAAAAAAACTTAAAAAGAAGTAATGATGCTGTGCGCGGTTTCATCTGCCTACAACGGTTTGGATTAAATGGTGTTATCAATCTTCTAATGCTCCTGCTGACTATGTTTAATGTAAAGAAAAAGCTGAGTTCCTTCTTCGTCTGCACACTCGGAATATGAGAATATATAAAAGTGTGTGTGCTGAAAGATCATGCTGACAGTCACCAGTGTTAATTAGACACTTGTTACGGTGAGCACAAGAGGAGGTCTCTAAGGATTCGATTACAGCCTCCAGGTGAAGATGTCCTGTGTAACTATCCTGTGTCACTATCTGCAAAAGGTGCTGTGTCTGCTCAGATGGCATTTAAAACATCTGCTGAGCGTGTATATTTCCTCTGCTGGGACCTTC
Organism: Pyxicephalus adspersus; assembly: GCF_032062135.1. NCBI lineage: Eukaryota > Metazoa > Chordata > Amphibia > Anura > Pyxicephalidae > Pyxicephalus > Pyxicephalus adspersus. Next base: position 9,200,375 of record NC_092863.1, on the reverse strand, counting down.
CTCTACTGAGAGCCATTTAACATGACAAATCACCTGACCGCTCTCCAGGAAGTGTACTGTCACATTTGGGATAGAATGATAAAATATTTTTCTGTGCAGACACCTGGGATTCCAGTGATGTTGTGATATCTCTATATACAATTGAGCCCCCCCCCATACTACATTTCTCCATGCTGATTTTTGTACAACATTGTTTTCTGTATCCATGTATACTATAATTTAGGAATCAATAGTAGGTTTTAAGCCAAACTTCAGAAACAGGGCTAAGCACACATATAAAGTGTATTTTCTAACAGCTAAGATTTACAGCCAGCACAGCCAGCTGGGAGACTTTTCACTACTGCTGCTAGGTAGTAGAACTAAGTCTTGTTTCCTCCCCTGACCTGTGATTTGATAATAAAAAATAGGCAGTAGACTGGTGAGCAAATTATCTTTCTATTACTCTTCTCTCTCCTCCTATCAGCAGATGTAAAAGGGTAAATTAGTTGCAGAATATTCAATATAATACACACTTGTGTATGTTAAAAGATGTTTGATCCCCACTGAGCACTATAGTTCAATTCACCCATTCCTGTGTCTCCATTGATGTCGTTTGATGACGTAGGAGCCAAAGAACGGACCCTGCCCCGAAGAGCCTTCAAATCTAGGAGGAGAGGGAAATAGCACACAATAGGACTGGGGATATTGAATGGTGAGGAGTAGTGAGGGTCTAAAAGGACAGAATAAAATGGGTAGGCAAGTTTGAAAAGGGTTTTGAGCGCTCTTTTAAAGGAGCAAAAGGTAGGAGCAAGCTGAATAGGACATGGAAGACCATTTCAGAGAGTTGGGGCAGCTCTAGAAAAGTCTTGGAGCCATGTGTGTGATGAGGTTATGAGTGAGGTAGGTTATGAGTGGGAGGAGCGAAGAGAGTGGCTAGGGGAGTATTCTTTTTACAAAGGTCAGAAAGGTAAGTAGAACAAGAACTGTGGAGGGATTTGAAGACAAAACAAAGAGGCTGCATGGGTTGGAAGCTTGAGAGGGTATGACAGCGGAAAAAAATTTTTTTTTGGCGACAGTGAGTGCTGTGTAAAGTGTTGTAGTCTGGCTTTGTAGTTCATGAAGTCAAAGCTGAGGCCAGATTTCCTCCTATTGCACTGCACAGAAAGTCTTTTGTAGATGTTTGGTGTGATTGTTGTGCCAGGGTCAGGGGTTAGCAGGATGGGGGTAGTGGAAGGTGGCAGGGGCAACCTTATCCAGAGCCAAGGAAAGAGTGTGGTTGAACTTATTGGCAGCTTTATCAGAAGACGGTATTTTAGAGAGGGTGGGGATTAGGGACATAAGGCTGTTTGAGAATAGGTTGTGGTCAAGGTTACGGATGTCTCTCTGCCATTGCCTGCCATTGCCTTTGATTTTGTTTGATTTGATTTGGTACATATGCCACCCATATGCTGCCCAGTCCCATTTGTAAAGTTCACCAACACCTATGTTTGTATCCTGATTATTGCATTGTTAATATTTGTCACAATATCACTGGTCACTGAGACATTTTTGTATTTGGAATTGTTAACTGTTTTTGTTTTATGTTTGCCTGGATGCTCAATCTATTTGACTACAGAATCCTTTGTGTTTATTCTCTAATACTCTACCCATAGGTCCGATTGTTTCTGTAGCCTCATCGCTTCATCTGCAATTGACCATAAAACACCTGTCATTGTAATGAGCACCATAGAGATCAGACAGGCATTCTGCACCACTATTTCTCATAATTAGACCGTATACCCAACACTGCGGTTAGTGGGAATAGAATTCACACCAAGCTTCACTCTGTACACTTAATTGACCCAAAGAGAGACATTTGTGCAAAGCATTGCTTGTCAACAGTATATCAAGGTATTTTCTCACCCTTTGATGTTGGAGAGAAGTTTAGTGAGTTATTGCGTGCAATAACTAGAGAAAAGAGTTATCTTATTCATGTTCAGTATGTCAGATTTCATGTCCCACAGATCTACTTGTCACTGTTTTCTCACCTCTATAGTGTGAAATCTCTCTCTATTCTCTTGCTGTTTGTTTTTCAGTGTTTTTTTTAGCAAAATCCTCATTCCATAAAGATAGCTTAGAATCTTGTGCCATGAAACACCATTTGGATAGACTCCCACCGCATACCAGTTTCTGATAGATACTGAAAGATTCTTATCTGGGGAGTTAAAATTAATCAGAATAGGCATACTAACATACTAGGCTCAAATACTTACTTTAGGAGGCACAATCATGTGGTATCACTTCCATCCCACTCTTACCCAGCCTTAAAGTAGACTTGAATCCTTTATGAATGACAGCATGCTAAAGGACTGTGTATCACATTATGTTGCCATTTAAAAAAAAAAAAAAAAAAGTCTATGTGGTATATTTGTGCTGCAAACATGTCCTGTCTACTTGTACTACCACAATAGATGTGTGGCATTTCCTTGATCATTACCCTTAAATGTAATAAAATCGAAAGCTGACATCACAGACATCACAGGAGAAATTCTGGAGACCGGGAAACATTGTTGTCAGCCTATACCAGTAAATGACCATGGCTGGATCCAGATATTAAAAAAAATATTGAAAATGTCTTTAAAAACTGATAAGAAAAAAAACCCAGATACAAAAACAGATACAGATAATATAGATATTAGTGAGTTTATACAGAATGTAATGCGACCTAATAAATAATAGCTTTAGTTGTAAAATTGTCATTAGGATTGCACTTGGTCATGATAATGGGTAGAGATTTCAATGAATATTTTTCTTGGGTCCCAGACATTTTCAGTTACACCTGAGCTTTTGAGTTGCTAGGCTTAAATCATTTTAAAGAGAAGAGCTTGAAAGGGATTGAAAAGATTGTAGTGTATTCTTTACTGTGCAGAAAGATTATTAGCTGCACAATGTTCCCTCATCAGATACTTTGTACATTCATATTCCATATTCCTCAGGAAGAATATTATAGGTAAGCTTCCCTGCTAGTCCAGTCCCTCAGCAAGTCAGCTTGATACAAATAGTTTGTCATCTCCATCACTCAGGGAAAGGACTCCTTTCCCTCAGGGCCTCCAACAGACACAAGAACAATCTCTGCATGGGATACTGCTATATCAAAGCCAGCCACAGGAATGAGACGTGATTAATCTATTTCTTATACTGCTGAACCAG
>NC_092863.1:9195442-9196945 GCF_032062135.1 Pyxicephalus adspersus | reverse complement strand
GACAATTTATTCAGCTCCTCTCTTAGGGAAAACTCTGATATAAGCTTGTCTGAGAGATACCATGATTTTCTCCCCCGTGTTAATTGCTTGGAAAGATAGAACTTTTTGGTATAGAAAGTTGGAATCAGATTGTGAAGGACATAGATTATGGTGTGCTTGAAATATATTCTATAGGTATCAACTTTATTCAGACATATGTTTGCCCTGTTGCCTTACTTCCAATCTGTAGTTATGTTATCTGAGTTATTCTGCATTAATATTCTTTAGTTTCTTTGAGAATATATAGAGTACTGTTAGCATGTTGTTTCTTCAAGAACAGCTCCATGGTTTCTCTTAACACTACTTCATCTTGCACACATAAATCCAAACCTGTTCCACAGCTGTAACTAGTTAGATGTCTTTACAGTATTTGTCATCTTTGCAAAGTAGAGTAGTGTAAGCCAAGGTTCTCCATCTTGGCCTTCCACAAGGCTTCCATTACATGTGCCTGAAGATCCCTGTGCCAGAAGGTGGACTGTTGCTTATTTGCCATTTCCATTTCACAACAACATAGCACATCTTATTCTGATTGGGCTCCATTTATAAATTATTCCCCCAGTCAATTTGTCTGAAATTCCCTGACAGATGGCTGTATCCCTCTATTCTTCTCCTTTCAGTTCCTATTAAAACAATCACTTGTTGTGCCGCCTAGTGGCCAAACCTCAAAAGTGCACACACATCGGGCACAATAGGAAATGAATAGGTAATAAACGAATCGTATAAGCGAATTGACAGGTGAATAATTTATAAATAGAGCCTATTAAGATCTATTATTACCAGCAATAGTTGGTCTTAAATACTTAGTTTTCTGGATAAATATTTGCTCCAGGCTACCTCAAATACTGGTTACATAACAAAAATATAAGTCTTTGATCTATGTAAGAATTTAAAAAAAGAATTTAAAGTAAGAATTTAAATGTAAGAATATATATATTTTTTTTTTTTATTTTTTTTTTAAACAGAGAGATGAGCTTTATATGTTTTTTTTTCTTTCACAACCTGTAAGTGTGTAAGTTACATAACTGCAGATTACAATAAACAGGGTGCCTACCCTGCAAGAAAAGGTTCTTCTCTGTGTAAAAGAGCTATGTAAAAGTCATGACTTGTTGGACAGAAATATAAATCATCATTTGGCAGGTAAAACATCTATTTTATATGTATGTAATTATTCTGGTTATGTAGCTGCTTTGTGAAGTTTCTCTTTAAGGTGTCATTTGAGTATGCCACCTTTATTAAGAAGAAAAGATATGTGATGACCCATAGCAGCAAGAGATCAGCTTTTATGGTTTAGTACAAAAAAAATCCTATTTTTGTTCTGCGGATTTCAGCACTTTGCTGTGTGCGTTATTAAATAAGGGCCACGATAATGTATCTGTACACATTCCTCTGTTATTGTCCTCATATTAAAGCTGCACAACAACAACACATTCCTCATTTAATTCTCCTTTTATCTTCAAAAAAAAA
>NC_092863.1:9028334-9194119 GCF_032062135.1 Pyxicephalus adspersus | reverse complement strand
GAAAATAAGGTGGGCTTTCTCTGATTCTGCTTCTAATACACACTGGGAAAAGCTTACAAAACACAGTGAAAGGTAAGGGTAGATCCCAACCTCAAAGCGGGATTGTACAATTCCCTAAATATAAATAAATTATATGTATACAAATTATAGGCAGTGATATGAAATGGTACTTAAAATGTTTTAGATAGACTTGAGATTGGTTTTGGGAGAGGGTTGACAAATTTAAGATATTTCCTGTTGTTTAAGAGTCCGTCTGAAAACAGAGTGTAAGTGTGGAAGTTTCTCCACAATGAAGGAAAGTCATGAAAAAGTATCCCCATAGAAAGATTTCCCTACCTCGAGCCCATATGGGTGCTTTCCAGCACTTCATAATGTTTCTGACAAAATGTTTCTGTATGCATAACCAATTGATCAAGATACAGATTTGTTTGACTTCAGTTGGATTGTACAGCTTTTTAGCTTTTTGGTGACAGATTCATTGTACTAACAACATTATGACACACTTTAAGGTATGTGCCATCATGTAAAGGGAAACACATAAGAACAAAATATTACCTAGATTTTCTTAGGTATACGGTGGCCATTTTGACTAACTAAAAACAATAAAAAAATGTTTTGTCCGGATCTATTAAAAGCTGACAGCTAAATGTAAGCAGATGTAAGAGTAACACCAGGATTAGACTCTGCTTGCGTTCTCCACAGCTGGCTTTAACAAGAGAAGCGCCATCCACTGAACCATAATCTTAGGTCTCTATAAAGGAGGACCTACATTTATAGAACAGGCAGCGTACAGTTATTTTAGACTGCTCTCTGCTGTTTTCTCCCAGCATGCCATTGGAACCATGGTGTCGTTGAGCAGCGGGGGAAATTATAGGAAAGGATGGTTAATGCTGGGTTAGTAGTGTGTGCTTCTGCACCAGAACAGAGTAGCGTATTGTAGTAGCAACTATGAAAACACTGCAGTGTGACTTATTTTTTTCTGTAGGAATTGGTTCAATTTTAAATAATAAGATATAAGAGGAGCATAGCTCTTGAAATAAAATATGTGTATAGTAAATAACTCCTCTGAATACCAAAATTTTTGTTTTGAGTAGTCACAGGTGATTTTATTATTTTTATATCATTTTGAATTTTTATAATTTTTATTATATTTTTCTCTGTTTAAGACCACATAGGTGAGATTTTTAATGCAGATATCCGTGTCTTTTATTAACCATGCTGTAACAAAGGTGCAAATTATTTTGTCATGTATTGTTTTTACTTTGTAATATTTGTAGATAAATAGCTGAGTGAGATACTATCATTTGGCTTTTTGTAATGACTTTGGCTGTTGATTGAAATGTAAAATTGTGCTGGATATCTTTCTCCACCACAAATAGAAGGGGCAGTGTAATTCCGCTTGCCAACAACTATGACAAGTTCAAAAAGTCACAAAATGCAGCCTATTAGTTTTTGGTTGGGATCATATGGTAGCTGACATCACTAGATGCTAGTGAACTTAGTTTTGTGCATCCTGAGTGTTGCATGATGTAAAGTAAGTTATGTATTGGTTCAAATGATTCAAAATACATTGATTCAAAAAACCATAGGTTTCCCATTATATGTGTAGGTGCAGCCCAGATGGAAATACATGCTGCACATCAGTTTGAGCCCACAGAGAGAATGGACAACACAAACCCTTAAAGGAAACCCTTAGTACATAATAACACTATATTTATCCACAAATTGTTCCATTAGGACACACAAAACACAATCCATTGGTCAATATGCCCAATGATTCAGAAGAGCAGACATCTTATCCCCAGTTACAGTGTTTTGATAAGGAAAATTGCATCCTTTTAGACATGCAGCTACTAGTGTAGCAGTGTGCTACAACACTACATAATGTTGTAGATACTTGTAGTTTGTCATTTTGCATTGTGCAGACCTCTAGGCAAAAGAATTAGCAATATGCAGAAGCAAAGGGGACAAGATTTTTTGGAAGTTCTTTATGAAGTTCTAAAAACTATTACAATTGTTTTTGCTCTCTTGGAAAATCATTGCAGAGTGCAGCTTGAAATGTTATTGTTTAATTAAACCTACACTGGGAAATGTCACGAGATGTAAGCTGCCATTTCTGAAATCTTCTTTTTGTAAATCCTGTTTTACTGCCTGTGGTGCTGGTCTAAAATCTTCAATACTTTACTGACCCACTGACCCAGAACAATTATGCATTTCTGGAGTTTAGACTTTCCTCTGACTTGCTTGATCAGTAATTAAAAATATCGGTTCTGGACAGATAAATAAAAAGGGACCACAATGGATACTTGTCTTTTTCTTTTCGCTCATATTTCTATTATATAAACAATATATTGAAACTGACATGTTGCAGCTGCTGACATGACATGTTACAACCTTTGGTACATTTCATGTTGTGTATATGTGATGGTGGTGCTGTCATTGTCAGCCCTCCTTAAAAGCTGCACTGACCCAGGTAGCAGTTACAACAATGCCTGCCCAACCTACAACCCTTCCCTGGCACTATCTACATCAGGGAATTTGGACAAATGCTATAAAATAGTCCAATCTGCCTAAATAGTTGAATTCTTAGTGAAAGCTTTTAAATCCTCAGATCCTGTCCTAATATGTATTTACCTAATACAAACCAATAATTACATTTAATAGCCCTCTAATGGCAAGTCATAGCATGTCAACACAGCGGCTAATCTCATTGTTCTATTATATTGACCTTTTCTATTAGACGCCCTTTCATATCGTTCCTGATGTGCTGATTCTAGGGCATGCCTCTAGAATAAAAAAAAGAGGAATAGTTCAAATAGCCAGCTAGCTGTCACAGTAATCAGTGTTTTAGAGAGGTCAGGTTTGGGCAGAAGAAAATAATTACAGATGGTTAAAGAAATATGTTTTGGGTCTGTTTTTAAGAGAGGATTATATCCTTGATAGGAACAGATTGCAACTGGGCTTTTGTGAAATTTTAAATATTGTGGAGATGTACACATAAGATACATATTTCTCCCTTTATTAGGTTTTATGTTGTCTGACTCTTCCCCTCAATAATCAGGGGGTGGAAGGTCACCTGAAATTGGACAATTGCCGTCCTATCAGTTGCTAGACTTCACACAAAAACACCTGATTTAATAAAGCTCTTCAAGACTGGAGAAGATAGACTACCATGAACCTGGGTGATCCAGAAAACCTGGAATGGATCTGGTCCAGGTTTGTAAACATTTGCTAAGAAATGGCTAATGAAAAATCCATTTCAGGTTTGCTGGATCACCCAGGTCCACTGATGAAAGTGTATCTTCTCCAGCCTTGGAGAGCTTTAATAGATTAAGCCCAATGTATTAGGCCAACCAGGTGACATCACAGAAGCATGTGACCTCTCAGATCTGATTTATAAGCTATAGTGGCAAGTTATTTATAACCCGTGGCCCTTCATTGGAGAATGACTGCAGACCTTTGAAAATTTCGCTGCCAGACACATGCAGATAAGGTGTTGGCTAAAAAAAAAATTTCACACCTTACAAGGGTGCCTTGAATTAGCTGCTTCATGCTGAATGCAATAATTGTTGATTGGCATTTATATTTTTTGAAGAATTGAATGAAAAGATACAGAAGCCACTTTAACTTAAAAATAAAGTTGTTTTTATCATTTACCACTTCTGTTCACCAGTCTGCCAGTTCTGCTGTGATACATGGCGGAAAACTGAAATGTTTAATAACAGAATAACTATTTATAATAATTGTTATTGTATGACTAATTTGTGAACTGATGGTATTTTGTGGTACTGATATTAGCTTTGTCAGAAGGTTGTGTATTATTTTAAATGCTTTAAATACATGTTCATTTAAGTCTTAATAAAACGAATTTATTAAAATTTTAAAGCTGAATTAAATAAAGTTCCTGAATTTGACTTGGTATCAGACTCACGCTGTCCCTGTATAGCAGGGCTTAGACAAGGAAAAAAAGAGCAGCACAAAGAGCTAATCATAACTACAGCACTTGCGTCAATAGAGAGCATTCTAATGAAGGAGAAAGCATTACAGAAAGATGAATATTTTAGAATTAAATAAAGTTCCTGAATTTGACTTGGTATCAGACTCACGCTGTCCCTGTATAGCAGGGCTTAGACAAGGAAAAAAAGAGCAGCACAAAGAGCTAATCATAACTACAGCACTTGCGTCAATAGAGAGCATTCTAATGAAGGAGAAAGCATTACAGAAAGATGAATATTTTATGGTCTGCCATCAGGTTAAGCCTATTCAGCGGGAGAACAGATCAAAGCAAAAGGTTCTTCAAGGTGTTTGGCAAAACCACAAAAACTTTTATTGAAAAACTGTTTGCAGGTGACGCAAGGCTGTGTTATCTATTGAGACAAGTATAACAAGGGAGTTCAAATGAGCCCCTTAGTTTTGGTCATTGCTTCTGCTGCCGGTGAAGTGTTTTTAACATTGAGGTTTGGTATCAACCTAAAACATGGAAAAAAATACATTTTGTTTCCATAAAGTCACCTGCAGTTAGGGAAGAGCTAATAACATGCTGCACCTACTAACATTTGGTGCATTTAGTAGGTCTTTCTGCATTGCAAAAGCTGGAAAATGATGGAAAAAGTTACCCTAGGCACGAACAAGTAGAGGAGGTACAGTTTTCAAGGGACTGTTTATATGGTTGTTCAGTTTATATGGTGTTCTTTATAATATATAAATTAGTGAATAATAAATAAATAATTAGTAAAATATTATATGCATGATACTGTGTATCTCTTATATGATGTCTAATCTTAACTTTGTTTCTGTTTTACAGGTAAGCTACTTTCGTTTTCTTTCCTCCTTCAGTAACTTCCTTGTTTCAACCCAAAGATAAGTGGCAAACTGTTTTATATTTTACAATAGTACCAAATAGTTTGTGGTATGACAGTGATATTAAACACAAAACAGCTTTTGTCGTTTCTATATAAGCATTGTACTAACTGAATATATTAGATTATATTGGCATTTATAGTCCACAGTTTGAAGAACACAAATATAGATTGCCATTTATCTGTAGTATCTAATGCCAAAGGGAATGTATTGGAATAGGTTTTTATCTTCCATTTATCTTGAGTAATCTAATCCATTCCTTCCTTAACTGTCAGGGGTGGATGGATTTGATGGTTTACGAAACTGTGAGGTAGTAGGGAAAAAAGGGAAGGAACATGGCAATAGACCACAGAGAAAACCATGGGTTGGAGACCTGTTTTGTGTTTAATTCAGATGATACTAATTGATAATGACCATTTTTAGTCATTAAATCTTCAGCCACCCACAGGTGAATTATCATTAGCAAATAATTTGTCAGTGTAATGATTGCTTGTTCAGATAATGGCACCAAGAGCGTGCTAAGAATTGTATGCTATTCAAGTCATCGTACAGTGCCATATATGATTAGCATTAGCAGACATAGAAACAGGCATGGCCAACAGAACCAAAACATATGGCTTTGTTCTATAAGATAATGTCAGGTCAGCTCAGTTTTTTTTCATTATGTATATTTACATCTTTTTTTTCAAACAATTATGTGTATGGTAATACTATTTCTGCTGTTGATTCACAAACCCATGAACAAGCACTACCAGTTTGTTTTTCCTTTAAAGACATTTGACACTTGTACACACGGGCAGAATTTTTTCTTCCATTTCTAACCCATAAAATGATAAATAAAATGATTTGTCCCCCTTCCGCCTTTGTGGGATTTATACTTTAGCATCAGAGTGAGTTGTTGAGGTAAGAATGAAATTAGTTGTTTTCCATATTTAGTTTCCTAGAAAGGATGTGCATTGTTTGTAAGGTTAACTTATACATTCAGTACAAATGTGCATTTGAGTTGTGTTGCAGATGTGACTACGAGGAAGAAGATTTTGGCTTTAAAAAATCTTGTAGGACATGGTAATTCATTCCAGGTCAGTGTCCATTTGGAGAAATGAATGGATACTAAATTGTTAACTATACATTCTATGAAAATACAGTTATCCTTTAAATTCTGTTTTTGAACACCAAAGATGGAAAACATAGTTTTCCATCTTTCATCTAAAAAGTAATTGGGTGCCTCATACTATTTTTACTTTTACCTATTAGAGATGCTAGCTCTGGGGCAGGTAAATCATGGCGTGTGAAATTAGCCCTGGAACTAGCATCAAGTGGTTTAAATAGTGGCACTCTACAGACCTGGCTGTAAATACTGAAATGAAAATTAATTGTTCTCTTGACAGGTTCCCTTTAAACCTATTTAACAATTTGGGTTTCCCAGGCCATTTAAGACAGCTCTGTGGCATAGAACACAAGATCTGATGAACACAGGCTCTTAGCAGGTTATTAAGCTCACAATCACTGGGGCACATTAAGTCTATCTGAATGCAAAATTGTTCCCAAATGGAGGGCAATTAGATGCAAATGTCACAGATCTAATTTAACCTCGTTTATGCAGAACAGGGCAGAAAGGAGAAAGAATCTTTGTAAAGAATCAGATCACTCATGCTTGTATTCTAAAGTGTATCAACCTGCACTTTCCTTTAACATGTTTATTTAAGCTTTCATTGTAGCAGAAAATGATTGCATAAACAATTCACACTTTCTATTTTAACCTTAGGGTACTAAACACACAACCCCCCCCCCCATACAAACCCCTCACCCTCCTGTGGCAGCTTTGCTGGAACAGTCAGCCAGATTGACTGGCGTTAGCTGCTGGCTCTCTGCATGTGACATAAGTCGAGCCCTAAGTGCGGCAAGACCATTCCGTCAATGCTGCCAATCGGTCCCTGCTACAAGTGACTGTCACCCCACATTACTGTAAAGTGTGAGCCTGATTTAGGGCTGTCACACCGGATCAGCTTTCATGGGCACTAAATGTACAAAGAGGGCCAAAGCATCCAACGTAGTTTCGTGGCAAGACCTCGTCAGCACGAATGTATTTCAACAGATTTCACCAAGCTCTTTGCCGTCTTCCTTCCTAGTGCTTTTTCCCAATAGAAAAGCTTTTCTTGTATGTGAGCCTTAAAAAATGAAATATCATAGGAAAAATTTGCTGACACTGCCCACAAGTCAGAATTGTTTTCAAAGTTTAAAGCCACCACTTTATTATGTACAATTGTTTTTTTATAATTTGCTGGCAATTATATTGCCTTGTACTTGCATAGATTTAATGTAAAGTTGTAACAGCTAGTGTACAGTTTTATGAGCAAAGCAAGAATAAAGGTGTATAATTATTGTCATTGGGTGTCTTCTGTGTGCTTGTGGTGCAGTGTAGGTGACATTGTGATTTCACAGGCGTTCTGATGTCTGTATTATTCCTGCAGCTTTTTTATACAGATTGTTGTCTTCTCTGAGGTTGTGTATATGAAATTGGATGTTCCAAATAGTTCTGAAAATGATCTTCCCAAAATTTTAGGCCTTGTGAGACTAGACATTGTTCTAATGTTCTTGATGTGTGTATAACATTCAGTTTAGACATCCAAGCGTCATACTATGTATTTTATTTTCCATACGTGAGCAGGTCTTAGTTTACTGCATGTCTCAAAAAATGATCGTCTATATTTCCCAACAGCAGACAGACACACAGGTTTTCTCTCCAAATCTTAGTTCACAACACATATTGAAATCTAACCTACTTAAGAAGTCAATAGAAGGGCAGTCTTCAAAGGTTTTCGATAACTTTACATTGTAAGGTGACTTCATCATTCTGTGCTTCCTTATTTTGAGACTCCTTAAATGAGCATGCTATTATTGGAGCCAGAGAGTTTGCATAGGATTAGTCTGCTTTTTTGAACTCCAGGTAAAGCATAAATAGAGTAGATACAAAATTCATGTTTTAAATGCCTGTACGCCTTCGTGAAAGATCATTTCCAGTAACAGGAAAACAAATGAGCACTGTACACAAAACTCACTTCTGTTCTATGGAAACGGAATAGGGAGGGACAAATGAGTGACATTCCACTCCAAATGCTCCCTCTCAATGGTTCAATGATCTGCCATGACAGATAACATCACATTCTGTACACATTCTAGTTTTTTGTCCAAGATTACCACGATCATTAATTTGTGGCAACAATAATCTAGCGTGTATAGGTATCTTTAGTCTAGGTATGATTTGGGTATTTTTTCCAGACCTATGATGTTTCCTGTACAAGTTGTACATGTGATGTTTCCTGTACAAGTTGTGTGCGGCTCATTGATGATGCCAATACAGAAAACATTTCACTTTATGGGCTAGAAAAACAGATTTGAAAGGTGATAATTTCAAATTTCCTTGAAAAATACTCCTTCTGTGGTCAGGCAGACTCACCAAGTACCAATTTACAGGTTATTTTGTTTCAAACTACATTGTACTCAGCATTGATTTGGGTAACCTACAAACCTCAAAAACCAAATACATCAGGAAAAACTGCCTTGGGATGCAGACTGAAATTTTGTACATAAAATGTGTTTTTTATTTTGTTTGTTTTGAGTTTTTAGGGGTTACAGACTTAATATCCTTCTACAAAAGTTTGGGGAAAATTACCTAAGATGTCAGGTCCCAAACTATGTGCATGTGCTAAAAACCCTGAAGTGCTCAGAACTAAGCGATTTGATTTTCACACTCTGTATAAGGAGATGGGCAGGGTGGGTTGCGTTCCTCTAGAAGAGAGCACCTTGCAAGACCTCATTACTGGTAATGAAAAGGTTTAAAGTTTGTAAAATGCCACCTGTTCTGTAGATCCTGGCCCGCCAGGCTGTTTTTTGTTATGCAAATTGTGAGCAGAGCTACATGGTTGCACCATACCTCCTGCCTATTGATTAATCAGTGTCATGGGTGTCCTTACTGAACAGTAGGAAGATATTGAGATCTCTGGACAGATGCAGTCATCCAGAGGTGTCTATCATACAGCCGGGGAACATGGTACACAAACTGTTTTTAGGATATGGGTGCCCTTTTATTAATCCTGTATATGTTTCATTTTCCTAGGTAAGTTCAAACATGCCAGTTCTATCTTTTCCTACCTCTGCTCACACAATGCAAGCTGCAGATTTTGATGGCAGTCCTTGAGTTGTGTGCATTAGAATAATGACCTAAATTGATGCTACAAACATAATTACATTGATATGTTCCTGATGGCGATAAGCACTGACACTTCCCTTGATCTCTGAATAGTTTTACTTAGGAAACACATGCTCCACTTTTCCCCGTCTCCACACGCGGCATTCTCATCGCTTCTCCCAGAAGGCTTGATTTAGAACAAGTGTCTGATTTAATGGGGGAAAAAAGGCGATGAAACAACAAGGCAAGCACTACAGAGTGTCTCTCTGGAAGGTGCCCTTCTCTGATTACTCATTGTGTTATATTTTAATATTTCACTGCAGATAACCTAACCTAGGGCTATATCCGGCATTAAAATTATTTTCTCCGTTTTCACATCTCCGCTGTGATCCCACTCTTGAGCGAACAATGGTGACACATGACATATTGGGGGTTGATAGCGTTTGATTTTATCGTACTGATAACGTGTCATTTGTAATCTATAGTTGATAAACATGAAGCCAGCTTTCTGGAAGAAGACACCCTTTTTTGGTTATGCTGCACATATCCGCTTTGCATTAACCTAATGTAAGGAGATTGGGATCTTTCTGTGTTACAGGAGTTTAGAAATCAAATTAGCATTGAATATTCAGTCTGTCTATATTTACTTGGAATCAGTGATTTAGCCAAGGCTTAAAGCAGAACTCCAGGCAAATGATTAAATCCCCAATAAATACTTATATGTGATATGTGAGCTTTGAAAATTCACTTGTTTTTTTTTTAAATTCTGTTTAAAAAAAGACTTTCTCAGACCCCATTCAGCTCTTTATGGACTCCTGTTCACCCCTGGCAGCTAGGTGGAGGTAAGGATTTCAGGGATTCCTGAATATGAACTTTTTATTTTCTAATTTGTACATGTTTTTTGAAGATCACTGCAAAAGGCTTAGTTCACATTGGCAGTGAGGTGGTAGTGTGGTTCCTGCTTTATCACTACAGGCAGCGGGGTGGATGCTTTAAGAAGTGTCTTGCCTGTGGTACCTTGTAAAGAAAGACAGTTGAGGACCACCTGCTGACTATGTATTTTATTTACAAACTTGCATGATTTCATTTAAAGAGTCAAAACAATTTAAGTTTGAATTTACTATTTAAAGTGCAAATTATAAACTGTTGTTATAAATGTTTAATTTAAAAGCATGAGTGTATATTATAGATGCTGGATATTGACAGACACATAACAAGGCCTAAGTCATTTAGCAATTTCTTCTCGGAGGCTGACTGTGCTAAAACACAACTTGTGAATATAGATTCACATGTTTTAGCTCTCATCCAGATAGTACAACCATTCATTAGATTTATGACAGAAGCATTTGCCAACCCAGAATGCTGTGCACCGTTTGAGTATTCTGTATTACAAGACATAGCTCTAGGTAATGCCACTGGCTAAGATAGCTGCATAATTGGCAAGTGAATGATGCATGAGTTGTCTTTTTTTATCCATATTACAGAACAGGACTAATTGTTGAAAAAAATATGTCAAAAAATGTCAAAGCCCAAATTACCATGGCCATGCCGAAAATTCATTTAATAGGACAAAAATGATGTATTTTAGTGAATATATTTTGGTCATCTGAAGGTATTTTTAATGTGCAGTTTTTATATTTAGTTATGAGGGAATGTAATGCATGAAATGAATTAACCTCCAATGGAAATGTGTTTCTTAGACTGTTGCAACCCTTGCTGTCAGCTGGTTGGGTAAAGGCAATTACAAAAAGCCACAAAGCAATTTCGCTGTTTTACATTAAGCAGCATGATAGACTTCCAGTGATAGGTAACAGCAGTATTTTAAAGATCCAGTATCCACAGGGGACCAGTATGTCTCGACATGTAAGGTATTGGCTGTGGAAGGCCACCAGTTCTTTTTAAGTGCAAGGGTCTTGGTGATTAAAGCATATATAAATAAAATGGTGTCCAAGCAGACATCCAAAATAGAACCTATTGTAACCAAATCATTGTGACACTTTTTAAAACTTAAATGTGTTTAAAGCCAACACTTCTTTAATTGAATTGGGTAAAATGGAAAGTCTCAAAATGGGTCTTTCCAGCATGGATGGAGACAAGATCCTAACCCTCCTGCATACTATCCAAAAAAAAAAAAAACCTTTAGCTTGCTTACTTTTTTGAATGAATTCCAATAGACTTTTATGACCGTAGAGGTACACTTTAAGACTATGATTGTTAATTATGAGGAACAAGTACACTTCAGTTGCACTGAGTAGGGGTAATGAGGGCAGCATATAACTTGGGACAAAGGGTTTACACGGCCTCTCTATCTATTTCAATGTATATGTTTGTAGTTTTCCACTGCTGCTGATAAATTGCCACCTGCAGCGTCATTGACATTTCTTTTCGTTTAACATTGGGATGTGTCCTATGAGATTACCGAACTTGACAAAAAAGTTCCCTCACACAACTTGCTTCCAAATTATTCATGAGCTTCAGACAGGAAGAATATTTGATATGTCCAGCATAGAATAACAAGGCCTTGACATAACCCCAACATACTCATTAGGGAGCTGGTCTAAATCGGATTTATGGAAAACTGAAAATAATTTGCAGCCACACACTTTAGTAATAAAGATCAATGCCCCCTTTATCCATCCACATTTCTGATTTCCTTAAGAAAGAAAACTGCACTGACATTATCTGGAACAAGCAAAAGTAGTTTGGATGGGAAATGTTGGTAATTATACAAACATTTAAAATGTAGCTTAGTTTGTAGTATAAAATTAACAGTGGAGTATATTGCTTAGATTATGATGTCAGTATAAATATTTTACTAATTGAAAGAATATGGTCCACTGCATCTTAACAAAATTTAAAGGGTCTTATAGGAGCCTACAATTTTTTTAAAATGTAATTAAAAAACAGTTGTGATTTCACTGTAGGATTTGGTATACATATATAATGGAGTCTAACGCTGCATGAAGTGTACACAAGCATGTTTCTGTTTCCTTGATATTTTAAAAATTGTTTCTTTGTCATGGATAGAAAGTTTAAATTAACCTGAAATATACAACTGTTTCCTTTCTGAGCTGTACATATTAGGTCAAAAGGTGTGGCCTCCATGCATGGAATAGCTCCAGTCAGCAATCAATTTCAAGTTTCCATTTCCAGAAATAAAAGTCTCCTAAAGTGCATACTTTGGCAATTCATGATTTCAGTTTATATCAATTTATAATCACGCCATAGACCAAATCAGTCCAAATTCTTTTATTTTCAGACCTTAGATCATCCCCAATTACTATACCATTAGGGGTTTTATATTCATACCTTCTGCAGCTGATTGTTCCACTGGAGGGGAGGAAAAGGGTAGCAAGGTGCGCCTCTTCACATAACACCATCAATAAATGGGCCTACATTGGTACTTTGAGAAGGGCTGGCACCTGAATGTGACATCAGATGAGTCTCCCAAGGTGTCAAGGAGGTGGGCTAAAGGTAGACTAGCCTTTTTCATTGAAAGCTCATGTCAAAAAGAGCCTATGGCAGTGAGGCTTTATTAGTAGGCAGCAGAGGCACATCAAAGGATCCTCTGGTCTTCCAGCAGGCAAGTCTAGATTCAGACTATTAGTAAGGTTGTGGTGAGCTTGCTACTACTTGTGGCACCTCATAAATCAGAAGCTCATAGAAAATGAATGGAGGCAGCAGTGAGTGGCTAATCTAGGAACCAATGCTGCAGTACATGCGGACAAAGGGCTGGCCTTTCAAGCTGCCTAGAGCCACACAGTAATGTCTGTTCCCACTGCTGATCTAAACTTTATTTTGAACTGCATGTGAATGTGCATGTGAACTCTGCTGCATTTAAGTAACACAGCTATGTCTCATCTTCTCTTACCTTGCCATTGGATAGTAAAGGGAGAACTGGAAGCCTCATGAGCTCTTTTTTAGACACTCTTCTCTCTTCAGTCAGACCAGGGTGGAGGCAGAACCAGTCTAATAAACTATTTATTAATACATTTAATTTATGCTCATGAACACTGCAGCATGACTGTTTGGCTGCTTGTGCTGCTTTTTCCTCCCTCAGTCCTAGCTCTTGTGTACTAGAGATGACAAAAGGCTAATACCAGATCAATGCAGATTCTCACACCAGTTTCTAGTGTACAAACACTAAAAATTTTGATCTGATGTCTTTTTTTGTCTTTAGTTAAATACAAAATTCTTCATATTTGAGTGTACTGTTCCTCTAAAATGTCCTTCCTTCTTTATTATGTCTTATTATTGCTTCCTGCATTAGAAGATTCCTTTTCCTTTAGCTGTGGCTTAGGACACCTGAGCCCTGGGCCTCTGTTTATAGACTTATAATTCTCTTAGCAATCACTTAGCACTGAGCATCACAATTCCCCTATCACATTCATCCTAATTATGCATTTAGAAACCCATTAACTTCCTGCGCATTAGGGTCCTCCAGTGTGATCACTGTGTCACAATGTATCTAACCGACTTTTCCATTTATGAAGCATCCCCGCGTTCTAATATAAGCTGCAGATTCTCTTCAAAACATCAAATGGGGACTGATGTAGAAGGCATCACACTGAGCCACATTGGACAACTAAATCAAACCTAGAGCAGTCCCTACGCATGAGATGACACACTCATGTCTATAGGGGATGACAGATGGCTGCTCTCCAATAGCTTTCTGGGGGGACATCAATCAGCTGGCTGGGAGATAACCTGAATCACCAGTTCCTGCTCCCCCTTCCTCTATATTGACCTAAAATTATTTAATAACTTACTATCTTTACCTTGAAGTGTCATTATGCGTGATGCCTAATACTACCTAATAAAATGTTATGGCGACATTTTGATTAATAACATTGGTGTCAGGTGAACAGGCAGGGTGGGTTTTAAGTGATGTTTGTCAACCTATCTCTATATTGTCTGTCATTGCTCTCTTACTCCTCTGGAACCTAAACTTTGTTAAAGATCTGTTTGTTCCCCTGCTTTATCAGTCCATCCGTTGACTTCTAGTGCCTGTCCTGCCTTTTATTCAGCCGTTACCCCTGATGACAGAAAGGGTCCCTAGAAATCCACAGTTGAGGCTGGATTAAGTAAAAGGATAGGCTACATTCTCAGTAATGTCTGTGATTTCTACTGAATGGATAGGCTTGCATGTTTATTGATGCCATTAGCCTTCATTGAATAGGTAAGCTACGTTCTGACTGATATCAGCAGTACCTAGTTAATAAATAGGCTGCATTCTTAGTTATGACAATGGAAATGGGCGGGTGATGTATTGTTTTCTAGTTAATGGATAGGCAACATTTGTATTTATGGCACTAGGTTCCAGTGAATTGATTAACAGCTTTGTCAGTATGGTCAGCCAGTGTCCAGTAAATGGATAGGCAGCATTGTCAGGGTGGTCCACAGGCTTTAGTAAACGGTTATGCAGAATTTTCAGTGTGGTCAACAGATCACAGTGAAAGGATAGGCAGGATTTCAGTGATGTTATTTGTCTGAACTAAATGGACAAATTGTATTCAGAATATTCTTATTAGTGAATGGTTAAGTGAAATTCTTGGCAATAGTGCTACTCTCCCCTGAATGAACAGATTACATTTTGAGAGAAGCTGCTGTTTTTTAGTTATTGGATTCACAGTGATGTTGTTGGCCTCTGCTGAAAAAAAAGACCCATACTTTGTGATATCACTGATCATTGTGGTGATTGAACTGGCTCTTAGCTGTGTTATGTCTAGTAAATGAATAGACTAACATTTTGTGCAAACATATAGTACAAATACAGAAAGAAGTCATTCATGTCCTGTCCTTGGCACGCTACTTTATAATAACTACAGCCATGCGTGTGCCATTATGTTGTCTTACATCCTTACTGTTAGAATCTGCAGGCAGCTCCTGCAGGATTCAATCATTGAATTCCATATGCAAGCTCAGCATGGTTCCCATTCCAGCGCAGTGGCCCTGTTCCCTTCCTCAGCATGCGGAAGGTCTTTGGGGGCAAAGGAAGGCCAGATCAATTAAATTGACTGACCTGTCATGATTATTCAGAACCCAATTCAATGTAACAGCCTCGATCGTGTCCAGGGCCAGGCGGCAATGAGAGGTTAAGTAAAACAGAGTCCATTAAAAGACATTATCAGAGAGCAGCTCGCTGGGTGACCCAAATCTGCCACCGCCTGTCTTTCAAGAGATGGAAAGTAGGACGTAAGATGGAGATAAATGGACTAAATAGGAGAGACAAGCGTGTTTTGTAATCTTCTGATTGCTTAATATATACTGCAGAAGATTCATTAAAGACGCTAAAGTCCCCTTTCAAGAGGGAGCCATGTAAGAATCAGCGAGAGGAGAGGCGGCTGACCGTCTTCAGCTTATTAAGGACACTGGATGCTCTTTACTATGTGCAAGATGAAAGGGGTTATTAGCAACAAAGCACAAGAGGTGCCCGGGGAGATTGATCCTAATTGTGGATCCCTCTTTAGAGGTTGGGAGGTTGAAAAGCGGAGAGGGCTGCCTGGCTGCTGCCTCTTCTTTCACAGCACTTTTTACTACTGAGAAATATCAAGGCTGCATTAGACTAAGAGCACTCAACTAATAAACACCTTCTTCAGCTGGAGTTCAAAGGACTAATCTACAAGTGACTTAAAGGTTGGAGGGGAGACTGTTTCTGCTCAAGCTTCCTGGCACTGTGGAGGGCATTGTACAACTGTGGTGACCTTAGGATAACACCTTTTATTATTTTGGTAGCTTCTGCCCAATAGGGCCCAGATAAAAATGCAGTACAAGTAATATGTGCAACTCATAGCTAAATTCCTGTGTATGACTACCCACACTTCTATCATAAATTCTAAAAATCATTTGAATGCTATTCCAAATGAGGATTAAATGACTTGTAACTTACTGTCATGTCTTAGATGTGTATAGGCTGAATAAATCAATTGTTCGGTTTTTAATGTAATCTGTTATTTTAAAAATAGCGGTAACCCCGAGCCACACTAGGGGTAGCATAAAAAATCCTACCTGCTCCCCACGATCCAGCGGCCTCCTCTAGCGATTCCCGGCTTTTGCATCACATCCTCAATTTGATCGATGTGATGCATTAAGCGTCAGTACGCTGGGGAGGCGTGGCTTAGCGGGAAATTTAAAAGCAAATCACATCGTAATCTGCTTTTAAAACATTGATCACAGTGATAAAGTTATAAAAAACAAATACATATAATAAATCTAAAAGTTTATCTATTATTGTATCCTTTTTTGGACAGATTAAAATAATTTTTTTTTTTAATTTCGTAATTCAATTTATTAAATTCATTATTTTGTATAATTATTATTTATAATTATTTATTTTTATTTATATATTTTGATTTATGATTTGTGTTTCAAACTTGTTATACCCGGGAGGTATTCCTAAGAATTACCTAAAATATTAAACAACAAGTTTCCATTCAAAACAATGTACCGCTTTTGACATAAAAATACTGACATATATAGACCGCCAGGGAGGTTAAACAGTAAAACAAGTATTAAGAAGCTGGTTGGGGCCATATCACTTCCATTTCTTTGCCACACATGAATCATGGGGTATAATAACCCTTTAGGAAAATAGACTCATTCTCTTGCTCTATTTTGGTACAAACCCTGCTACCAATTTAATTGTATATATTGTTTTTCCTGAGATTCTTCTTTCATATTACAGAAATATATGTCATAACATAGGTAACAGAGGTAATAGCACTCACTTTACACACAGCATTTTTTTTGCCAGATTCAACCATCTTTTAATTGCAGACAGATGACTACACCCTATCTCCACCTCGGCCATATATATTTGAATTAACTGTTCCTAGTAGGTTGCCATGATTTGCTTAGATTATGATTAACATAGTTTTAAAATGATTGCAATCATTGCAAATTGCTATATAAATATTAGTGTGACCAATTATTTTTTTTTACGATTATTGCTCCAGATTTAAACATTTCTTATAATAAATGGGCACGTTGAGGTCTCCCAGGGTCACTAAACATTACTGTGGCAGTAAAACTTGTTGTCAGAGACAGAGATTTCCTGACTTGGTGTGTCAGGATAGGAAAGTTGGAATTGCTGTTTGTGAATACCTAAACAATGAATGTCTCCTAAAAATTGTGAGAGATGGAATAATATCCAGATTTTAACTTTTTTCAATGGAACTAATGTGCTAACAGAGCATAATATTTTCATTTTACCATTTTTTTTCAGTGAAACTGTTTAATTCACAAAAATGCCCTACCTTTAAGCTGCAGCATATGTGAACAATCTATATAATAGGAAAGTGGATCTTTGCTTAAAATGCATTTTAATGCATAAAAAAGGACACGTGTGAATTGGCCCTACTGACACATCTGGTAAATTAAATGAATCATTCACTAAAGTCACTAAAGAATTCTAATGAATATCAAAACCTTTTTACCTTGAATATATTGATACATTGGGAACGATTTCCACTCTGGGGAACAAACCACTTGAAAAATTGTACATTTTGGTATTCAGCACTGTGTGTTTAAAACCACTTGGGTTGCTTTATTCCATTTACTGCAGTGTATACCTATATCTCCCCTAGTTGGGAGCAGCAACCATAATACCACTGACAATATTGGGCAAAAAAAGAGAATAAAGGGGCAACAAAACCACAAGTTATATTCTTATTTTGTATCTGGTAATCTTACAATTTATTTACAGTGGTGAACCCTACAGGTTGGCATTCATTAATTACATTTCAGGAAATGTGACAAAACAGGCTGCATCCCAGGTCTATTCATTGCTTATGCTAAACTACCTAAAATAAGCAAAGCCCAAGCCCAGGACTGTGTAACAAGCTTTTCAATTTACAATTATGATAAATATACGACTAAGTGTACAAATCCGCATTCAATAAAGGCGTCTGCCTCTTTTGCCCTGTGCATAATTTATCTACATTCACAAGAAACCCAATATATCCTCCCTACTACTGAGATCCGTGCTGTAACGTCACACTGATCTTCCAGCAGCACCTCACGCATACATAATCTCTCCTGAGCTCAGGTAAGACCCCCATCCCTGCAATGTCTGTGCAAACATATCTGAAACAATTGATTTGATTGCAAGCCAAGGTGCAGCCCAGGCCTGCCACAGGTCACCGCGCTTCCGCTCTCTGTCACTGCAAAGGGGAAAAAAATCATTACAGGCAATTACAAGTAAATGGGACATAATTGGATTTGACTTTTTGCTGGAAAGCAAGTCATGTAATGACCTATTTTTTTAAACTGCAATGTCTTCAAAATACCTTTTTCTCCAGGATTTAAAATATAAATACATATAATTTAAAATATACAATTAAAATATAGTCAACTGCCTATGTTTCAGTCCTGGCCCTTAAAATTTGTGGATTTGGGTTTGTTAATGTGACCAGAAGCTGAACCTGAAATCACACTAATGAACAGTGATATAAACGATAGTCTCTATCTGCATTTCACACTAATTGAGAATGATAATTTAAGTATGTCTTTCTACTAGTTGTGGAAAGTTGTATTCAACCAAACCGAGTATCGTTATGCAGCTCACAATGGTAATTATAATAAGAAAAAGTTGTGCAAAAAATAATTGTGTACTGTGGCCCATGGGAAACAAAAGTGACCTTGTCATCAGAGTAATTAAATCACATGCCTGTTTTATATGATAGGCAGGTCAGAGAACAGGTTTCAGGAGATCAGAAAGGCAGGTTCAACAAAAGGTAAAAAAGAGGTTAAAATATTGTTTTATTAATAAAATTCCAAACTGTATATGAAAAACATTCATTTGGCAAATAAAAGTCATTCAGGGAAATTGCACCATATTCAAAGCTGCATGCCTGTCTGTCTCTTCACAAATAAAGGTAACAATCAGTGGTCAAGTTAATACTAGGAGTTAAAGGAATGGAAGGGCCAAAACCTCTACCTTGTGGCCCTTACCTAGCGCCCCATTTGTCTTTAACATCTCTAAATAGTACAACATGGCAGAAAGTTTTCTTTCCTTGTTTTGCAGGCTTCAATATCTGTGTAAAGTCAAACCATAATTCTTGGTCTTTGCAGTGAAAATTTAATAGACAGCAGTAGGAGGATGTTTAATCTCCCACGTAAAAAAACAATGTTATAATTCCTCACATCCTACGTGTCGCTGTATCCTGCCTTTGTCCCTTCATTATCAGTAATTTATTAGTAACTAAGTTCCCATAGACCTGGAGGCCTGGCCTCATGCTCATGCTGGAAATTCATATCTGTCATAGGGGCAGCACTCTCGTTAAACCTTCATTTCATCTCCTTTTTAATATGACATTAAAGTGCTTCATCTTACATGAGACGGCACTGGTTAGCATAAATCTGCAATGCACGGGGCTGTCTCGATGTTATTAGCTTTTATTTAACTTGGAAAAAAGGTAATTTATTTGCATTAATTGAAACATTTACCCCTCCAGTCAGGGGGACATATGTCATTTATTTCTTAGAATCATCTCATAATGTTCATTTTCTGCAGAGTTTAGGCAGCAGTAAAGGCAGCTCTACATGAATATATCACAGATGCCTCAGCAATAATACCTGATTCTTAGAAACAATGGGAGGGGGTCTTTTTTTATTCATCCTAAAGCAAACCTGTCACATTTAAAAAAGCATCCAAATGAAGTATAGTTTTAGGGGACATTTGGCTTTAAAGGGAACAATGAAACCAACCTTAGACATTATACTTAAAGCTAAAATCCAAGTAAATACATAGATGAAATACATATAAGGTAGCTGTTTTACCAGCCAAAAAGAAGACAATCAAATGTGTTGACAGAAGAAAAATAGAAAATGTTCACTGTTCACAGACCAGGGGCAGGGAGGTGATCCTAGTTTTATTGCATAACTGTAACTGAGAAAAGTTAGGTCACAGGTCTCTCTGGTAACTCTCAGAACTAGCTGTATTTTAGCCATGTTTAGCTGTTTTCTTTAAAAACCGCCCCAAACCAAAAAAAGAAATATTTGGGTTTGTAGGTGCCAGTGCATAAACCATTGTCCTGCATTCAATACACATATTAATATAACAACTCTGCTTTTAATATGAGAAGGTTATAAATGTAACCTATTTTGGTCGATCCTGAAATTGTCCTGTGTACTTAATGTGCTTTTCCATGTGACTTTACATCCACAATCTGCAGCAATGTACCTGAAAGAGCTATTTTCACTTTTTTTTTTCCAGACAGAAACATGGTACTCTGACTAGTTATGGGTAGTGCAGGTATTTTACAAGCATTTTTATATTTGTGCCTCATTATTACCACCTACAACCTTAGATGTTTGTAATTTATAAGATAGCAGCCGATCAGAATTCACTTTATTGATATTAAACCCACACAAGATGGATTCTGGAAGGCAGCTGTGTTACTGGACTTAAGAATGAATGGGGCCAATAGTTTACCAATCTTTTTCAACTTTCTCTTTTTTTTCAAGCAAGTCTGCTAAAGCCGTACAGACAAGAACTGTGTTTTGCAAGTTTATCCACTATTCAAAAGTACATGAGATTTTCTTCTACTTTGAATCTCTCCTTTAAATGCCTATTCACTAATTTCCTCTGAAAATGTCAACATAAAATGAGGAACTGGAATATTTATGAGAGTGTTTAGCTCCCCCATGCTGTCCTCAAACACAGATCTATCGACGCCGCTGTAGACATTTTTTTTTAACCACTAAAAAAATATTACTATATCACTGCTTTCATCCTGCTCTCTCTCTTGTGTTTAGACAGGAGCAGCTGTTTGTTAACTAAATACCTTCTGTATTCCAAAAGACAGCATGATCCTCTCCGTCTGCCTGTGAAATTCAAATGAATCCTCACCTTAGAATCGGCAGCATTAGCCACTGACGAGTTTTTAGCCCAATTACTCATCTTGGAAAAGCAGAGGCTGCCTTGCACCCAGAGAGCGCGTACGCTTTTGCTTTGGTTGCGGGCTATGAATTTTTTATGGAAAATTGCAGCGGCTTTCAAAGAGCTGTCAGTCTCAGCATCGCTTACTGTACAGGTTATACTTGACAGCTGGCCCTGAAGCCCTCATTAGCAGGAAATACTTATTTTTTGTTCCTGCATTTTGGGGGGATATACAGCAGAAAGGCAAATAACACTTTAAGCCCCAGACTTCTTTTCCGTAGCTGTGACTAAAGTTGAATCAGCTAAGGGGAGAATTTGAGCAGACTTGTTTTCTTACGGATTGCATTAAATTTGTGGTCTGTTCTTTAATTTCCAAAAAGATTTTTTTATATCTTTGACTAAGCTATTTCACTATGTACATTCAATTTTTTTAAGTTTTGTATTTTTCTGCAGTGCCCAGTGATTTTTGATACAAATATCTAAGCTCATAGTTTCTGTTTCCTTGGGATGCAACACTACTATGTTCTTTGATCTGATTCTGGTGTATCCAGAGAGGAGCTTTGTGCTGTAGCTTTAGGTATTTAAAATAAACAGATTTACTTAGGTATATTAATATTTGATTTGAAAGTACAGGGAACAAGGTAAACAAGTGTTAAAATTCATCTCTCCTTCCTTTTCTTAGGGGGTACACGGGCATGCAGGTTCCAATGGAGGCCCACGTTGGCCACCCTTGCATACTACCCTAACTTTTAGTCAACACTACCAATCTTTGTTTCTTCAGCAATCACTGCACTAGCACTGTGGTTCCTTCTGCTAAATCCTTTATCACTACAGTACATTATTGTGACAAATGGCCCAGCAAAATAAACCATAGTCCTAGTTAGAGGCAAGGAATCTGATCTTTTTGAATGTTTGTCAAATGAAGATAATTCATTTGCAGCTTTAGCTCCGGAAGATTGATGGCACAAGATTAGTTAGAATAATAAGTCTGCTTTATGAGCTCAGCTTTTGTTTTACTATTGAATTCAGTGACGGTGTCATTTTAATTTTATATTAAATAACTGTTGTGGTTGTGGGAGTAAGGTGTCTCCTATCAACCCTACGTCTTTGTGCACAACTTGCTGGTAAATCTATTAGATTTTAGCTGAGTTGCACTTTCCTATTTTTACCATGAATAACTTCTTTCACATTCTATAGCTCTAAGCTGAGCTGGGCTTTGTGACCCTGTAACTTTTCACTTATGTTTTCAGTACAGAATTAATTTAACCCTTGTGAGCCAATAGTTTTTTTCATTTAGTAGACAAACCCCATGTATTTAGGAATTGCTGGAACCTCAGACGTCCTTTCTCATTTGGGTATGTGTCAGGCTGTGGCTGCACTGATTGACTTTTATTCTGTTAATCTCTAGCCAAGCAGGAAGACATCTTGGCTTGTGCTCCTGTCCCAAAGGTTCGGCTCTCACTCCTTCCTTGTCCTACATTGTTATAGTTTCCCAGCATCCCAATTGTGCGGGCTCTGTGACACTTTGCAGAATTCTGTGGCATATATGTTAGGCGGAACATGGCCACACGGGAACTCGAAGTTTGAACTGATGCCAAGGAAATTCTGTAATCATTTCTAAAAGGTGTACATCCCCCAACAGCATTTCATATTAGGTTCTTTGGATTCATTTCATGTTTTTTTAGAGCTTTTTCCAGTCTGTGCTTTCACTTTATTAAAATTTGTTAAAGTAAAAGCAGTTTACAAAATGTTTTTTTGGTTGTTTAACATAGGAATTCATGAAATATTACAAGAAGCAGTTTTTAGGGGAGTACTTTTGTCATTGCACACATTCAGCATCATACCTCTACTCTCCTCACCTGCACCTAGGAGACTTAAACCTAGGACCATTTAGGACATTGAGAAGTTTTAACATTTTACATAGTGTAGGTGGGAACAACCAGTTAGTATCCCAAATCATGGGACAGGAAGCAGCAGACCTACCTGGTAGCAGCATAAATTAACCTTACTAAATGCAGTGGATAACACTCAGATTAACAAAAACTGGATGTTTAGAGTGGACTCTCTGATTTAACACTGCTGGATGGTTTGCATAGCGGAATTAACAGTTCACCCATATTATTTACATGTTGCCTAGAGCTGTTCCTTAAATATTCATACTTTTTTGTTATAGATATAACTAATTCACTTTATCCTTTTGAAACTCTTTCTAAACCCATTGAAAAAGTGCTCAGTAGAATATGAAGGTATTCGTCTTTCAGGCTTTGATCTCAAATTATCTCCTCTTTCCCTCTAATGCGTGGTTGCACTTTTTGAGGTATTACACTCCTTTATATTCTTTTAAAGAGACCTCATTTTATAGGATAAAATGACCTATCAATCCCACTGCTTTGCATGTTAATAAAAAAAATCCATTCTTCTCTGCATAACACTAATATGTGATTATAGACTTTTCTGCAGACCTCACCTGACCCAGTAAACTGCTCTGCCCCAGAATTTCAACCTGAATACATTTTGGTAAGACTCAGTTTGTTTGTTTTTTTCGATGAGTGACCTAGTTTTGCTGTGTATATGAACTTGGGTTTAAGTGGTATATGATTGGCAGTACCATACCAATCATCAAAGTAGCTCACAGTATCAGTAAATCAATCACTTTGCCATAACTTTCCCCTTTAGTAGCTTTGGCTAAAGGTTCCATTCCAATTTCTAAGGTGTCTCCAACCTGCTAGCATGGGTCTGAAAAAGCTAGACTACTTAATATTTAGCTCCAAACCATGCCCACTTAGCAGTTAAAAGAAGTGTTAAAGGAAATAAGAGGAAATCTTCCAAAGTGAGGGGAGTCCCCTGCGAGAAAATTTTCTGGAACCCTTTGAACTAATACCTATTACCTCTGAGAACAGTGTTAAATTGTTGGATCTGCTCTTCTTATTATTATTATTATTATTATTATTAATATTATTATTAATAATAATTTAAAACAATATTTATATAGCGCCAACATATTAATCAGCACTGTACATTAAATAGGGGTTGCAAATGACAGACAGACGCAGACAGTGACACAGGAGGAGGAGAGGACCCTGCCTTGAAGAGCTTACAATCTAAGAGGTGGGGAGGCAGCATACAATAGGAGGGGGCATACTTGTGTTGTTTCCTATGACAATGCTCACCAGGAAAAATGGAGAGATGAATTCCCCAAAGGGCTCACATGCACATCAAAAACTTGACAGATAAGTGAACTTTCCCAATTTTATCCAAAACAAGGTTTTGCCTACAGATCTCTTTCACAGAGGTATGGATTTTTTAGGTCCATAGGTCTTGTCTCATCCCCAGATTGGGACTGGTCAGTGAAAGCAGCAGATTGATTAGCTCTTAGAGATTGCTCCTCTCACCAGCATATCCCATGTTAGATTGAGTACTGCTACACCACTAACTGTGCTGCTTCTCCCTCTCCCGATCGGAACTCTGTTGTATAGGGGGATGCAGGAGAATAATATCTATTCAAAAGCTTGCATAAAAAAAAATACTGTATCTAGTGTATTTGCAAATACAGAGCTGCATTTAATGTGTCATATTTATCTGCCTGGGGTTCAGCTTTAAATCTCTTTCCTTTGCTAGTCAAAATAAGTCTGTTTTCTGTATCTTGATTAATGTATCATTTTAATGCTTTCCCCAATAGAATAGACAGCAGCTTTGGCAATTTTTTACATAACTTTCCTTCATTCACTGACTTATCAGTCAGCAGAGAAAGGCCACAACCCTGGAATTTAGTACGGACGAAAAGAATCCTCACCAGTCCTACTTTCTGCATCTACATTTCCTGCAGCTTTCACTAGCTTTGTCCGAAGTCCCACAGCCATCAAACAGCTTTTCTGGCAGCCCAGGCAAGCCATTGGTTAAGGGCAAATGACCAGCAGGTAGATGTAAAGATCAATAAACTGGGACTCAAGTGTAACCTAGTCTGTGAAGATGGAAGCGTAGAGGCCATCCGTGAAATGCACACAAGCCTTAGGCTGATTCACTGAATGACCTCTAGAATCTGCTATTAATTCTGTGTTATACCCTCCAATCCCAGGGCATAGCTAACTCTGAATAGAACACCATGGCTTCTTTATGACTTATGTATTGTAATAGTGTATTTAGGGCACAGAATATCATTTATATATGACATATAAATATACATTTAAAACATACAAATACTTTATTTATGCTGAAAGTGATCATGTTAAATGTTTAGGAGCTTAAAGCAAAGTTTTCACGGGGAAAGACAGTGTAAACCAATATATACAAACCCTGTGGCCCAAAAAAACAAACAAACAAATGCTATACTTAGTGGTACCTGCAAATCAGATGTCCTGAAATGGTTGTTTCTTGTTTAAAGAATACAAATTGTACATGGACCTCTGGTCTTTATGTAACCATCCAATTTACAAGACTGTAAGAGTTGTCCCACAAAATATGTACTTGTAGCAACCATCTGCTATGTACTGTAGTTACTTTTTATATACTCACGTTCACTGGCCAATATAATAAAACTTAGTGAATTCCTTTCATATGCTTGTTTTACCCCATAGCTGTAATATAAACACAGTGAAAGCACAGCACAATAGCTACCTGAAAAACCAAGGAGATTGGTCAGTTAAGCCCTTCATTGGCAGCAGATCTGCTTTTGTATAGTCTTTGGAGTTGTTCGGAGTTATTATTTAATCCGCAGACGTGAATCTATCAATTCCTTGTCCTGTATGTTGCATATCCGGCCCTATATACCTCTTTATGTTCTAAAATGCAAGAAGTTAGTAGCCTCTCAATTGAAGTTGAATGTTTCCAGTGACTAATTAGAACACTTTTATCTAAATCTAGAAAAGACATCTAGTTTCAGGCTTGGCACAACTGACATTCCCTTTAGTACTTATGACATAAAACCATAAGCAGACATGAAATAATCTGTCAGGAGATGAAAGTAACAACTGTAGAATGAAGCATTCAAACTTAGTTCAGAAATTTTCTGATACTAGAGTCAAGACATGGGAGGGTAACACCCCACATTCAGCGTCCTTGAAGCTCTGACAGTTTGGCAGTATAAGCTGTAGAGACCCCACAGCCTGAGTTGATATGACATGCATAGCTGAGACTCATCATCACCCTCTTAATTGTTTATGATCTGTCTAATCAAATTAATTTCCTTGTTAATTGATTATTTCACAGCTCCCTCATTAACTGGTTAAATGTTATCATCTCTAATGAGCCGTTCGGGATACCCCAATTTCTGGGTTTAATTAAACTATTGGCTAATAATTGGAGCTGACAGTTTCCAAATGTTCAAAAGCCATCATACCCTTCACCAGTCTGGACCAATATTCTTCTGAATTCATCTACTGGATTTTAGTTCCTTCCTCTGCTCCAATTTAGAGAACCCACAATAGTTATTTCAGACGTTGGTGTCAGTCAGTGGTTGATCAATCTCACAGCTTATCTCTCTTGTAGACTCATGTTGTCACATTTGCTTTTAGTAGTTTGTTCTTATGTTTGGTTTTGTAATTGATTTGGTAATTTTTCCTCACTATACCAGATAGGTTTGGTGGGTTATTCAGGTCTGAATGAATAGAAGAGATGTGAGAATCCAGAAAGAGATTCAGCTTGCTAGCAACTATAGAAGTTTTGAGTACAGTGCGAGTTTGTGGGTCGCCTTAATCACCTGACTGTTATTCTGCATTCACAATTTCTGCATTACTATTTAAATCAATTTAAGCACCCTACAATAAGTTTCCTCAGGGTGTAATGACACTGTTACAGAGTGTAAGAAAATAGCCTATATACGTTTGTTATGACAATCGTATTCCGGAGTCCTTTCTTTGATGTTATCAGTTGTCATATCAGTGCATCAAGCTAGCACTTTTTAAAACAATGGCTAACCTGTGTATATGCATAAGTATTGAATGAAATGCATATGTAAAATGCATAGATGTGAATGGGCCCATATATTGTTCAAGAGCTCATGTTTATGGATGAAAGTTTGTACTTTTTATTAGTTAAGTAAACTTTTTACAAGTCACCTTTTCTGTATTTCCGGTAAAACAAATAAATAGCTCTTGAATTACATAGCTGGGGAGCTGCATGCATTTAAGTTCTGGAGCACTGTCAGTATATGCAAAGCCAAATGGACAGTCTAGTGCCAATATAAACTTTTTATCATTCTGTGTCGCTGCAAAATCACCATTTGCTCAGGAAGGGGACCTGATCTTACCTCTCAGCAGATATAAAACTTAGATCAGTTTTCAGTTCAGTGCTTCTGATTTATAGGGGCCGAGCGGAGCAAAAAACACATAAAATTTTAGGGGTGGGTCAATTTCTGCCGAAGATCCGGCGAGAGGGAGCAAAACGACAGCGGAAATCACATAAATCCCAGCATGAAAGACTGCATTTTAAATCATCCTTCAATTTTACAAGCAATATCCATCGTGTACTCTGACCTTTTTAAATATTCATTTAAACAATACTCAATGGAGATACTTTTCTGGGCAAAATCTTGCATTCTTTCTCGCTCTTGTCTGGAAAATTTACAGGAACTTAAATCACTATGAAATAGTGAGTGTGATATATATATATATATATATATATATATATATATATATATTAATTAATTTATATTTATTTAGAAAATATGCATATCTATACATAGTGATCCAAAATTATGCTGAGTCTTCACAAATTCTTTTATTAAATAAATTCTGAACTGAAATATTCCCTTTGATGTATCTCATACTGCTGAGATGTAAATTATTTTATTTGACATAGCTGATATTAGAAAAATTAAACAAAAAAATAAATTAAAATGTGAAGTTACTGTACATTTGTTTTAGCAACAACAACCTGCACAAGGCATGAACTCCAAACTGGAGAGCCCCAAATTAAAATGGGCCCAATGTTTAAATGTAAACTTTTACAGGCCACTTTATTACGCAGTTGCTTAATATATGTCTACAATTCAAATCGCCAGTTACTCCACATCTCAAATGTACTCAGTTGGGTTGAGATTTGGTAACTGTGGAGTCAAGTGAGTGCATTGTAGTGTACATGAAACCAGTTTGAGATGATTCCAGCTTTGTGATTGGTGCAATATCCTGCTGGAAGCAACCATCAGTAGATGGGTTCACTGTAGGCAAATAGGATGGAAATAGTCAGCACCTTTACTAAGGTAGGCTGTGGCATTTAAATAATACCCAACTAGTACTGAGTCCGAAAAGTGTACCAAAAAAAAATCCCCCATGCCTTTACACCACCAGCCTAAACTGTTGATTCAAGGAAGGATGGATTCATGTGTTTTTGTTATTGACATTAAATTCAGTCATCTTTTTTGTAATTTTGGTAAGTCTGTGCAAACTGTAGCCTCTGGTACCTGTTCTTAGGTGACAGAAGAGGCAGTGTGGTCTTCTGCTGCTGTAGCCCCTTTGCTTCAAAGTTTGACATGTGGTGCGTTTAGACCTGCTTGTATGCATTCTTTGGTTTAAATCAGTGGTTATTTGAGTTGGTGTTTCTATCATTTTATCTGTTCAAAACAGGTTGGCTTTCTTTTTTTTTTCCTCTGGCATCAACATAGTTTTTTTGCCCAGAGAACTGCCACATTGAGGATATTTTTCCTTGACATGTACATGCATGTGTGATTGGCTGATTAGATATTTGCAATAACAAGCAGCTGAGCAGGTGTATCTAATAAAGTAGACGATGAGTGTATATAAATACTTTACCTTTCATTCTTTTTTTTTTTTTAAGGCTGTGGTAAAACGTCTAAATCAAAGCCACCTGTTCTGTCTTAGTTTCTGCTAAAGATAAAATAGGTGAGACTTGAGTGTCATCTCAGGGAAACATGTGAGACCTTGATAAAGAAAAGAATAGAAATTGCTGCAGTATTTAGCAATTTATATTTCTAACTGTATTTGGAGAACATGAAAATCTAGACATTATACTTAACTCATTATTTATTATTGCTACTGATTTAATTGATGGTATATTATTATACATAACATATAATGTTATTACTTTTGTTGTATGTTTATGATCATGAAGGCAGTTGAGATACATAGGCGTTCTGGTTTTATTTATGTTTCTCTTGCTTGTAAAAAAAAATAGAAACTAAAAGCCGCCTTAGTGTTTTACTCACTTCTGCTTTTCATTTGAACACATTTAGAGTTTATATTCCAAGAAGAGAGAAAGACTTGAAGCAGCTTAGAAACAAAAATAATAGATTTTTTTCTCAATTCCAGACCTACCTGTTGCGAGGTGGTCCCCCCCTCCAACAATCATTTTTGTTCTTTTTTTTCCATGTCCAGGTACCCTACCCTTCCCTTTTCCCCATTACTTTGTCTTACACCCACATATCCCCCCTCCCTTATTACCCCTAGGGCTATGTTTTTTTTGTTTTTTGTTTTTTCTGTCTCCCCCCAAGTTATGTTTGCCTACCACTATTATGTGAATGGCCTGTTATACATATTGCCCCTCACATTTTTCATGGTTTGGGGATGCATTATTGTTTTGCTGGACATATCCTATAACCATTTGTTTATTGCTCCCCATGGACATTATTTACGTTTTCCTTCTTCCTTTGATATGTATGGTACACCATATGCATGTTTATCCACTTGTTCTATGCATTCATGTTCTTCATCATCAACTTTCAAAAACTCAATAAAACTTAATTGAAACAAAAATAATAGATTTAGATACAGTACTCACTTTGGTGGTGCTCATCGCTGACTCTACCTCCCCACAAAAAATCACAGGTTTGCTTTAAAGTGAATGTTTAAACTTCCATATTTGGGACAGTATCCAAAGACTTCAGACCTGAGAATGTTTGAGACTCAACTGTCAGGATGGACAAATGTCTATAGGCACATTTACTCTTTCCCTGCTAACCTATTTAGCAAGTTTATCTGGATGCACCATTTTCCTGGCTGACACATGTCATGGCTCACCCACTGCAGTCCTTGGTGTTGTTCTGTGTTGGGATTTAAACAGGCTGACTGTGTGGCACGCTGCCTCTGACACTATCCTGCGGGATGCTCCACAGTCGACACTGATTAATTGGGTTTTAAATGCAGACAATAGAAGGATTTTGCAAGAAATAATTATCCAGAAGCAGAGCTTATCTGCTTACTGAGGCACCTGAATGCGAGCCAGATGAATATTAGCTAGTGGATGACCACATTGGGGTGACACAGAATAAAGCTACTCTAATGGGGTCAGGAAAGGATGGCAAGGCACACAGTTATGTGGGAATGTTCTGCAAGACACAAAGGCTCCGTTATGCCATCAGGAACATTTTGCATAGCTGCATTTTGGCACCACTTCAAGCTTTCCTTGAAGCAAAGGCTAATTACAGAGTGGTGCCCCAGATCCTTGTCAGATATCTGTCGAAAAAGAACATTTGTGCTCCTGTTGTCAAGCGAATCCATTCAGTGTCTTCTATTTAATACTTGGTAAACTTTACCATCTTTTCCTATTTGTTTGAGACACAAAAAAGTAAGCCTTTCAGCCTATTTTCTACCATTTTGAGTTTTAGAATGCCTTTTCTGTAATATTTAAATAAGATTTTGGTCCTTTGTAAAGAACCTCCAACCTCTAACCCTGTCCCATAATTCAACACACTGAAAGATGTCAGGTTTGCCCCCAAAATTAATTAGAGAACTAACATTGCTGAGCAAAAAAACAAAAAACAAAACACTTTTTGATATTTCAAATATGTCAACAGTATTCTAAATTGCAGTAAGCTTGTTTAGCAGACAAAAGGGGGGAAGAGAGAGAAAACCTGTTTACAATACAAGAATAAATTTATATGTGTTAAAAAATGTGGGGTCCAGAAAATGTCCTATCTATTTCTGATACAATGACAAGTTTTGGTGACAGTGGTTATTAGGACAAATTGCAAAGCCACAGCTACAGTTTAAAAACACATGCACAAAAGCAAAAAAGAGCATTAGATGACAGATGTGGATTTTATGAAAGGATCTCCCATTATATTTTACATTTCCCAATAATGGATTTGTTTATAAAGCAGTAGATCTGTCATTCACCAAAAAGTCCATGTGCTCTCAATGGCAGGGATTGATTCTTTACCAGGCAATGTTTTACTGCTTTATAAATGGACACCTAAGATTGGTTAGGAAATTATCTATGCTGTGTGATCTTTTTGGTTCTATGTTGCTGTTACAACCCGGATTCCTATTTGTGGACTTTGTTATGTGCCAGTTGTTTGCTATTCTCTAGCACAGTGTTTTTCAACCTTTTTGAGCACATAATCTGTATACATATGCTATACTGTTTTCATAGTGATTGCAAATATTTCATAGCTCAAAAGGCACTGCAAGCCCTAATTTGTAATTATATTGCATTGAAATTTATATTGTTTGCTCATAATTTCCCTTTTTTTTTTTTTGAACATAAAGAATATGCAACATACTAAAATAGTATTTTGTTAGGTTAAGGGTTTTCCATTTCTGTGGAGTAGTGTTTATGCACCTGTCCTTTGGAAAGTAGCAGTTTTGGGAGGCTAGACTTTAGATCCACTCAGTGGCAATGACGCAGGTGCCAAGATTATATAACATCTGATGCATCTGTACAATAATAATTGCATGTTTGTGAATTCTACATGGACTCATTATGTATTCATTCTTGTGTACTGATCAGTATGGTTTCAGCCCCCACAAAAGGGGTCATGAGAGTGTTCTGTCTGAGTGTTCAAGCCAGTTTTTAACCTTTATTAAAGTGGAACCGAACTAAAAAAAGGAAAAATTGCTAGGGTATAAAGGAAAGTTGATGTCTATGACTGGTGTTCAGTTATTAAAGTGGAACTGAATTCAGATACTAAAGAAAAGGGAAAGTTTACAGATGTTATTAGTGCATATGCAGAAATTGAAAAATGTCCTTGTCTGGAATGACTGAAAACAGCAGTACACCTCCTGGCATGTGAGTGTGCCTATGCACTCCTGTACATAAAACCTCATAGTTGTATATCTGCAGTGTTAGATCTCAGGCTTCGCTGCCTGGAGATATTCAGTTAGATTTAGCAATATCACTGCTGTGCTACATGTGCAGTTCTCTTTGTTGGATGCTCTCCCATGAGGAGTCCTGCCTCTACCACATGGGTGCTTCACACTGAGACTTGGTGCAGGGGAGGATATGGTCAGTAATGGGGAATAAATCAGTGACAGGGAGATTGCAGGCAGTACTGATGACAAGTACTCTACCCTTCAATTGCTTTCTTTGGGCACTGATTCCAACATTCAGTTCTTCATAGTACCTTAAATGTGAACTCTATGTGATGATCAAGAGTAACCAATCAAATCCCTTCTTTCATTTGACACCTGTCTTTTTGTCATTGCCCCAGGATGGTAAGAAAGTGGAAAAGATTTGTACATAGTATCTTTTAATGGCCGAAACAGGTCTGATTATATGAAATTCCTGGTTTATCCAATGGATAAAAAATAGCAATGTCAGTAGTTGCGCCAATAAACATTAAAAAGCTTTATTTCATGCAGATTTGCAGTGACTGATGAGTAGATTTTTGCTAGTGCTGAATTTCACTTACCAGTTCAGAATTGGAACTGGTTGATAATGGATGGATAAGAAAATGAAAGCTAAGTACATATTTGGTGTTTTAAGCAAACTGGTAATTTCCTCAGTAAAAGCATGCACTGAATAGTATCATTACATCTTTGGTATTGCTGCCTGCTGTCCTAATTTGATGTTGCACCCCCAATTCCCAGTACCTCCAGCTTTGAGGCACACATGTAGATTCCCCAATGCCTCCCACCATGCAATACCAGATGCTGAAGCACTTACAGCTAAACACTGTCACACGGAGGGTTGGGCGGTTTCCCCTAGCCATATTTAAATGCAGTTTAGACAAAATCTAGGTATCTGCAGAAGAGTATTGGGGTGGTGTGCATGCTTAACATAAGTTGTTACATAAGTATTTTAATTTGCAATATGTGTAATGGGCGCAGCAGATAACTTTTTTTCATTTTGAACCTTTAAAACAGGCTCAAATAAAACATTTTTTTTTTGTAACATTTTGATCTCAACTGTCATTTTTCTGGTGTGGGTTGATCAGGAAACGTGAGCATCTGCTTGGTTAGAACCAATGACAGTACCTTTGTTTTCACACAGTTCTTATAAACACATCGAACTGTTCCATATTCACCAGACAGTGTCAGCAGCTCTCCTGTGCCGTGATTGCCAAGGCTGCTCAGACAACTTGCTCAGCCTGTGTTTGACTGTCACTCTCCATTGTCTGGGCGCTGAAGGGAATGACAGTTTCATCAGGTGCCCCGATGTGACTTTTGTGAATTTGGCACGTCTAGAAATCTGCAGACAAAAGCTCAGACACATCCCTGAAACAAAGGTTCCCCCTTTGAAATGGAGGCGTGCCTGGCATCATTCTTTTCTTGCCACCTGGGTGTGTTTACCTGCCCATCTCTCTCTTTTCCTCCTGTCAGAGGTAAACCACATGTGCCTGAACTGACTGCAAAAAGAAAAACAAAGTAGGAAAAGTTGGAATATTAGGCAACAATAAATGCCAAATAATTAATATACTGTTAGCCTCTGACATCGGACTACCCTCAGACACTTTACCCTATCAATAATTACATTACCACAATCATTTAGCCTGGCTGTTTCGGTACATAGAGAGGAGTAAAAGTACAATCAAACTCTTCTAGTGTGACTTAGGTTACATTACCTAGTCGATTTCTTATTTTAAGCATGCTTGAAAACCACAAACATTATTATCCAGCCTGCCATTTTCATACAGGTAAGGTTAAATTGAATTGTATCAGTCTCCTGTTTGCCCTCCATCTCATTTATGTTGGTGGGCTAGAGTTTGGTCCATAGGTCTCCCATCTCCTGTCAACTATTTGTACTATTAAAACTAGAAGCTGTCTTTTCCTGTGGTTTGTCTTCCATCCTGGACACGATCATGTGTATTATGGATGTGGTTAAGCATGTGCAGAGCCTAGGGTTCTTAAACTGAAGTCCTTTTACAGCTAATTTAACATTTTTGTCCTGTTATGACTGAGCGCATAAAAGCTCTTAAGTGTACTAGATGTGATCTGGGAAGCCAATTTTCTCCCACCGGCTGACAGACCTTGAATTTGAATAGCTAGCTGCCCTGTATGAAATAGCTGGTACAGTGCTGCAAAGCATGTAACTGGATATATATGAGTACATAATCACATAGACCCTTATAGAAGGTTCACAATTTATTGGAGGACATTTTTGCTACATGTTGAAAACAATAAAAAGAAAAACATGCACACAAAATAATTCCAGCTTACACACAGGGCCAGATTCTTGCCTAGGCCACCTACATTGTGCCCACCACAATTGCCCTGAAAGCAGATATTTTAAAAAATAGTTGGATAAATAACAGAACATTACAGTATAAATTAAGGAGGTAGAAGAGCTTACAATCTTTTAGGGAGGATACAGAAGGTTGAAGAACTACACCCAGTCCCCCAGAGTTCAGAGCTCCATTTCCAGTTTCGGTCTGGGAGCTGAGGAAGAAGTAAATCTTCGTTACTGTTACCTGCCAAAATTCCGTACTGTAAATTGCCCATTATTTGTTTATCTAGTTTAGACAGTGCTACAGAATTTGGTAGTCAGGAGCCAGATGGCTAATGTTTATTTTACTGTTTTGTTTTTTTATTTTTGGGCAGTTTAGGAATACTGTAAACTACAGGCAGATACAGGCAGAAGCATGGCAACAGAATCTCCTTCCAAATCTTCTGTTTCTGCTTATGTGACTTCTGCTATCTCTCTACCTCCTCCCCCTCTTCTATAACATTATCTCTCTCCCTCCACCTGTTTTTTCTTTCCTCCTTTATTTTGTGATCCCCCCCTATCTATTTTTCTGTCTCCTCCTTTATAGCACTATCTTTTCCCCTCTATTTTCTTTCTGCCTTTTTTATACCCCTTCTCCCTTATCACCTGTTTTTTTCTTCCTTCGTCTTTAGCACTTTCTCTCACCTGGTTTTCTCATTGTCACGTATAGTTTATATATAGATTAACTGCACATGGCGTGTTTCAGTCCCATGTCTTTCCTGCCTTTGTTGGTGCTGGATTTGTGTAATATTTCCTACCCAGAATGCTGTCTATGCCTGTCACCACTAAAAGCTCTGAAACCTCAGAGTCAGATCTATGTGTGCTTACATATCATTTAAATTGGAAGGTCTTTGGTGTGTTGTGAACAAGAATGAGACATTGAGCAAGACCTTGTTACTCTGCTTTACATTTCAATACCGCCACAAAACAAAGCTTGCATAATTAGAAGTAAAACTTTTTATACGTACAGCCAGAAAGTACTTTTTAATATTATTCCATGCAAGCTTTTTTCCAACCTTGAAATAAAATACAGAGTATGTATTCCTTAGAGTGGCAGCGTTTCAGAACAAGTCTGTGCTGTACTGCGTGTCAATAACGTTTTGCTACAGAACGGCTTGCCAAGGACTTTGAAGCATATCAATCCCCTCCTCCAATCTTAAACTAAGTTTGTTTTCTTATTGCAAATTTTAATGAAGACATAACTAACTTGCTTTAAAATCTATCTAGGCAAAACAAATCCCCAAACTGAATTGATAAAAAAGACTTCTTTACCGGAAAGGTGTACAATATGTTAAAATAGGTAGATAATGTTTTTTTTGCTAAAATATTGTGTACTATATTCATTTTTATATTTCTCTTTAAAAAAAAATACTATTTTCAGGGCCAGTATCAGGACCAGTTTCCTGATAGTGGCAACAGTGATCAATCCCTCGTGTGTATGGTCAGGATGTGTCAAACACAACTTGAGGAAAGACCATGGTCATCCTATAACAGGAAGTGCCTGAACAAGGACCTTCCTTGCAGAGCAACCAAGAAAGCAGCAGATTTAAAAAACAGCTTTAAAAACAAAGTGTTACAGCATTTGAGTGAGGGTTTAGAGTTAAAGGTTGAAGGTGAAGGTGATCTAAAAGCCTATACATGGGTGATGGGAATATACATTCAATAAGCAGATTTAATCAATTAATTTGGTTTTGCTTGGGGGGATATGTATGAACAATAGCTGAGATAATGATGTGGCTGGAGCACAATGCTTCCTACTAATATTGCTCAAAAGGATTGCTGTTTTTTTACAGTGACTAGGCTAAAACCATAGTGGTCCGGTAGGCCTAGTACCACCTTATGGAACCAGTATACCAGATATAATTTGGAAACAACTGAGGTTTAGGTTTCTGGGACAGATGCACCTTAGAAGACTGCTCCATAAACCCAACCAAACACATGAGGCTGGGGAAATGCCAGGGTGCTGACACAGAGCATGTTAGATGCCAGGGCCCAATAAGGATTCCACGTCTGCTAGTTAAACCTACTTGCCCCTCTAAAACCCTCTAAAAGTTATTTGAAAGTCGAGACAGTGGGTCATTAATCATCTGCAGGTGCATATCCTTTGACTTCTACATTTTAGCTAAAGGTACCCTGACTGCTGTTAGGTACTTGTATGAAATCCTCAGACCCATTGTTAGACCTTTTACTGGTGCCTCACATGGCCGAAGTGTGTAGGCAGTTCCTGGATAGGGCATTTATGTCATTGATTGGCTTTCACATTCCCCAGGTCTAAATCCAGTGGAGACCTTTTGGGACAAAATAAATTATTCATCTGCCAAGTAGGGCCACAGACTTTCAGCCGCTCCCTGCTCACGAATACCCCAAATCTAGGTCCTGGGGACGACCTCCCAGGGCATCATTCACCATCTTATCAGAAGCGAGCAGACATTTTTGATGGGGACCAAACACACTACTGGCCTACGCTGTGAGTTCTCGTCATTAAATTCAATCTTTCTGCAATTTTGTTTTTTACTGTGTGATTTTTGAATTCAGTCCATAGTGGGTTATTGATTTTGGTTTTCAATATGAATATTTAATATAATGTTTTCAATATAATATGATATGTGATTTTAGTATTTCCTAATTTGTTGGAGATATACAAA
Source organism: Pyxicephalus adspersus (assembly GCF_032062135.1). Classification (NCBI taxonomy): domain Eukaryota; kingdom Metazoa; phylum Chordata; class Amphibia; order Anura; family Pyxicephalidae; genus Pyxicephalus; species Pyxicephalus adspersus. Next base: position 9,157,170 of record NC_092863.1, on the reverse strand, counting down.
CACATTTTCAGTAGTTTATGTAAAAGGCAATATAAGTAGGTTTGTTAAATGTGCTGGATTTAATTTTAATTTACTTTTGCTGAAAGCTGTACGTACAAGGTTCTTGTTTGCATTGGTTTTCCTTTAATGGTACATTTAATTTATCATGAAAGCAAATTCCCCTTCAAAGACTGTGAGGTTTGTGAAGTTATTTCAGCCATTTTTAATTACCCAAGGGACATTCATATTCCTTTTATTTAAATAAAGTATTGTCTTTAGATCGTATATATAGAATTAATGTCAAGACAGCAGAATCTACTCAGATCTCAGTGTTGTCAATGTTTAAAAGTATTCCATAGTGTTTGACCATGTAGAGAATCTGTCATATAACTTCATTGTAGAATGATCTGGTATATGGCTTAGCCCCAGCATAACTACCCTTTAATATGCAATTGTAATAACATTTAGCAACTTAACAAAAATCATGTGTGCTGAAAGCATTCTGTGTTGACTGTCATTATTTTTCTCGTTGTGGACCACAAAATGCTCCCCAATTGTTTTATGAGGATGTGGAAAGGGGAAGAAAATATCTTAAATTCTACTTTCTGTCCTAAGGTGACAGCACTTCGATAGCCTATACAGCACTGCTAACCAAATACAGAAAGTGTGTTATGGACAGAATCACTAAAAAAAAAAAATCAAAAGAGAAAAAGAGCAGCCAAATAACTGGTATTATGTACATTTTACTGTATTTAATATTTTGAAGTTTAGATGCGCCTAAATATTTAGGATAATTATGTGGTTGGTTTCCAGAGATATGAACTCTCCGGTTAGATTGGGGAGGTAACAAATAAAGCTAGAAATTAATGCAGGATTTTTTTTTTTATCAAACATGTTCTCGAAGATAAGTGTTTGTGTTGCCCATAATCTTCAGATTCATTATTATCTGACAGGGCTACAATACATGAAATGTGTAGTTTGATTGGTTGATGGGTTTTACCATAGCATCCCATAGTGTAAAATTGTACAAAAAGCATTAGCAATCAGTCAGTAATCAGCTTTCATTAGTCCTCCCACTATTAGCTGGTAAATTTCCACTTTTTCTGCTGTCTCATTAAACAGCATATTTTAAAGTGGAGTAGTCATCCCCATCAGACCTCTGAATGGAGGTAATTATAACTTCGAGTAGCACACATGCCACCTACAGCTCTTTTTTATACCTTGTGGAGTACTTCTTTAAACAAGCCCATATGGAGTAAGTTCTATCAGCACCATGGACAGCGGCGGTTATATGGATGGCAGCTTGTTAGTGAAGCAGAGCTTCTATAATGAAATCTATCTGCAGAAGCCAGTCTCATGGTGAATAGGGAGATCATGTTTGATAAATGAGTTTTCCTACAACTGCAAAACCCCAACTGTATATACTATTGGGAAGAGCTCTGTGCATTATATAACATTTTGAATTAGCAAGGCTTCTACTCTTTATCATGTATCATCTTCTATGGAGAAGTTTGCTGGAATGTTACTATTAAAGAAAACAGGTATCCAATAAATACCTTTATTGAGGTATCAAAATTACAGTTGCCTGGCTGCTGGACTGAATCCAGGGCTCCAATACCTGATTCATTGCCCCTGATTCATCATTGAAATTCGCGATCGCGGGAAGCGCGATAATACGCGCGACCCGCGATCGCGGATTACCGCGGTCCGGGACTCGAGTGCGCGCGTCCATCGCCAGTAAAAAGCTGTCGGATAAGCGCGGCTCCGTGCGCGAGCTTTTCCGGTTGTTGAATAGCGCGATCGCGCGCGATTCCGGATCGCTAATACGAATGCGCGACCGATAATCCGATTTTGTTTGATGAATCAGGGGCATTGAGTCACTGCCTTGTAAAAAAACTTGCTGATATTTCCTGCTTTATTCTGGGTCAATAAATCAGACTAAATTAAAGTCAGACAGGAAACCCGTTAGCATTTCCAGGAGCCCAGCAATTGAGATATTTCCCTCTGTAAAGGATTTTTTTTAGGAAGCACATTGCACTGTATACAATATATACATATACAACATAACAGTATCTAAATGATTTCCTAAAAATATGATTGGCAAAATAGTACTTTAAGTGAAAATCTGTTCTTAATATATTGGAAAAGTGTAAGAGTCTGTGTAAGATTTTTTATTAATGTCTCCCTTATGTTGGGGAGATTTCTTTCACTTCTTGTCCCATTGACAACTACATTATTAACGTAATAAAATAGCCCATGGGGGGGGCATGGCAAATGATACAGACAGGATAGAGCAAAACATTGAAAATTGTTGCTATTGACACGTGGAGAGAAATACATTTCAAAGCAATACACAGAGCCTATGGCATTTTTGATATTTCACCTAAATCTCTGTGCCCACACTGGATTAGCAATTGCCCTAAGTGCTCTGTGGACATTCCCATCCTATTTCATATACTGGTGAACTCTACGTGCATTTTAAAAAGAAGTGACACAGTATTTGTATTGGATTTCTGGTTGTGCTCAGGAAATGCAGGAGGCTTTAACTAGATGAGAAATGTTATGCTTATTAGTCATTAAAAAGTCTATCCTATTTCATTGACTTATGCCCCCATCACCCTTTCTACATGGGTCTAGCAAAATTTGCATATCGCCATTGGAGGGACAAGACTAAATGTTTCTTCAACACTTGGTAAAAATTCTTAGTAGCAAAGTTACCCCAGAGACCAATTAGAAAATATTATGAAAATGTTCCTTCATAGTGAGTAGTATTATATGAAAAAAATTGAATGGGTCTCTGGGGGCTGTAGATGTTCTCTGGATGTATGCTTGGGAATGCGCTCTCACTTCTCTGGAAAAAGATTGCTCATAGTTCACAGTTTATTGGATTGTTTCTAGGTTTGGTTGGGACATACCCCTCAGTGCCCCGCTCTATGATTGGGGAGGAATAGCTGTTTATGATTTCAGTTAAAGGCTTCATTTGGTACTACAACCATTTGATAGTTTGTTTACAGAAGTATACATCCATTGCATTATGAATGTGTTCCAGTGGATAGTGTACATTGAGACTTATAGGCTTCTGTTGCTTCTGTTGTTTCCATTTGTCTTATTTTGTTTATTTCTTTTGGGATTATGTATTTCCTTTTTTCTATGTTTGTTCCCTTTTTCTAATTATATGAACTTATAAAATATATTCTAAACAAAAACAAATGAATTAGCCATTTTGTATACAGTACCAAGACTTCTGTGATATTGGGTATATGATAGCAAATTTGGGGTGTTGCTGTAATGATTTTTAGTATCTGTTTTCTTTCACTAGAAAACAGATACCACAGTTAAAGCATAATTCCATACAATTTATAGAATAGATATTATATAGCTTTACTAAAAATCACACTAATATTGTTGCATGAAGTATTACGTATGTTTGGTCAGAATTCCAGAGGATGAAAGTTGCTTCCTAAGCTCCCTAGATCTCAGCTAACAGTTATGGAAAATGTGTTGGAAGTTCTCACCAGACCTCATTGCACTGACCTATAGCAACCTATCATATTTTGCTTTTCAATAACTTCAGTGTTTTTGAGAGTCTGAAATTTGAATAGTGCTGCATGTAACTGCCCTTTGCTAACATTCATTATTCTTTTGTTTTACCTTACACATCGCGGGTACTTGTATGAAGGCTATAGGTATTTATTTCAGCATCTTGGTGCAAAGTCAGCTTTCATTGTGAACACAAAGTGTTCTGCAACATCCATTGTATGAAAAGCCTGAGGAAAGTTCCATTAGGCAGTGGCAGGCACCCATTCTAATTGCAGATCAACATCCATCTGCTCCTCAGACTCCGTCAACAGCCAGCACTTCTCCGAATCCCGGGAGCGTCCTAGCGAAATCCAACAGGGAAATGAACCCATCAGTAGCTGATTGCAGTGCTGATAGGAGGACAGGTACGGCAAGGAAGCCAAATTATTCTTGTATTCTGCCTGCGCCCAGAGACGGTCAATTTCATGTAAAATTGCCCTTGCCATTATGCAGAGTGGCTGCAGGTAATCAGAAGAACTAATTGTGTTTATAAGGAACTATTGGATGGGGAAATGTGTTGCCGGATTTCTCACGGGTTGTAACATTGGTGCTTTATCCAGTTTTCTCTTATGCCTGTATATGAGGAAGAACTGATTACATACCTTTTAAAAAAACTTACATAGTTTTCATATCTTTAAACAAAAACATGGATTGAAACAAATAATTGATATACTGCAAATCCATAATAGTAATTCATTATCAATTATTTTACAAGACCATACGAGATACTAAATAGTGCAGAGCAGATACCTGTCCGTGAGGAGAGGCCACATAGAAAGTTATAATTAGTTAATTATTGCAACATCAAACTATGGGGCTTATTGACTCCACTGCGTATATATGTCATATGCAGGCAAACTACACCTACCATTAGCTTTCTAAAATGTCCCCTAAAATCTTTGCAATAAAATCAGTAGTATTGAAATCACCATGGCCATCTCTGCCTGCTATATGTATCTTGTGTTTCCTCTTTCACTGAACATGTCCTTGTCCTACTACATACATGAAGACATATCCATTTGTATGCTTTATGTAAGAGTTAGTAAAAATAAACAGCAGGTAATAACAGATGAACATACGTTGTCTTGGTAGTGGGGGAGGAGGACCTAGGCTGTAATTTCCAGCAATGCCATTATGCAGTTGGTAAGATGCGAGCTACTCAGTGTGAGTTTTCAGGGACTGTGATGCACCATCTGTACTTGCTTGTCTCGGAATTCACAGGAAGATTGAAACCCTGAAGGACGTTTGTGAAAAGTTAACGTTGGCCTTCAGAAGCAGTTTGTCATTCATACAATGGCTTTCAAGTGCACACAGAAAACCAGGCTCCAGTGATACGGATATGATTCCCATATACAGCGTCTAGATTAAATGTCTCCTGCAATATACTTTTACGCTGGACAAACAGCAGTCAGAGCTGATACAATGGGGCAGATTATTTATGTACAGTTAAAAGGAATAGTAGCAGAAGGAAAATTATTTTTGTTTTTTCATTTCCTGTAAAGAAAATGAAACACGGTCCTCTTTGTTAATACCACTAACAATGTAGAGAAAATGGATTTACAATAAAAGCAGGAATTCAAATAGAAAAACATTCATTTGTTAGGAGTGGAAAGAAAATGTATTAATATAGGCGGGCATAGACATGAAAAAATGTTGTTAAACACACACACTGATCAATAAAGAAAAAGTTAATAAAGTCAGAAGAAATACATAAACATCTGGATGGGGTTATAAAGCCGACTCTTATGGTGACACACATCTTTATTGGGGAGCTGATTATTTATGAAAATAACACATTCATCTTGGATAGTTACATTTTGGCATTTCTTTTCATGCAAAGCTGCTCATTATGTCGATAAACCTGGGGTACTGAAAAGTTTATATAATTATAAAGTGATTGCAGGGGCCTCTGTATGCAGTTAAGTAAATGTATTCTGAGCAAGTGCATATTTTAAGGTGGTCACAGGTCTGCCACTTTATTATTAAGAGCCTCAAACTCTCCAACACGTAAACCTGACCTTCACTCTTACCTTCAGCCGTGCACAGTTGTATGGGCTTCTCTCCTATATTGAAACTGATTATTCTGATTTCACTGCAGTGTGCATTAGAAGCTGTGGCAAGTCAGATAGAGCTTACTTCCGTTCCTAGCTGGAGGACATCCAGCATCAGCTAGCCTTTTCCTCCCCATTCTGACAGTCCCTGGTCCACCCTTTATTCACTAGAGTTAAGTTCCTTCATTTATGGAGGACAAGCACTATAAGTGGATTAACACCTGATCTGTGTCTGGTTTGCTGTTCTTCATGTGCCAATACTATCCATCGTCAGTATCTTCCTCTGCTGGCTGCTGTTCTTACTTATATTGACCCCTAACCACTGCAGGCAGGATAGAGACATAATATTATTACATGTTACATAGGGTATTATTGCTTCCATTTTTAACCAACTGACATGGTTGCTTTAAAGTAAATATCCAGCCAAGTTCTTTTTAATATTCTTATAATACAGTGGGATTAGAGGGATTAAGCATTAGAAACTCTTATTTAGCGCTAGTATAGAAAGATTTTCACTTCAAGTCTGATATCTGATAAAACAGTCAGATCTGTACATTTTAAAAGCCCATTTTTGTGGCTAGATTGGACTTATTGGTCAACATCAAATGAAAGTAGACATAGTGTGTACATTCAATAGGTGTTCTATTTAGAGGGAAAATAGGTATACCAGAATCTCCTAAATGTTTTCACAGTGTTTGGGACTTCTGATAGATCAGGTTGGTTACTCGAAGGCCAGACTGGCGGCTGATGTGCCTGGTTGTACTAAGCCTTACTGTTGTATCAGACATGCATTATTGCTTGTGCTTGTTGACAGCTCCATTTTCACCTCTACTGCTCAATTTAGCAAAGTCATTAAAGAGCTAAGTAAAAATCTAAACATTTTTATAACAAGACTCCTGTGTATTATAAAATCATTGCTTTCCACATTAAAGATGCCAGTCAGGTTTTCTTCAAGTTTGCCAGATGTTCTAGAGTCATCTCCAACTTTTCTAAGAAATTCTCAGCACATGAGTGTTTGCCCATGTTATTTTCCATCTTTGGCTCCTCTATTATGTTTGTGTTATGCTATCACTGGTTGCCTTCCCCTGGGTGGGGGTGGGTGTTGAGCTAGGATCTTATCACTGAAGGCTAAATGCCAGTTTTTCCATGTGCTGCATATGCTTTATTGCTAAGTGGTACTTTGCAATATGCATCTTTCCATCTGCTGCCTCCACTTGGCTCCCACCACGTGCACTTTAACATTTTCAAGTGTGGTGACAAGTTTGTGTCTTGCGTCTGCCAAGATTTCCACAAGTGATGATTGGAGGCCATGCGAATGAGAGATTAGAGCAAACATTAGGCCTGAAATATCCACCTTGCACTGAAGAATGGGGGGTACTCACCATTTGCCTCTTCTGAATGTCAGTACAACCTAAGCTCCTTGAAAAAGCATTAGATTGAAGCTTGCTGCTAATTACTGAGCACGCCGTCAGCCTCTTTGCCAGTAAACTAATAAACCATTTGAGAATTATGGCTTGAATCCTGGATCATGATGGAAGGAAGGAGCAAACTTTTTCCTTTTTAACTCGTGGTCAATTAAGCGGTTCTGAAATTTAATCGGAATACAATATAATGTAAGTTTTGGTTCCATTCCATAGGAACATTGCAAAAAGATGTCTGTGCTGCCTTTGGCAACCAGATTCTTCCTGGGTGGCCTGGCAGTGCTGTGCGTCGTGTGCTTACTTCCCACAACAGGCTTTGTGTGCATGCAATTTGTATGATTTCTGTTTCTGTGGTCTTTTTACTGTCATTCAAAACCATCTAAGAGTTTAATAAATATATACAAAAAAAAAATATGTATATATATATATATATATATATATATGTTACAACCTAAACTGTTTTTACTATAACATTTTACAGATATACCAAACGTCATCCAGGTTTTTGCTTAGGATTGTTATAATGTAAAAAATGTGTCTATTTTTGTAAAATTGGTTGTTGTCTGAACAGCAGCAAATTCCTTTTGTCAACAATCTTAAATTATTAGCAGCCGCGTATTTAGTATTTATTTAGTGTTGACGTAAACACCTTATAGAGTCCATAGTAATACCTCACTGTACTCCAGTGGGAAAGGAAAGTACAGCAGTCATTCTTGCTTGGTTGTTGGCAGACTGCCGTACTAGTTTGGGTACATAGCTTTGGAGTGAAGTCCAGGTTAGAATATTAGGATACTGTGCACTATAGGGAATTAACAAGAGGGCAGACAACTTTATTGCATGCCCAGATCAAATATGAGACACACAGCAGGAAGACTGTATTCCATTTGCAAATTCAAATAGAAAGTTATTTGTACTTTTAATTAGATTCCATCTGGTTTAGGTATAGTATGTGCATATGACTGGGAAAGAGACATGCTGTGTTGGGACAGGGACTGGAATGAATGGCCTATGTTCTGTCAAGCAATGTTGGATCTGTTTAACTAAACAAACATAGATGTTGCACAACATTTTTCTCTGCTCTTCCGCCCTAGTAAATAAAGCCAAGCAGGTTCTCTCCCCTAATTTGTCCTCTGTGGCAAGCTGGAGTTAGTTAATTGCTGCAGCCCTGCGGGTTGCCTGCCTTGTGGGCCATTGATTGATCTAGTCCAAAAGCCGAAGCCAAAAAAGAACCTGCTCGACTCAGCGGGATTCAGCTTCAGAAATTAGTTTCCGGCTGCTCTCGACGTTGTTCTAAGTCACACCGTAAATGTGGCACATGGCCTGCCTAGTAACCACACTGGTTATTTTTAATTAATTATTCATTTCATCCTTCTCAACATAAAGTGCATCTGTGCCCCAATCATGAAATGTGTGGCTATTGTTTATTATTAATTCATGGTATTAGTCATACCTTCATCTGTTTTTGATAGCTCCCATTGTGATTATTGTTTGCCTTTTACACATAATGTGGCTTTGTGAACAGGTTATGCAGAAAGCCCATCCTTAAAATGCCTTGAAGGGAACAATGCAAGAAAACAGCCACACTTCACAGTGTAGACTTACCAGGCCTCTCAGGTCATCATATAATGACTTCAGACAATACAATGAATGGCCTTTGCCATAGCAAAGGCATGATGCTATTTAAAAGAAGAAATCCGAGGGGAAAAAGCAGGCAGAAAGTAAAGGACGTGTCACCACTATTACTTGTTGTCTTACTGTGTCTCTGTATAGAGGCAGCCATCCTCGTAGAGGCAGAGGTTTGTTTTATTAAGTCAGGGCTTTGCAGCAAGTTGAACAATGAACAGTGCAGAAGTGACATCAATAAAACTCACTCCAAAACCCCTGGCATCTGTAAGATCTCACACTGCAAGTATAAAGCTATGAGGGTGTAGACACAGAAGTGCCTAGGTATAATCACATACCAGAAAGAGCATTGCAATTTTTCATGAGAAATTAAAGACAAAGGCACATTTTTTAACATTTATAATTGTTTGCTACAACATAGAAAAAAGTTTGGCGCAGTTGGATTTAGCCATTTTCTCATCACCAGCTTCTATCACATAACTTATATGGGCTCAATCATATACCATAGTTACTGCGATTTATAGCCACTCAAAAAATAGGCATCAACTATAGGTGTATAGCACTCAGTGCTGCCAGACAGTTAATCTAAAACTAATGTAATGTAACTTTTTTTTACTCAGTTTGACTTTGTAGGACCTCACACACAATTCTCTGTGTCTTAAAAACTTATATTGCATCCAAGAACCAGGAATGCACACCTTTCACATTCCTAGTTAAGCGATTTCATTTGCAAATTGGCTAAAAATTAAGTCACACTTACTGATGTAAAAAGACACTGATATGTTTGCTTTGGTCATTAAAGCCTGAATGGACTCTGATCATACAAGGGGTAAACATGTGCCAAGCTACCAACACTGTAATGATTTCAGAGCATTTGGCATTGTCATCCTGTTGGAGAAATGTCTGTTTCCAATCATATTACCATACCATAATAATTTCTAATTATTGCCTACTATTCAAACTTAAACAAAGATTTAAATTTAATGCAAAACGTAATCTCTCTTATTGCCCATTCCACAAATCTCTCAAATAATAAAGAAGTGTCTTGGTCACAATGTACTAACCCCTGTAATGACCGGCCTGGTGCAAGAAGTAATTTATGTTTTCTTTTTATGAGGCCAACAGCTGTGGATAGAGTAGTTTTGTCACAGACAAGGGTTCAGGCTGAAATATTAGTGCTTCTGTAGTGTTTAAAGGCATATTCTTTTCAATACTACACAGCAGCCGATATATATGACAAGGGGAAGGAGCCTTGCTAAATCAGAATGTTATATAATGAACAGAGCTCTTCCCAATAGTATATACAGTTGGGGTTTTTTTTCTCCATAGCAAGAAAACTCATTTATCAAACATGCTCTCCCTATTCACCAGGAGACTGACTGCTGCAGGAAAATTTCATTATAGAAGCTCTGCTTCACTAAGGAGCTGCCATCCATATAACCGCCGCTGTCCATGGTGCTGATAGAACTTACTCCATATGGGCTTGTTTGAATAAATTGCATAAAAGTGGAAAACCAAAATTCACTACCTTATAGTGAGAGATACATGAATTCTGGCTATTAATGTGCTCTGTCCAACTTTATGACAAATTAATAGCCACAAATCAGATACATGCCTTTCCTGACATTTGGAATATGAGACATCTGATTGGATGCTGTGGAAAATTAACAACAGTATTGTTTGCTTGCAGTTTCAATTTTCATTTAAGAACTAATTTTTTACTGGTCGCTGCACAAAGCTAAGAGAATGACTGAAAACTGATTTAAAGCTTAAAAAATAGCCCATGCAACCTGGGAAACCTTGTCAATTTCTTGTTGGTAATGCAGTAGATGTGTTTCCAAACAAACCCGCAGCAGTCTTCCTGTGCCTCACATATGAGAATCATGATTAAGAACGTAGCACTATTATGTTCAGTGAAGCTGCCCATCAGTCACACCAAAACTTGCCCTGTAATAATAATTATCAGCCAAAGATTGGCTAAAACAGCATTAGCCTTAGAGACAGTTGTAGGCTTCAAGAACCAAACTCGTCCAGGCCATGTGATTGGATTACAGACAAGGCAGAATATTGTGAACTGACTAGAAATTACAGCATAACTGATTGGGTTCTGGTGCTGCTTCTACCTCATCTAGTTTAAGGTTTGATGTATATTTTATTACAGGAGACTGCCATCTGGCCTAATGTCTCATTTTCCAATGGGAACTGGTGCACTTTAAAAATAAAATTGCTCTTCTGTAAGATTACACAGCAGACAGCTTGCCTTGTTCATTCATTGAGCCTGTCTGGTGTAGACACATGTCTCTGATCAAAAGGTTCAGATTCCAGGTATAACTTGTCAATATCAACTTATCCAGTGAATATTTATCACTGTGAATAGCAGTCGTCATGCTAAACATAGCTGTATGTGAAAAAGCCTTGACAAGCAACGCTTTATTCACCTTGCTCTTTGCTTGCCAAGCTAAAATTATTCTGTTTCTTTTTAAAAGTATGGTATCCTTCAGTTGTTTTGGCAAACGCTATATAAGTCACTATCTTTATACATTGCAGCTTGCTACAGTAATTCCCAGAGTCCTTCACTCCTTAAGGCTGCCATAAAATCATTCATTTTCTATAGGTGACACGCAAATTTGTAACTTTCTAGTAGATGTTTATATATGATTTTCTAGGACATGTATTATATAAAGCAAACACTTTGATATGGTAAAAAAATGTAACCAGCACTTACATACATGCATACAAACAATAAAGTGTCGATATCTACCCATTTGTTACATGCTGAGCTGAGTAGCAAAGGCATAAACCTCTCAGTTTTCTTTTGTACAGTTTATGTCCCAGGGAGATTTCCTTTTATTTTCTGTTCTATCTAACAGGAAGTGACAGAAAACTCTCTACAACAAGAAGGGATTGCAACGATGTCATCAGACCAGGTGTCCCCACTGGAAGATCCATTCTTTTTTACTGTTTCAGTGACAACTGTACATTTTTAGATTATCTGTCACTGCACCAACAATGGTCAAATGTGATAAATTACCCCAGCAACAACACAGATAGTAATAAAAACATGAAGGTGCACCATTCCATACTGTAATAAAAACTAAGAAGAAAAGTCTTAGTTTTACAAATATTTTAAACTACATAAACATAAGCATGTGATACAAGAAAGCATGTAGTGCCTGTGTTGTCTTTCAGGTCATGCTGCTGCTTGTGTCTTGGGGGTAAGCCATTGATGGTAATGGCTTGTCATGTTTAGGTCAACATGGTTCAAGGATTTTCCACACAAATGTCCTTCCAGACTCAGCATTCACAGGCCTTTTAGCATCAGTTGGAAGTCTTAAGTACAATATTCTAAATTATAAAATACAATAGTTTTGTTACTTAGTGTAAGTATGTAACTTTCTATTTAGGCACAGTGGTCCTTTAAGTCCTCAACAAGGAAAATAAATGGCTTTAAACACATGGCTTGCGACGGAGTCCGTTAAATCCTCCCTGTCTATTCACAAACATAAAGAGCCCTGGAGCATTAAACCAATTAGATTGCCGGATTGGCTTAATGTCTGGAAATGAGCACATTACAGGCAGAGAAGCTGAAATTCCTGCTCTAAAGAGATAAAACAAATTAACGATGTTCTGTCTGAATCTCATAACAGAGCAGATATAGACCATCGTACATGTTAGATGAAAAAGATTTTAATCAAAGCATTTGGTAGGAAGGTCTCAAAGTACTGGTGACTCCAATTTTTTCATTCAGGATGGATAACGAAAGACATTTTGTGGGGTTTGTTGTCTGCATCTCATTGTGTAAAGCGCCAACTAAAATGAATATTAAATGTAATATATAATGTATTGTACTTCATTAAAATGTGAGCGATGTTAGCAGTAATTTTATCTTGTCCAGCTGGAAAAGTCTCTGAAAAAGTCCACCACTGGTCCACTTTTGGTCTGCATGACACCCAGCATCATCAAACCAGATTTCTGGGAGCCCTGGCAATGACTAACACCCCTGAGAGTGTATCATCTTGCAGCCTAGGCTCACAGTACTGTTGTACAGACAGAGACTCATAATTCTGTCCGGAATAAGAAGCTCTCACCTCCACCATCTGAGAACAGAATAGACCTGTGATGTCATGTGCTTGCTCAGAACTCGGCATGCAGGACAAAAGATATGTGTGAATTTAGTCTGTAAAGAATAGGTGATAGGGGGGGGGGGGGGGCTTTATGAATTGTGAATTTTTTATGAATTATGAGTGTCTTACAGAACCTGGTGTGGTTTAGAAAGGAGCTTCAAGCAACAGCTACACAGTATGTGTTATTGAAATATATACGGTTTACGTGAGCTGTCTGTCTTATCTGCCAAAAATTGTTGATCTGAAAAACTTCTTTTTCTTGAATCTTGAAATGTATGCAACTCTGGTCCAATGTATAGCCACATAGAATTCTATATTAATTCCCTAATCGGGTACCTTCATTATTCATAAAGGGTGACACAGGAAGCTGTATTGTTAAACCCAAAACGTCTTAACTGTGACAGGGCAGATAGTTATAGAAATCATTTTTTTTTTTTGCAATAGTGTTCCTTTAAACTGTATGTTTAGCTTATTTAGTTTAGCTTGTAACACCTTATATATATTCTGGAATGTCCTTAAATTATTTAGGGGAGAGTAAAAAGTGTGTGGATTTGGCTTCAACTTCACTTTGCTGGGAGGTATTTCAGGCTTTCAGTTCAATTTCAGGGTGCTCTGCCCACTTCTATTCACACAAAAAACTCCAATATAAAGAAAATTCCAGGGTTTTCCCTCACGGGATCAGTTTCATTACAGCTCTCTATTAGTCCCACAGACCTCATCTGCTATTTGAGCCACCTGCCTTTTTTATTTATTATTGGCCAAGTGATCCAGAGCCATCTTTAATTTCCAGCCTGCAATAAGGATGGAGAGCCTGGCCCACCCATTCCTTCAGGACTCTCTGGGCCTGGATTTCAAATAAAGAGTTTGCAAATCTGCAGTGACACAACTATGCACGGCCGTATCCTGGCCCTTTAATCCCTTTTCCAGGGCAAATTGAGGTATATGATTCCAAATACCCTCTGAATTTTGTATCATATGTTTCTTAGTACTGCATAGGATATTGTAGTTCCTCGTTATTTTTAATCATCATCATAAAGAATCATTTATTGACTTCTGCTTTTGAGTTTAGCTGGGTTTAAAATGAAAAATAAAAGTAACTTGAAGTGGATTTTAGGTTGGTGACAAATGGATCCTCAATAATGTTACTGATCCATTGATGGATTTAGTATGGCTAGAAGTTGCATTGTGACTGTGAAACTAATTAATATGTATGATATCTATTTCCAGGGTTGCAATACAAAAGCTGTATTTGAGCTGCTGAAAGCTTTTTGTTCCATACTACATTTTCATATCTACATGAACCTATATTTCACCTGAAGTCCATCTCACCCTGGTATCAAACCCCACCACCTGTTTCCACCTTAATCCCACCACTGTTTTTTCAGTATCATTAGTTGAAGAGTGGAGTCCAGGAGAGAATGGAAATACTGAAATAATTGGTATAGTAACGGTGATTCCTTACAAAGATAAGATGATGGATATATTTTCTCCATACCTACCCATCTTTTATCAAACATTAAAGTTACATTTTTCATTGGGCAAAATGGATCTGTGCATACCTGTTTCTCAATTAGAGATCACTTTCTAGTCCACTGCATAAATAACATCAACCGAAGCTTCTACAACATTCATTCAGCTTGCTTTTCCTAGAACAATTAGTCTTGAACCCAATGTAACTCAATGTAAAGAGTGTCTGGTAATTGTCCCGCTAGTTTTTTTTTAATCTATGCTACCTTCCAAAAGTTCTATACACTGGATGTGCTTTTACATGGGTGTACAAGGCCTTTGCAAGAATGTGCAATACTTATGTGGTAAAAACACCTCCACTTCTATCTTACTTTCAGAGCGTTTTACATGCACGCCGGTCTCTTTCCACAGAATTGTCCTATAAGATCAGCATGTCAGAGAGGGGAGCGGTAAATACAGTATAGGCGTGAAATGAGACTGACAGTCCAGAGAAGGGGTATGTGTCAGATTAAAGTGTTACAGAACAGAATTGAGATGTGTTATTTGAGAATGTCAGCCAGAATGACAGGCACATGTGACTGAGGCAAATAGAAAAGGAGAGACAGGAACTGATCCTTTGGATGAAGACGATGTCTTCTTCTCATCAGGGGGTCCAGCAGTTCCCAGAGAGCCAAGTCTCAGAGAGATTACAGGTTTTATGCAGCTGAAAACCTTTGTGATTTTCTGGTGTGATCACTGATTTAAGGAGGCAAGGCAGTGATTGCAGTGGCTGATGAGTGTCATATAGTTCATAGCTTTCATGATGTTTGCCCAGGGGTTCTTAGCACTGCTCTAAGAAAAACATTTACTGGGTAAAATCAAACTCACAAAACCCCTTAAATTGCTACTTTCACTTTTACTGATGTCTGCTGTTTAAAATGCAGTCAAGGATCTGACACCCTGAAAAATGTAGTGCTTTCTCTAACTTTCTTAACATTATGCTGGATGATAGCAAAGATTATGTAGGTCAAAATTAATAAGATTTGCTTGCTAACATAGATGTCATGGTTCAGCCCCGCCTAGCTGTGACATACACTTAATTTTGTTAAAGTAGATTCAAACCTTAACAAGTGTATATTTATGGTGATAAAACACTATGTATCTTTAATAATTGCAATTTTATTTTCAAATGAAATACTGTTGTTACCTTTTGCATTCTTTGTGACATCTCAGTGCTGTCTCTCATCATCCAGCTTCTTCCCAGCCACTTCCTTTTACTATACACTTCAATGATGGCTGCATTACCTTTCTCTGTTTGGGTAGTGAGAGCATTGGACTACTCCTAAAGCTCCGAAAAAGGGGAAGCCCCAGTCCTCCAAAAATACACTTTTATATTATACACTAATGCATAAATTATTGTTCTTCAATCATATGGAGTGTTCAAAACTTTTGATTTATGCACAGCTCTTCTTACCTACCTCCATAATATTCATATCCTTAAGAACCCAATTTAAAGAACCCTCCAAAAGTCCAGCCACAACAGAAAAGACAATACCACCCCACTCTATTAAACAGTGGCCCACATCTGTGTTATATGTTTTGGAAACTGACACTTGTTCTGGCAGAAGCGCAGTTGAAAGACAGGGACACAACACAAAGTTTCTGAACCTTTATGGCAGGGTTAGCAGTTTTTTTATTTATTTACAAAATTCAATTTTATTAAGAGCAGCCTTTGCAATTATTATTAATATAATCTTATAGCATGGATTTTAGTGAATGGGTCAAACATCCATAAGGCTAGAAGAGTTCTTCTTTAAAGTTAATACTTCACTTTTACATTTATCTTTCTAGTCATTAGAGATATATGTTGTTGCCTGAAATAATGATTTTCAGGCTACCTCTGTTGCATTCTCATTTTTGTGTTCCACGTTTGAGAATGTCAGCTAGAATGACAGGAACTCAGTCAAATAGAAAAGGAGAAACAGGAATTGATTCTTTGAATGTAGACGATATCTTCTGCTCATCAGGGGTCTAGTGGTTTCAGGAACAGCCAAGAAGCCAAGTCTCTGGGTGATTACAGATTTTATGCAGTGGAAAACCTCTGTGATTTCTATAATCAGTTCTTGAGGAGAGGTAATTGCACCAATGTTGTGTTATAAAAATTCACATTGTTGTAATAAATGGTCAATTTTTTGTGACAAAAATTTTAAGTTGAATGTGAAAATTTGTGAAAGTGTATATAAAGCGGTAAAGTTTTTTTTTTTTGGACATAGGAAGTGTAAAACACTGCTTGGTTTCTTGGTTGTCTGTGTTCCACTTGGGGAGAGTCTTACTTTTTATTTGTAACAGTGACTTTTATCTCCAGTACATAAAGTAATGGGGAATCCAAAACTTAACTATGTCAAAATATTGAGGGAAGCGAAATCTTACAATTAGGACATCTATTTAATGAGATCCATTTATTGCTAAGTCACACTTACCTTGTTTTATACGTTATTAAGTTGTGGGCTGTATAAGCAAGGCATTTCTGTTAGAAGAGCTACAAATTATAAGATTATGGCTACACCCTTATCCATCTGACCAGGTAGCATCACGCAAACAGGTGAGAGTTTCATCACCCTTATGTGTCCTCCATAGCCATCCTGCAAGTGTAATGCTTGCCGGATAGAGGATTTCACCTCATTTTGAAGAGATTTCCTCTGACCTACTGTTAGTGTCTCTGGGGCAGGAATTGATAACAAATCTCTCTGATGGATCAGCAAAACAAATTGATGACCAGTGATCATCCCTAACTAATAAAACAATGTAGTAATGAATCCACTGAATCAATGGTCATCAATGGTTCAGCTGCCATTGTTTTGTATGTGGCTTCTGATGCGTCTCTGCACATTTAGAGGACTAGGCTACCCTTAGGCATACCTTCCCTGTATGGACTAATTTCTAAATATGTTCCAAGATGGGAGCTATGCTAGATTAGAGTTGAAGCACACACTTTAAAGATGGACCTTGACAAAGCAGTGTTGCTGCACATATTTATTCGATTGTGGGCAACTAAAACCTCTCTTTTGAATGCAGATTATTGAAATAGCGTAGAATATGTTTAATTGCTGTATAGCTGATAAATGTGCTGGGAAACATTTGTAATGTATTGGTTCTAAAAGCTAGAGCTTCTTCTGCTAGTTGTTGTCAGTGCAGGAAGAAGGATCATAGGCCCCTTTCCTGTCTTTCTCTCCTTTATTATATACAGGTCCATGGCAGTTATCAATGACATAGTCCTAATGTCACAATTCCATGAATTCTAATATATTCTGATTAAGAAATTTACCTTGAAAGTCCCTTTTTATATATTTTTTTCTGGTTACTCGTTCCTATAGCTCGGATGGAATGAGGTACATTGTACCATTATATGCCGTGACTAAGAAGCTCTGGTCTGGCTGAAAAGCCGATTTTGCTGCAGGTGTTCAGTTTTAAACCTTGTGAACTCGTAGCCTTGCTGTCATTCTTAATACTCTTTCTTCTCCTTCCTGTTTTTTAATGTGATCTGGAGTCTGAAGTCATCACACTGAAAGTGCGCCACACTATGAATAATGAATTGCGCAGGAAAACACACAGCTCTTAGAACTGTTTACTTAAGAAGCTGTTTTCCCTGCATCTCAAGCACAACGCTTGGAGGTCCCTGAGGATGGTAGAATAGCAAACGACTGAGAGCAAGAGGAAAGATACATGGGGAGTTTGTATGGACAACACATATGAGGCATTACCTTTGTACTAATATATTGATCTGACTGATGTTTGTGCTGAGACATCAACCTTTTTGCTCCACTTTGACAATCTGCAGATACAAAGATGTGTGCTGGTGGAGAAAACATTGTGATTCACTACTTTGTTCAGATAATTTCAGGGACCAATATTATTAAGAGAAACAATAAATGTCTTAATTTTCATCTGATCCATCATTCATCTTAAACTACTAGTACTAGAATGACTTGGTAGCTAAGCAAAGTTAATATTACCCAAAATCAGTACATTCAGAATGTTTATAGAAAAGAAAGACCTTAATCCATGCCAATAGCACCCATAATGAAAACTGATCCCAGTCCCAACAGATATTTGGGGGATGTTTTTTTTTTGTTTACATGTTTTCTGAAAAAAGAATGAACACACTTTTGGATAGCATAGCATATGAATAATTTTGGGGGTTTTATTGCTTTCTTTGTCACATCACATCATTTTTCCTATACTCCCTTCCCATGGGACACAAAATAAAGTGATAAAGTCACCTCCATGGGGACATGGACATAGGTACCCTTGTTAGGTTTACGATTATCTGTGTCTGTGCTATGGACATTCAGCCTGTCTATTTGTCCTGGTGACCATTGTCAATGGGACTGAAAGCATAAGGGAGGAATAATCTAAAATGTTAATTTGTCACTAGAACAGGAAAATAGGGGAAATATTGAATCCCATCTTACTGTTAGAAGAGACCAAATTGTAATCAGTTTAGCAGAGAGGATTTACCAATAGCTTTCCCAAAAATAATTGCAATCATATGTTGTACAATACCAGTAAATTTTTGACCATTGTACAATGTTACAATATACAGTGGTACCTTGGTATAAGTCCTTAAACCGTTCCAGATCCTTGGACCTTTACCAAACAGGCCTTAAAAAATAAAGGGAAAATGATTAATCCGTTCCAATGAAAAAAAATCCTATAGTTATTGGCATATTATACATGGATCAGGCTGTATGAAATAATTTAAACACTGCTTAATACTAAAATACATAAATACAAAAACAATTAGATTAAATAAATGAAAATGTAACCTCACTTTACCTTACCAAGAAGAGTCGAGTGCCTACTAGGATGGTGCTGAGAAGGGAGGAGGAGGAGATGTTATGTAATTCACAGAGAGTTATAGCGCGGGTTGTTCACTGAATGGTAGCAGCTGGCGTACTGACGCTCGTGGGCAGTCGTGGCTTTGTCCCGAGAGAGGTAAATAAGGGTAACGCGCGGTGGTATGACTTATTTTGACCCATACAAGTTCTAGTAAAAAGGTCATATACCAAGCAAAGGTTATATACCAAGCAAAATGTTTTGTGTCCAAACAGAACTTATACCAAGTTGGACTTGGTTCTAGTTCTGATTAGAAACTCCATTCAATCCATAGTAATCAACATGGCTTATCGACTTCAGTTGTGGCCATGACCATGGCCCTACTGATTGTATTCTTTATTCATTATTATTTAGTATTGAACAAAAACTCCTGTAAATGATACCCAAAATGTTTTTTCTTTAACTTGCATGTTAAGATAATGGTAGCTAGAAGTGATGAAATGCAGGGAATGTATCATGCACCAAAGATCATGCTCCTGGGCACAGATACTTAATAAGCTCATATTTGTGAAGCATGAAAGCAAATTTTAATTTGCCAAAAAGAAAGCATGAATGAGCACAAGGGCGGCTTAATGTTTTAGGCTCGTCGGCAAAGGGGGCTGCATCACATGACCCAGGCCGTGCTGTCATAGGAGACTGCACAGCCAGCCTGTCACCGTGCAGCGGGCCTAGTGGAACACAGAGCCCTGTTCTGTCATCGATTTTTCTCCTGCGCAGCCGGATGTCAGAGTCAGACAGTTTTTTCCATATTGTGGAGATTTCAAGAGACAGAAAAAAGGGAGGGCTATGGCTCATTTAAATTCTATACACATCTTCAGTCTGTGTAACCAGCTTGTTATTATAGTACTCTGTTGAATTGCTCAGTGTGGATTAATTTCACTAGCTACAATCGGAGGAACGTGTTTGGTGGAAAAGACTGAACATTGGCAGGTTAAGAAAATAAGAATGTCTGAGATTGTCAGCTTTGGGGGTCAGTGTTTCTCTTTAAGAGAGCCATGTTATTTGGCTTGGGGCAGAGAGAGGGCACATTCCACTTTTTACTCCAATTTTTTGTATGCACCAAGATCTCTGCTGTTTAGCTAATGATGTACTAAAATCCTCTTAAGACTTTTTTATTCATTCCCTTTTGAGACATGTTCTTACCTAAAGCAGGTGTCAAGGAAAAATAAATACAAAACATATTTAATACACTTCTGCAACATATGCACATTTCCCTATTTCTTCATCCCTTGAAACATGCCGCAAGTACTGACAAAATAACTAATAATGGTCCAAAAATATTTTGTTCTCCTACCTTCCTGTTTGAGCTAACAATATTGTGTCTTTTGAGTCCCTAAATCCATAGTACATGCCCTAACTATATTATTTTTTAAAGATTACAAAGGACACAGCCTGCTCCTCACAGAAAGTTTGAAATTAACACGATTTCTGCCAGGATCAACTAGTATTTTTCCTACATGGACATATCAAAACATTTTCAACTGTATAGTTAGCAAACCAAAAGGATACAAATGAGAGAATGTTATTGTTAGGATCTATGGAGTGGTACTTTAGTAATGTGAGGTATGAGTTCAATAGCAGTAGTGTTCAGTGTCATTGACAGAAATTCCATGAAATGTCTGGGAAAATTTGGGGATTTTGGCAAAAATGTTACCAATTTTGATGACAGAAATGTATGTTTAAAGTGGATTTTTTGGGGAGTTTTAAAATGGGTTTGGAGAGCCATAGAAGATTTCAGCCATTTGTATCTGATGCTTGTGTGTCAAAAGCCTCTCAGTATTTCTATGTGTTTATTTTTTTTTAATGAAAGCAAGAAATAGTGAAAAAAGAATAAAAATGTTAAGCAACAATTCACAGATAACATTTGAACACATAAAAAAGTGAGCTGATCAATAATCCAAATAACAGGTCAGTTTTATTATATGTTCAGAGGGAAGTGGAAGACTTAAAGATAGGTCTAGTTAATGCAAATGAATATAATAAAAGATTCTGGGGTTTAAATCATCCCATCTTCATAGCTAATGTATGCAAAAAAAACAAAAAACAAAATATACAGCATGCATGGTTTTCTGACATTCAAATCACCATAGTATTCCGAGGAAGACCCAGGAGTTTGAAAATCCTAAAAGTGATGGTTTCCCTGCAGACTCCAAGGAACAGGATCTTGTTTTGCTTCTCAGTGAATGAAAGTTGCAAATTGATGAGTGGCTATCAGCAAGTGCCCCGCGGTCTCTATAATTACGTGTTCCAGGCTCTACACTAGTCCTGCTGTTCCTAAAACTTTAGGATTGTGGTCTAGATACCCACATCAGCCAGTTCTATTCAAACTTTCTTTTTTTAGCTTGAAGACTGTGCATAATTGGCAGATATTGGGAAAATTAGCATCTTTCCTCAATGTTTTTAATTAGTTCCAATGAGCCTCCATTATGGGAACAACTGAAAGCAAAAGTGACCTTGTTGCCTGCAGCAACTATCCAATCTTACATTTTACAAATTCAAGAAAATAAATGAGAGATGGAATCAAATTGATTGTAGGCAATTATTTATTAGTTTTTGGTAAATGTATGTCTTTTCACGGAAGGAATTTATGTATGTGTAACTCAATCACTGCATCTGTTGTGGAATTTCTAGCTTATACAATTTTTGACAATGACTGTAAATCTATAATACAATGTCTGGGATGGACTGGGAGGAAGACAGACAGAATAGGCTGTCAGGTTTTAGCGGAGGTTAGAAAAGACAGACAGTGACACAGTGTCTTTGTCTGTGAATGGTGTCTACAGGATAGTACATCAGTAACTGACATAGTCTCCAGTGTACAAGTTATCATCTTTAATGGCATCAAGGCAACACATGTCAATAACCTGTCAGCTTTTACTGACTGATGTGCAATGACTCAATTTCCTTTTACAGTAAAGAACTGTAGCCAGACTGGCGGATTACATCATGTAAATCCCATATGATAGAGCATAGTGTACATACATTCCTTCAGGTGATGTGCATAGTAGGACAAATCAATATGCACCTACCAACTACAAGTCACATCATAGAGTTCCACATAAGCATATAGGAACACATATCAAATAAACTAAAAACTAAAGCAGGAGCTCTAGCAAGCTGGCAGTTATCCTTCATCAATTCCTGAATCCCTTCCAAAGTGCCTAAATAAATACCCACTGCCATAGTTCCTGCGATAAGGCTGCTCAAACACACTTCGGAGGGTTTGTGTAGGAACATATTGTTACAAAATGGCAATGGACTAACAGATTATGTCAGATTACATGTTATGTTTAAGTGCAAGTTCCCTTTAAAGCCGGGTGGTCACAGACAACAGATTAATGTTTTTATATTAGATTAGCAGTTCTCTTGGCCACAGAAATGGAGGCTCAAAACTTTATCTGGCTATTCAGTTATCTAAATAGCACTGCCTTCGGAAACTATAGAGAAATCTTTGCATTTACTGACTTTGTTCATTATAACACATTATATTCAGTAATCAGGTTATCGCGTTTACCACTCTTCAACTTACTGTCACTAGAGAGAATCCTTACTCATGAGCTTCTGGAGGTCCCATCTCTCTTCTTAGCTCACTTTGCTCATGGCCCTGTAATTAGAAAACGTAGACAGTTGCACAGAGGTGATTAGCTTAGCTAAAATTAGATACACAGAAGATTTGACGGGATACAAGGAGTCACTGACAAATGCAGGTTATCACAATTTCCTCCTCTGATAAGCTTGAAGAAAATAATAATCTATTAATAACTCTTTGTACATGACAGATTAGTTAAACTTTGATTGTGACACCGCAAATCTCCGCAATCTGAAAATCAAGGTTAAAATCAGCCTTACAGCCTGATCTGCCGTTCTGATAATTCCAGTGTAGTAATAGAGTTTATCCCAACTTCACCATGTTTTACTATTAACTAACTATACATATACATATTATATTTACCAGACGGCATTCTTTATCAACCCATGAAATCCAACACACAGGAGCACACACCTAATCAGAGATATTCTCAGGACAATTCTCTTGCCGCCTACCAAAATACTGAAAGTTTATTTAAATATAGTAACTGGTCCTCTCTTGAACCATCATTAACCCTTTCAATACTGGGCTTACTACCCCACAGTACAGTCACATATCAAATACAACAATTCAATGTAATGTTGCAGCCAACCTACAAAACCAACATTATCTGCTTTTAATGAACACGGTATACTGAAAGTCTGAACTTTTGCTATCCAACTCTCCAAATTCCCTGAGAAAGCCTCAATGGGCAAAACACGTCGGGAAGAAGATTTATGTCTATACTCACATATATAAATGTACAACTAGCAGAATAAATTCATTACTTATCTTTAAATATATATCACTATTGTGATAATACTTATGAATGACTTTGTGTATTCTATGAATTGTATGTCTTTTGATCATTATTAAAGTAAACAATTTTATTAGTCAATAATAGAGTGCCATCCAAAAAGCCTTCTTTCTCGTTCCCCTTTTCCTCCCTCTCTCCTCTAAAAGATTTATTACTTTGTACAATATTTATCTTATAAACTACTTCTTAGGTTAACATATGGCTGCAAGAATGTTCTAGGTCTCTCTACCTTAAAATGGAGCTTGAGTAGGTATCAGAAGATGCTTGCAGATACCTTTCAAATTTCAATGTTGATTAAAAGACCATTTAAGGTCTCAGAAGAACTGCTTGTCTTTGTCTGTTATTTGCTTGAAGGGCTGATGAATATACTGTGCTCTTTGTGTCACTGCCAGGATATCCATCTTACAATGTTTTTTGCCTTGCAGTTGTGCACTGCATCTAAGACAATATTAGTTCACCAATACTTTCTGGCTGTGACATGGAACCAGTTGGTGACAAATTGCTGCATCAAATAATGTTTAGCAATTTATAGCTATACACGGCTTAAAATAGGTACTCACGTTTCTATTATACAACTTTTATTTGGAGTTATATACCGATATACTAGAATGACAACTGTATACACATATAATCAGGTCAGCAGTCTTGTCCCCACATAATTTCTTTTTTCAGTCAATAGTCAGGTTATTCCTCTGCTTATTATACTCTGATTTGATGTCTCCATGCCAATAAACATCCTGACTGGTCACATTAATTCATATAACAATCTGTTGAAAGAAAGGTATGTTGGTATGAAACATTAAAATCATAGCTCCCAACTGCCTTCCTTTTGGAGGAACTCTTCCTTCCCTGTAAAGACCTCTGAACAAAAAATACCATTTAACTACTAAAAGTTTTACACTGCATTCAGACTGGGTACAGAAGAGGGATATTTTACTATGGTGTTTACTGTGCCCAGGAGCAGTAACAAACTGTAACTTTTAGGCTTTTTTTTAGGCTCTTTTAAATGCCTGTGGTTTTGCAAGCAGTTTTAAAAAAGAGAAGAACCAGTTGCTTGTTCATTTTTTTGTCACTTGGCAATGCCTAAAAATACTTGCTGTATTTAAGTGTACAGTGGCATCAGGGATAGCAAACAACCTTTAGATGCTACATGCCACTTTCAAAAAAATGTCTGGCAGTGATGCTGCCTCCTACTACCTGACAAAAAAAAGGATAATGAATGGGTCTATTGGGTCGATCGTTAACCATTTTTTGTGAGTGGTTGAGTGGTAAAACAAAAATTAGGGATGTAGAAAAGCTCTCTGGGATCTAATCGATTATTTTCTTGTGTATTATGTGTTCCTGGACCACATAACTGCATGTGGATAAGTAACATTTGTCTCCATACACTGTACTGTAATGTGTCCCTCTTTCTCATCTCAAGAAGTTGTAAGTTCACAGAAAGCTGGTAGCCAACAGACATCTATCTGTTAATGATCTGAATCATGTCAATATTAAAACAGTATATTAGTGTGCTTACTTCTAAGTAATTATTATTTCATTATTCTCTTGCATTCTCTCCCTCTCAGAGCAGAAGTGTCAGGCTGAACGGTCATCCTATATTCTGTCTGAGCTTAGATCTGATAACAAAGGTGCTTTAAATAAAAGGCTTTGTTAAATGGCTGTTTTACCTCAAGAGAGAGCATCAGTTATCAGCCATAAGCTCAGAAAGCAGACAAGTCATCCTCAATTAGAGCCGTACACATTGGACACTCACTAGTCTACACTTCTTAAGTAACTTAAGAATCCAGACGTAAATTTCTCACAAGTACCTTCACTGATTCTTTACATAAAGCTAACTATTATTTTCCTGGTAGATTAATCGCAGCAAAGGATTTTCCGTCTGTCAGCGGATCCATTTTCCACTGAGTGACGGAGTTATTGTATTCCTTGTGAAATACCACTATATGCAAATACTTATCTCTTACTTCTGTTCTCTATCCATAGTGCTTTGGTCACAGACATAAAAGACACTGATATTATTTGATGTCCTCCTGTTTAGCAATCCGGCACGGTAAATTAAAGACACATTTAAATCCAAGGGTTAAGATAATAAAACAAGGCTCGCATTGCTCAGCAAGTGAAGATGTGTTGGGTGTTTTATATTTGAAGTTCAGCAACTGTTGGAATTTGCAAATCAAACTCGCTCGGTATTTTAAGTTGAGTCTTTCTCCCAAGTACATATCTCTCGGCGAGACTTTATTCTGATTCCAGCAGAACCTCTGTTTATATTGGGGATAATTTCATATTTCTCTGTAGAATACAGTTAAAAAAGTTTTCTTTCTTTTTGTCACCACCAATCAAGATCACACTGTTAATGATGATGAAGAAGCAGCTATAGAAGATATAGGTCAAATTTAGTATGCAGTATGTTTCTCTATGGAAGGGAAGTCTATTAGGAAGTAGAAATTTGATTTGAAAGATCAACTCCTAGCAATGAATAAGAACAATCAATGAGCTGCCAGTGCTATTATGGTGAGACATTTCCACTTTTCTGAAGTCAGAAATCTCACATGATGTTTGGTATAATGCATTCAGAGTAAAGAGTCACAAAGCTATATACACAGATTAAATGCACATGGGGAAGTGGTTTAAATATTGTAGCTCTGTATTCATGAAAATCATTACATTTTTTTAAATAAAACTAGTAGTACTTGAATTTGATTTAGTATAACCCCCCTGATGCCATGTGCCGCAGCACTTAGACGGGGAGAAGAAGGGAAAAGGCTAGCTGCCAATAAGGTGTTTTGCATGCAAAATATATACCAGGAATATGCTTATAAGAGGAGAGAGGGGATGTGTCCTTACATTGTCCAATTAGCAGAATAGGGGTGAAGACAGAACTCCATCCATCATGGTAATTGGTGTCATCCACCTAGCTCACCTGTGCGACAGACTATAAAACTGGGATAAAATCAACTAGGAGGGAACGGTATTTGGCTGGATGGCCTGAAGTGTGTAGTTCCCTTACTGCTATATATTAAGTAGCTAAAGCTTTTCAGTGTTTCAAAGGAAAAACAGCTCTAAGTAAAGGTCTGCATAGAAAGAAATGAAAGTCCTTGAGCTGCTAAAACTCTTCTCATATATGTATATATGAGAGCATAGTGTTTTTCTAGTGAAATCACATTTTTACTTCTTGCAAAATACAAAGGCTTTTATTGGAATATTGTGGGTATATGAAGCGTGTTGCAAGTATGCATCAGTCAATGTAAATGCTTAAAAGCATTTTGTTTTTCTTCAGGATGATTTTACACATGCTATGCACAAGTAAAGGAGCTTACACACTTACAAAATTGAAAGTCTTCATCGTTAGCTGTCCTTATGCTCACGAGGGCAGACTTGTGGACAGTTATCATTAGGTTAGGTGCATTTTATTGGCTTCATCAATAAAATGCTCAATCTCAGGTTTATCTCCTGTTAACATGCAGCTTCGTGGCCTCATCATATCCATTTCTTGCTTTCTACAATGAAATATGAAGGATTTGCAGATGAAATTCTGGCTGATCCGCAGAGATTTAACTCACACCATACTCATTAGCAGGTTGTATGAGTCAGGAATGAAGACTTCTACTGACTAAAAAAGCTTTTCCTTTCAAACTCTGAAAAACTTGTGCTATG
Source organism: Pyxicephalus adspersus (assembly GCF_032062135.1). NCBI lineage: Eukaryota > Metazoa > Chordata > Amphibia > Anura > Pyxicephalidae > Pyxicephalus > Pyxicephalus adspersus. Next base: position 9,130,009 of record NC_092863.1, on the reverse strand, counting down.
GGGGACCTACAGGCTTTAGGCCATCCAGCCAAATACTTTATCCTCCTGGTTGATTTTACCAGTTTTTTAGTGCATGAAGCATTTATTGTGGAAATAAGTACCGGGGCACAGTATGGACTTATAGAATGGTTGATTTTCTAACTGAAAATTTGTATTGCTTGTAAAAAAAACCTGTTTGCTAGACACACCATGTCTGGTCATCTCTACCAACTTCAACCTTACCCTGATCTTTGTTTATTTTGTTCTGACTTGCTTTTATTTCTGGCATTTAAGAAATGTGTGATCCTCATACTTGTATCCATGTTTGGTGCACACTGACAGTCTCAAAGCCCCCTAGCCTTACTGTTTGCACATTTCTATTGAGCTCTCCACTGTGCTAGGGATTGCTGTTCAGGTATTAAAACTTGTATTGAGTTTGGGCTTTTATTGCTTGTAAGTACTGTATAGGCTCTATCTTTGTGTCCGTTTTACTCTTCTGTATTTTTCCTCATCATTTGTAGCTCTCCTCGCTGCATTTCTTCATCAGAATCTCTTTTTTACTTCTTCTTCCTCGCCACCCTATGCTCCTCTTCTTTTTTCTCCCCTTATCTGTTTTTGTTTTCCTGTACCTCTTCTTCCTCAATCTGGTCTGCAATTTCCTAACATCTTTCATTTTTCTTTTCATCTCTTCTACCTTACTGAGCTTTCTCTCTTTCATCTGATCAAATAAGTTTCCATTGTTCTTCAAGTACATGTTTTTCCCATCTAATGCTTTACTTTCATTCCCTTTCTTCACCTTTTACTTTTTTTGTACTTCTTCTTCCCACCTTCACCTATTAATTTTCCCACTGTTTTCCCTCTCTCTCTCACTCACACATCTCTGGCTTTTTGTTTTTCCTCTGCCTTCATCACACTCTCCAGTCTCTTTTTTTAATTCCCTCTCTCTTTACATGTTCCATTTTTCCTTCCTGCATTTCCTTACCCACTCTTTCACTCTTCTTATCTCTGCGTTTTTCTTACTCACTTTTTCTTTTGCTCTTACCTCTGTCCCTTTTCCATTTATGTGCCCCCTTTTCTCTTTTTTTTATGCCCTTTTTCCTTCCACCCTCCCTTTGCTGTACTCCACCTGTTCTAGATAATCATCCATGACACAGACTTGCATAAAACATTCAGAGAATATGCCATTTTGAATACTTTTCTCTGCTGTAAATAAACTAATTATGATAGTTTGAATATTTCAGTGTTTACTGCTTCCTAAGGTGTAATTATGTTTTACATTTAGAAAAGAGCTCTACTTCAATAGACCACTAAACTAAAATACATGAAAGAGCTATTGTTGACATTCATAAATACATGTGAGCTTATCAGAAACTGAGCACATTTCAGATCAAGTGATAGGGGGAGAACTTGTTTTATATGCATAATAAACATCCTAAAAGCACTCCCACTGAAGGACACAACAGATTTTTCTTGGACGTTTGTAATATTTTTAGACTTTACTCTAAACATCAGGCCAATATAGATTTTTTCTACTCTCATCATAATTACCAGAATCTGGATGAAAACCTGTAAGCCAATTCAGGCTGTATTTCATTTCACAATGCTGTGAGTTGCATTCTGTGAACATGCTCACAGTAGGGGAAGGCCGAAAATGACCTATGTGCTACTATGAGCTGTTAGAGGGAATGGAAATGTTGAAGGCTCGGATAGTTCAGCAGGGTAGGGTTGCAGGTGAATCTACAAACATAGCTTGCAGGTAATTTAAACCTTAATTCTAAAATCATTGGAGATTTATCTGTGTTACTAAAAGGCAGCAGCTACTAAGATTTTTTTTTCTATTTTTCATGTGGAAGTCTAGTTATTAATGTGAGGCGAAACAAAATTAGCAGGAGTTCATATAAAAGAAGATTTATGTAGTTACAATATCTTGCTTTTTCAGGATAAAATGTCTGTTTTTTTAATAAACTAATACTCACCCACCCCTGTGACTGCAGTACTTGCTTGGTGCTGTTTTAAACAACCAATGTATGGGGGAGCCATATGTGTTCTCCTCCCAGTATACAGGCTTCAGCCCAAACACTAAATCACCAGACCCAAACACTTTCAAATATGGAGGGGGATATCAACCCTGTGAAAGCTCCACCATCGAACATAGAGCTTACATAGTGTTAACTCTGATAGAGCCCTGTTTGAATTTTCCCAGATTTCCACCTAAAGGTATTGTATATAAGGTAAAGATGATCAAAGTAGCTTCTTTAGTAGCATTTTTCAGTTACCCAAATGGTACCTTTAAAAGTGTTAATGATACTATGAGATTTGCAGTTATCACACATTTAGCTGGCGCTATCATACCTCTTTCCTGTAAGTTTTATATGCAGGAACTTAGAATAACTCTGCAGAATGATCTCCACTAAGTCTTATAAACATCACAATTCCAGGGAAAAAGCCGAATAACTTTCATTTAGGATTCATTTGCATGTTGTTGCCCAGAATCCCTGGGGAGAAGTTTCATCACATTTGTAGACTCCATTAGTTTCTTAGGCATTAATATTCAAGATGTATGCAAAATGAATTACTCAGCAGCAGAGGCAGTTATTAATTTAAAACATTTTCTGTTAAAAAAGAAATCAGAGATCTTGTAAAGAATTGCTGGGCCAGTAAAAATGGATATATTTCATGAATTTGACAAGGGACCAAAACTGTTATTACTCTGACAATATATAGCTATATTTCCAAAAAAAAATGTAACTAATTTCTGTTATACCATCTGTTGGATATTTTTTTTTGACCTCACTCCTTTGGGAGTCTTTGCAGACTATGAAAAAATAGATTTATTAGGGGTTAACCCTTTTTGCTAATTCACAGAGGGAAACTTTACACCTGAAAGCTCATTAACTTTTAAACCATGGCAAATACATGTATGAATCCAGATTTATGCTGTTGTGGTGCATTCTGACATGCTTTTAAACATGTTTTGCTTCATATGGTAAACGCTGATATAAAGGGCATACCTAATGGCCAAATAGAACACACAGTTGCGGCTTACGTGGATAACCTAACCTCGCCCGTTACCTCACTTCCCAATCTTTTGTTGGAACTAACTAGGTTTGCTGAATTATCTAACTACAAGATAAATTTGCAAAAGTCAGAGGCGCTCAATATAACCATCCCTAGATCTACCCAAGAAGCCTTAACACCCTTCTTTACCTTTAAATTGGCAAATACTTCTATATCTTATCTGGGCGTCCAGATCCCAGTAAACCTGTCTTGCACGGTTGACCTCAATTTGTTACCTCTGCTAAACAAAGTCAGGAGGGACCTCCAGAAATGGAAACATCTAGCCTTCACTTGGTTCTGATGATGCAACATACTGAAAATGAATGTGATGCCCAGACTGTTGTATGTTTTACAAGCCCTTTCCATACATATCCTGACCCAAATTTTGTGTAAGTTCCAATCAGAATTTATCAAATTCATCTGGCATTTGGGTTCCCTGCGGATTGGGATGAAAGTATTAGGACTTCTCAAAACTAAGGGCGGGATGGCATTTCCAGATCCTCTGTTGTACCAACAAGCTGTTCATTTATTTAGCTGTTCAAGGTTGCTGGACTGGTGCACGAATAGCGATGCCAAGCTGTTGGTCCGGTTAGAGAATGCCTGTACACCTTCTCCAATTGATTCCCTCGCATGGGGCCCAAATGTGGTTAAAGATACTGTGCTTCGACACCCATTGATTGGGGAAACCCTAAAAGTAGTCTCCAATTTTTTTATTTCTCAAAAAATAGATACCTATACCTCTCCTATGTCTCCCATTTTAGGAAATCCTGAATTTCCTCCATGTCTTTCTGACCCAATTTTCTGTTCCTGGCGTAAAGGTGGCGTCTATAGAGCCATACATTCCCTCCGTAACGGAGAATGGATCCCCCTACATACTCTGCAATTAGAGAAGGAGTTGCCTCCCCTGTCCCCTTGGCGCACTTTACAGCTCTCATATGTACTTTGGTCCCTGCCACAACCTAGGAACTTTAGTCGAGATCCCTGTTGCCTCTGGAAACGCTATTTGCTGATAAACACGCATTGAGAGGCATGCTGTCCTATGCCTACCAGGCCCTCCTGGCATCACCCCTGTCTCTCCTAATTTCGTTGCTAAATGGGAGGTGGATTTAAATACTCAATTACTGAGGAACAGAGAGAGATGATGCTTCATTTTTGTCATAAAGCTTCAATTTGTAACCAATACAGGAGACCAACTACAAATTGGCCACTCGCTAGGATTTTCTGTCATGTGGATGGCTCTTGCTGGAGGTGTGGTGCAGCACATGGTTCGCTCGAACTCGGTGAATACCGAGAACACTCTTAGGCTTTGGCCCTCCTTCTTGTTTCTGATTTGTCAAAGAAAGTGTACAAACATTCACTACTAAGACATCTCTTGATTGAGGCAAAGACATGTGTTCCGGCTTGCTGGAAGAGTGATATCCCACCGACACTGGAACACTGGCTGAAACGGGTAGCTGACATTTACTGCATGGAAGATATGATTTCTACTGATGCCAATAGATGTGACAAATTTACCCAGACATGGTATCACTGGATCCGATTCCACACATCTGTAGGTTGTAGGTTAATGTACTAGTCTACTACAACAATCTCCAGCCGTCCTGACACCGTCACCCCTGAATTGATACTATTCATTCATGTGATTTTTGTTGTAATGGAGTTATGTATGTATTTATGGAATCTGCTTGTTTTCCTTGTTACACCCCCCCCCCCCTTTTCCCCCTCTCTTTTCATCCCTTCCCTATTCTAGTCTCCTATCCCCCAGGTTCTTACCTATCTGAAAATTTGGAAAATGGAAATGCCCTTTTTTTTTTCTTTCATCCATGTTACTATTTACTATATCTTCTATTACTATTTGTCTGATGTATCATACAATGTTTTCTACTGTTTGTGATTTTTGTACATTCCTTGGTATTTCTTAAAAATTATTCTTAAAAAAAAGGGGGGAGCCTACACTGGTAATGCACCAAACAGACTTCTTAATATACGCCCCCTTTTTTTCCTAAGCACAGGTGTAAGCTGCAGTAAATTAAAAGAAAGGTTCATTGTGGTGTGTTTATAAGTGTGTCTTATTATCAAAAAATGAATGACCGTGCACCGCAGTTGGTGTACCAGTGTGCATTACCTGCATTTTACCACTCATTACGGCAAAGGAGATGTGTATGTTTTTGTTCACTGATCCATTTTTCAAATAACTTAATACTGTATGTAAGTTAAAAAAAAAGGTACAGTTCAAAAAGATGGCTTTTATATAGGCCGTTGGACACTCCACAGAACAAATACTATCATGGAGGTCAAAGGGGAAGAGATTTTAGGTCTATTGTCCCTAAAAGTCTGACACTCAGACCCTCCATTCTTCATAAGAGCTTTGGGCCCTTGTGGGCTTTAGTGAATGATTTCTAGCAGCCAGAGACATAGTCCCACACAAACCAGACTTTTTGAAGTTGTTTCTCAGCATGTTAGTAAAAGGTAACTTTATTTGGTATTATTCAATGTGAAGAAAAACACATTTTTACACAGAGCTACATTTATTGTTTTATCCCTTTTTTGAAATGTGCTGCCATATACACCTACTCAGGTCACTGTGGCACCACCTTCCATGAGTGTAGCACAGCACACTTTCTTGAAGTTAATTAACAGATGGCTCCAAATCACGGAACAGCATTCTTCTGTAGTCTGTGCAATGAGTTTAAAGGTTTAGTCGTGTCAAATTGAAACAATTGGGCGTTGAGATGGATACAGGTAGCTGAGTGCATTTGAGTTCCTTATCCAAGTACTACTGTATGCACCAAGTCTAATGCACAGCCATTTGTCATTCATCTAATATTCTGAGAAACTGAGAAGGTCTTTAACCTTTCCCTGATGAATACAAAAAATATTTTGGCTAGAGTTGGTGGAGAACCAGATTTTTTTCTCTCCTAATTCTTCTAAACAATATCTTTTTTTACTACATTGTGGTTTTTCTTTAAGAGTGCAGAGTACAAATTCATTAAAATAGAATATCTGTAACAACTACAAATTTCTTACCTGTATGCCCGAATATATACCAGCTGGGACAATCTTTCTTTATTTTTGATGATTACGCCCCTGTAATATGTCGGCACCAGCACCCCATCCTCTTGTTTAACATGCTTGCAGCAATGAGAGTCTTGATGTTACAAGATAACTAGTGCAGCATTAGCTGTTAATATTTCATTACAAGCACATCACGCTGTTTTGAGAGCAGGGGCTAAGAGCAGCGTAAGGGCTTTTAGTCACAGCGTTCATTCATCCTCAGCCGGGAGCCTGCTACACATGTGTGACCCCTGCAGTAATGTAGGGAAAACATAGCATGGCTTGGATATCTGTTATACTGTAGTGTAAAGGGAATGCTGACTGTGCAGCCAGCAAGCAGCCAGTTGTGACTTCCCTCACAGAAGAATATTAAACATAACTGCAGAATTGCCTGTAATATCTTAAATTAGTTTTGCACTTCCCTTGACATTTATCCAGCTACCCCCACCTAGAGATAGAATAGCAGTGCCAGTGTATGCTAGATTCTGTTTTCTATGTCACTGTAGTTGAGGACTTTATGCCCCCAGTAATGTATAGCCATCAAGTCTAACACATACAACATATAGCAATTGCTTATGAGACACAATATTTGTATGGCAAGATGTCATTCAGTTGGGGTTTACATCTACTTCCATCAATGGGATAGGCTTTAAAGACCTTATGTGGATTAATTTGAATATGAGGAATCATATTCAGGTAGTTATTCAACCATTTGGCATGGCATTCCATCTGTTGCTTAAAGCTGAACCCCAGGAAAAGAGTTTATTTACTAATAAAATGCTTCTAAGGCAACATTTTTATGTTTCTGAGGTTTACCCAGCCTTATAACATAGCACAGCCCTGTATGGCAGGACAGGGAGATTTTCTTTTTCTACTTTTTTTATTTCACTTACAGGCCTGTGACTGGATGGTAAAAGAAAAGCAGTGCACTGATGAGCTCACCTTTTTTTGTCAGAAGCTCAATAAAGATATGTTAATAAATATAGAACTGCATGAGCTTGTATATTTTTATCAACCGAGACTGCAGCTTTATTGTTATATATTTTCAAAAACTTTTTGAGGGTTTAAAATATTTTATTGTATTAAATGTTAGGTGAAGTCTTATATTTATATCAAATCTATAAACTATATGATTAAAAGCGAAATATTCTCTTGTAAGTATATTATCATGTTATTCTTTAAAATAAGCTACTAAAGGGAGAATATACAATCCAAGATTTTAAATTTATTCATGAAAATATGGAACTTCCTGTGTTTCAATGCATCATTTATGCAATGGCCCTGATTTATTAAAGCTCTTCAAGGCTGGAATATAGGATACACTTTCATCAGTAACACTGGGTGATCCAGCAAACATGGAATGGATCTGGTCCAGAATTGACAAAGTTTGCTAACAAATAGCTTTTAGGAAATTCAATCCATCCAAGGTTTGCTAGATCACCCATCTTCACTGATGAAAGTGTATTCTCTTCAGTTTTGGGGAGCTTTAAGAAATCAGTGTGTGAATTATACACTTCCTTGGAGTGTGTCTTAGGTTTGGCTGTTTTAATAGGAAAACGAGAAAGATACTCACACAATTTCTGAGAAAGGTATTCCAATGCTATGGAAAAAGAACCCCAGGACATCATGATTGCCCAGGAGAGACCAAAAACAAAAGTAATATGAGAAGGGATTCGGTAGTTAGGGGGGATTCCTAATCTGGAGTTGGCCTTTATTTTATTTTTACAGTAAAGAGAAAGACACATTGTGACAGGCATAATGCTTATAAAGGGTTATGGGGAAGCGAATGGGTTTATTAGATGAGGAGACAGGCCTGCAGTATACATCTGCCATCATTTGCAGACAAAGCTGTGCTGTTAGTGGAGCACAGTAACACACTGTCCCCAGCATAGTGCATGGGGTGAGATGTGGGTCATGGACGCTATGTAGATACCTGATTTCTTCCTTAGGCCTGATGTAAAGCAAGCAGTACTGGTAGAAATATGAGGGTTTTTTTTGGGGAGTAATGTATTTCTGATTCTGTTTAATCACTTCACATTGCTCCCAATGAAACAGCGCTCTCATCTGCCTTCTGTATACATTGACAAATTGAGAGCCTCTTTCAGACTCCTACACTGTTTGCTTGTTCAAGCCTTGTCCTCCTCTTCCAAAAACGTAGGCTTGTAAGAGACTCTTTTAATGTTCACTTGCATTGTGTTGTTCTTTACAAATACATCTGTCTTTTTTGTTAGTTTCCTTCTAAAATAATCAGATTTACCAGGTGGCATGACCAAGGCTGTATTTGCAAAGAAAGATGTCCTCATAATACTAATAGGCTGGTTGGGATTCCCAATGTTTTGATACAATGGGTGGGTCCGGTTTAGTTAAGATTAGTCAGATTACTCTTTCCAGTGACTCATCTGAAAAAAGAAGATCTATCATTCATGTTATTAATAGTAACACTGTAGACTCACAGGGCCTGATTTAATAAAGCTCTCCAAGGCTGGAGAGAATACACTTTCATGAGTGAAGCTGGGTGATCCAGCAAACCTGGAATGGATTTGCTAGCAAATGTTTTGAATCTGCTATGTTTTGCTAGCAAATGTTTTGAATCCTATACCAGATTTATTCCAGGTTTGTTGGTTCACCTAGCTTCACTAATGAAAGTGTATTCTCCTCAGCTTTGGAGAGCTTTAATAAATCAGGCCCATAGACTGTATAGGCATTAAACTTTTTTTTTTTTTTTTTTAATAATATTGGAAAGATTTTCCATCACTTAGTGCAAGTTAGAGAAAATCTGCAACAGGTTACCAGGCAGTTATAAAAAAAGATAATGGAGGTTCTTACATTTCCCCACTCTACTAGATTCTTCTTTCCCTACTCAACTCATTTAACTTCTGAGTATATTGCTCTTTTACTTCTGGTCTGGTAAAATGTTGTCAGCAGTAGAGGAAGTAAAGAGGAAATCCTTCAGGTAGTAAAATGTTATAATTCTTCCATATTAAATTCAAAACAAAAAAGACATACCCTTTACATCCCATCTGTGTTTTAGAATGCAGCTGTCCAGCAGTTTAACAGCTAATTGAACCTACTTACTGTTTAGCACTGGTTAGAAATTACCGTATTTTTCGCCGTATAAGACGCTCCGGATTATAAGACCCACCCAATTTTAAAGGAGGAAAATCTAGAAAAAAAAGATTCTGAAAGAATATTCCCCTTCTGATCACTCATGTGCCATTCATACCGGTATTCCCCATCTTTAGTTATACCTATATAGAAACTAAGAATAGCCATGGGTATAGCTGGTCAAGATGCAGCCAGTGAGGCTGGAATTCCACATGATTTCCATCATCTGAATATACCTTATTATAATCAATACAGTAGAAACATTTTTAGCAAAAAAAAATAGTCTATTGGGACACTTGGTTCATATACATTTCCGACTTTTTATTGATTCGATTCTACCTGTTTCAGGAGTTGCATGTGTTCATTTTACCTAACGTCTACTGAGCTGGCAAAGGTCTATCAACTTGGGGGTAGAGAGACCAACTCACCAATTGAGACCTGGGAATTAAACAAATGCCCCCTTACACCATTCGCTGAGGCCCTGGTAATGCAGAACAGCCCATAGACCATTTGTTAAAGGCACTGTAGCTTGAATGTTGTGCTTGTATTTTGGAAACACTTTTTGAAGCATCATTCAAATGGTGAAGATGAAGTTGGAACATGATGCGGGTCCACATGCGTATGATCCTCCAGCCATAGATACACTAGCTTGTATTCTTTGTCCCCCGGGCGGAAAGCTCTAAGCTTTACAAAGGAGACTAAAAATGCCAGGTAAATACTTTCTAGACCACTGGTAAATCTCCATTCCTAGTAAAGTAGACTGTAGGAGAAAATTGGCCCAACTGCCTTCAAACCAGATTTTAAAAGGATTTTCTCATTTCTTATTGCAAGAAAGTTGTGATTGACTTTATCATCTGCAGGGGGAGATGCCATGCAAAAAACCATAGTACAACCATAAACCCCAATCTACTCCTTAAAAATGGAGTTGTTTATTCCAATACTAGTAGTCTATGTACACAAGACTAACAGCTACCATAAATAAATAAATCTGCATTAGTTCCTGGGTAAAGTTGTGTTAAGCGCAATAAATAAGTTAATTTTAAATCTTTATCAACAGATAAGAAAAAAGCTGTGCATTGCAGTTGAAAGTTTGACCTTGCTGGAAAGAAGATGGATTTACTAAGTAGATTTTCCAAAGTATAGTTTATAGAGTATACACAGTAGTAAGTATAAACAGTAATATGTTTTTTTGAGCAGAATGAAAATAATACAGTGGAAATGCTACGGGAATGGCTGCAGTGTAACAAAGAACCATTCTCTACCTGTACACAAACCTCACCACAATTACTCTTTTTTATGTTTAAAAAGAAGTCTCCAGAAAACAAAGTACAATAAAGCAGGAAAACATTGCCTTTGAATTCTGATAATGCTGTTGCATGAGACTGTAGTCTCTTGTCTCAGATAGTTTTTCTGTAAACCGATGGGTTAGTGACAACGTGTCTGTAATTAGTTGTATGCCTGAAATTCCAATATAAAAGAATTCACCAACTGGAAATAACTAATAAACTCATAATAATTTAAGTTGTACTTATTCTGTAAGAAAGTGAGAGGTATCAGTGCTAAACATTGCCAACTCAGAAGAGGATCCTATAACCATGAGAAAGCCAGAATATATATTGTGTATATGGCTACCGTGTTTGTAGCCATATAAACTGGATGTTTTCATAGACAGATTTCCTTTGTTGCTTCATTGCTTGGTCAGTTTTCTTTATTCCTATGATGCATGTTAAAACAAACATACTGTATATTAACAGCTTTGCGCATCACATTTTAAGCACTCCTTAACACTAGTGCATGTGTTTTGATGCAAGAACGTGTGCTATCCATAGCACCTGATGCTCCATACCAACTGCTACCGGTATGTGCTACTGCGTGCTGAACTTAAAGAAGCGAAGCATGTACTAGAATGAGTTTGAATCTCATTCCAGTACAAACTAATCTAATATGGAATAACAAATTCAGCAGTTGTGGCTTTTTTTTATTAAACAAAAAGTAATAAATAAATAAAATATTTTGTATCTTTTTTCCAGTTAGGCATATATACAGAAACAGAAATTAAAACAGACATGTGATATACAGGACTGTGAGATTCTGTTACATAGCCACTAATGTTGGGATTTTTTTTCACTACTCTTTGTGCTTTTTTCCCTCTCTGTTTTTGCCGACTTACAGTTTACATTATTAAAACATGCATAATTTATAATTAGCCAAGTGTCTTGGACAAACACGTCTGAAAATTAAAGTGATCTGTTTGAAAAGCTGTGCAGTTTCCACAGCTTGACATTTTTTTTCAGCACTGGAGTAATGAGCCTGTAAGACAAACAGGGGCCCTGACAATATAATATATTTCAGAGAGAGAGCTGACAAGCAGGATAAATCTTTTTGACTTGAAAGGTGATTCTTGGAAAACAAAACATATACATATATATATACAGTGTTACTTTAAAAAGATATCAAAGACAGGGTCCTGATTGTGAAATCATTTTGTCTGCTCACACAGTTCTTTTGCTTGTGATGTACCGTATGTCTTAAGGGGTCAGTTACCAAAAATGTGATATTACCCAGTAATAGCTCCTAGGTCATCTGCCTCTACACAATTGTTATACTTTTCTATAGTCATATTTATACACCATTTACACACCATAATATGTACAGCAATGCAGACTCCTTAGTTATGGCGGAATTTTCAGGAGCTTAAAATAATGGTAAGTTTGGAAACCTACCAGGTTAAAAAAATTGAACAGAGATCTCCTCAAAACATGGAGATTTAAACCTGGGACCCTGGGGCTGCAAGGTGAAAGTGCAAATGTGTGAGCCGAGCCACCATGTAAAGGCTGAGCAGTTGTGCTGATCTAAGCAGAGCTATAACAAACCATTCTGGGATTCTCTACACAAAACTAAAGTATGATTAAAAACCCTGGCTTTTCCTACTAGAGAAGTACATCCTCTCTATTTGTCCTGATGCCAGCTGTCACTGGTACCGAAAGTGGGGCAAATCCAACATTTTGCCATAACAGAAAGTGAAGGAAACACCAGTTCCTTGGACATCTGTCAAATTCCCTCTGCATTGGAGAACTTTTCTCTCACTTCTTGTCATGTTTAAGGACACAGTTGAAAGAAAATCACCCCAATGGTCCACAGCCATCAAGGGGAAAAAAATACAGATATTGTATTTACTATTTCAGGATTTTGATAATGTTCCAGCATCTACCAAAATCTCAAATACTGGTTTAGAGTGACGCTCTCTATCGATAAACAGTACATGTGATTTTATAGGATCTGTTATGCAACTAATCACTGGAGCTCAGTACAAACAATTTTCAAGAGTTTTGTTTTTACTTTAATAAATGGTATTGTTCCCATAAGCCATTAAATACAGATTCAAACCCAGCAAGTTCTTTTACATTTTTGGAAGATTTTCAGCATTTGAAACTATTCCCCGTTCACTTTTTACATTTTCATGACTGTTTTGAACTATGACAAGCTATTATGCCGATTAGTTTTCTAGGCAAAGTCTCAGGCAGCATCGTTGCTATGTTTCGGTGGCCCCGGCAACCAGCAAATGTTCTCTCATTGTTAGCTGCCAAGGCTGGTGAAGCATGGCAAGAAATCCACAGGGACATAGCAGGTATAGGAAACCATAGTAAACACTTGTCATAGTTGAAAAAGTATAACAAGAAAAAGTAAGCTGATTAAACAATAAAAACATTTCAAGCATTGGAGATATCCTGAAAATTTTAACTGGAGATGTTTATTTATGTTCCCATTACATTTAAAGAGAACATAGCCTTTTAGATACATTTGCCTCTACTAATATTACAATCAATCCTGGTTTCTGCACTCACCTAGGTTCCTTTTATCCACAGGAACAAAGACTGTAAATTTAGAAGCTTCCTGATCACTAACTGTCTCATAGAAAGTTACCACCAGCAACACATAAACTGCAAGCCCTATCATAGACATGTGGTTTTTATCCATGGTACGTTCTCTGTGAGCATGATGCATCACTTCCATAGTAAAAAATATTTATGTATAAATGAAGCACATTACGGTGCTGGGGACGTCAGGTACTTCACAGCTCTAATTACTGGCTCTCTCCCGCTCTAATTAGACTCACCTGTTCTCTTATTTTGTGCTTTCTTGAGGCTGCGATCAGTTCATGATGATGTAGCTAACTGTAGCTTATTCTGCAGACATACACATTTCCAATTTGGGTCCAACTTGTCCTTATTTTACCTTGCCATTGTAGAAGCAGAATTTGGTTCTTGCCAACAAGAATTTAAAAGTAAACTGCAGTCCTATTTCATTAGGCCTTGTGTATGGTCTTTTAATCTCTTGAGCTAATTTGGATATAAAGTTATATGACATGTGTAGCTAGACTTCTAAACACAAGAAGAATATCAAGGACCTTTTATCAGGGTAGAATCACCAAAAGGGAAATATAGAAGAATCCAAAGGTGACCTTCTTGTAAAAATATTAGTTCCCAGTATTATGCTAACCTTTTGACTTTACTAATGTGAACATGTGCAGCTGAGGAGAGTTGGAAAAAAGTCCTTTTTTTTTTTTGCATAATTAACAAATGCTGGTATTACAGAAAGTGAATCAGAAAAACAGATAGGAAACTAGAATTTTGGAAGGTAAAGAGAGCAATGATAGCATTGTTTATTATGCTAGAGTTGTGGTGGTTCAAATCTAACTAAGCCTCACCTGCTTTATTTTTGTCTGATGCAGAACATAGCACTACTACTACTTCATCTATGTACAATGTGAGTTTATACTTGTCACTGTCTACAAGTATGAACATTGCATGGGGGCGCTCAGTCAGTGAACTGATAATGCCAAACAAAAAAACATTACCTCACTTCCAAAGTCACAATGATTGCATAATTGACCAGTTTTTGTGTTTGTAATATTTAGTTTTTTTGTAATATTTGCCATGTACCTTTGCATTGAGATTTGGCCAGAATTTCACAGCATACTTCAAGCATGGCCTTTTCTGCAACCTTTGTACCTAACTATAGGCAATCATTTGCCCCCTCATTGCACGCAATAGTTGTGACATTTGATGTTTAGGATTAAAACTGCCCTTGAACTGGATTTTGCCTCTTTCTGGCTCTTGACCGTGCTACCAATTATGGCTTCCTATGTTCTCCTTCAACCTGATTTACATTCTCCTTCTGCTTTCTTTCACTGAGCAGGAAGTGAATGCTGTAATGCGGCACAAACTTTGGCATTCTCATGATCATCCTGGTAGAGCTGCGGTGCTGAAAAAAATGAGAACTCATTTATTAACTATATTTATTATTTTGGAAAAGCCTGTCTTGCTGATGCTTAGTGACCGTCTAGTGAGATGGGGAATCTGGTGAGCCTGTGTGATGCCAGTGCCAAAAAGAAACCTCTAAAAAAGCATTGTATTAGCTACTTCAATATAGAAATAATTTAGAAAGTTGATTCAGAGATGTATAAACAAAAAAAATGCACACAAAGTATCAACAATATAATGAATATTTCTGTAAAATTCCCACATGTATAATATAAATGAAAAACAATTAAATCCAAATGGCTGAATCATATTGATTTTAGAGTTTTAGCTGCCTTTTTTCTGCCTTATAGTTGTTTTTTAATGTTTTATCTGTGTTTACATTAGTCCCTCCTTTCTCAACCCTTAACAAAATGAGAAGTCCCTGCTGCCCAGGCTAGGAAAAAAGTAGTGGAAGCTAGCTGTAATAATACTTAAAAAGCAAGTATCAGAGAAATGCAGCTTTATTTGGTTTGAAATGTAATGAACAGCTGATACATAAAAAAGTAGTATATGATATGTCAGCAGTGGCGGAGGAGAACTGATAACAAAGTTTAGTAAAAAACTGAGGGCTGAGCCTAATAGTATTTTTTAGTTTTGAGTTCAGTATTAAAACAGGAAATGGGGTTGTTCTGATTTCAGTAAATGGGAGACATAAAGAATTGTTGCATAACTAAAGAGTAGGAGAACAATGCGGGACACTAGAGATAAACAAAGCAGTTTCTGAATTGTGAGAGCAGTAGAATTGGGTTGACGCATCCCTGCAATGACAAATCTACTGTCTCTGATTTATTTTATTGGTCCGCAAGGTTGGCTGAGACTTTGGACTCCACCTGATTACAAAGATTGAAAAGATCATTTTCAGCTTTTGGAATGGGCTAAGAACAGGGGATTACACAGTACAGGGTCAAGGTAAAAAATACTAAGACACTACATAGGGGAAAGTGAGAATTGAGGGTATTTTTAAGAAGCTGGCTGATGTTGAGTTCTAACTTTTTTTAGAGCCCCCATTTAAAAGTGTATACAAATAGCCACTTTTAGGCAACTATCTAGATAAACTGAGAAAACCCTCATTTTACTATGCCCAAGTCTTCATATCTGGGGCAGTAAAATGAGGCAGGTGTTGCCATTTCATTCAAGAAAGTAAGAATGTTAAGATAAGAGCTATGGTAGCTAGGACAGCTTATCCTGTCATTGTTCCCGTTAGTTTAGTATGGTTTTGTCATATAGGTTTGTTAAAAAAAAAAAAAAGAAATATGGATCTTGTTGCAATTAATTAGACAAACTATCAATCCATTTATTCAGCAATAAATTGCATCTATATAGGAATAATTGGCCTATTTTTAATGCCCAGATGTACTCTAAAATAGCACATATTTGGATCCATGTGTCATCCTTTATAAAATATATCATTGCTAAGCTGATAACCTTTAGTAACATCCTTTTCTTGCTTCTGTGACATATATGCACACACAGCAAATTACTACATGTGTTTAAATAAATGTCAAGTGCGGATTGCTGCAGGAATTCAATATATTCTTAATTCATCACCATCATTGTCATCTCAAGCCTAGAAGATCACCTTTATCCCTAATAAGTACATGAGTGGGCGAAGGATGTATACACTGTAGCATGTTATTCTGAATCTTAAATCAAAATACTTCACCTGCTATCAGGGCTTAAAAAATAAGCAGTATGCTGAAGTTAGACTGAAATTGTTCAAGGTGTACACCAGATAAAATGAAAAGTATTGTATTTGGGCTTACTTCCCACAAGGGCTGTTTGGAAGGCCCATGCCTGCCTATACCATTGTTGCTAGACCCTAAGCATACTTTTAGTGTCCTATACTGATAAATATTTTGTAACAGTTTTTTTTTTTTTGAGATATTGAATTTAGACAAATTTTTATGTTTAGGTCAAAGAGAAGCTTACACTAAGATACTAGAAACACTCATAAATTCCAAAGGCCATCATTATGCACATGTTGGGTTTTAGTTAAAAAGAGACTGAAAAAACATAAGCCACAGCAGACTCACATAAGTAACAAGAGGGAGGCTGAACATGTAACAAATACCAATACAATTCTGTTAAATGTGGCTGTAAAGGGTGTTATATACAAAACTCAGGAAAACATGGGCGAACCTTTGCTTTTATTGCAGTTGTAATGCTTTCTTAATATTATGATTGATAAATCGGTAAGATTTTGCTTGTTGCTTGGAATTTCCCTTTTTTCTGCACTTTAATTGATGTATCTCATATTTCATGGCTCACAGCCCTTTATCTGCTTTCTTCCTTCTCTGACTTCTGTAGAGTTCAGCAACCGTACAAAAGTTTCTCAGTAACGTCTTTTATAATGCACTCTATTTTAATGCCCCATCTGTGTGTGAAAGCTGCGAAATAAGGGTTGTTTTGGACAAAGGATGATGCCCAGAAAACGCTTTGCCAGTCGGGGATGGTGAACTTCTTGATGGGAGCATCTGTCACGCTCTCTCGGTCCCGTTTTTCAGGAGACGGCGGTCCTTGGCAGACGTAGACTGGCAGGAGGACAGCAAACTATGGCAGCAGCTGGCCTTGCGAAACGCTGCCTGGTGATTATCTCTGAACAGCTGGGAGTTCCATTGGCACGGGTGGGTGGCCAGTTCATTCTTTACACATGAAAATCACATTCAGTAATCTGGACAAGATGTTATGTTGTGAAACAATAAATGAGTGAGTCAGTTTCACTGTTTTTTACGTTGGCGTATAAGCATCAGATCAGAGGATGTGAATCGTAACTAGTTGGCTCCTTGTATTTTTAATTGGTTTCGGCTGTGATTGGAGAAGAGGTGCGGAGATGAAACACTAGTCAGTGGCCTCTCCATTTTAATTAATCTTTCGTGTGGAGTACAGGCTAAAGAACAGGCAAGAGCAGGCAAGTTGTAGCACGGCTTACGGTTTGGAACCTCAAGATGTCCATTATGATGTTTGGCATTATGTTGAATTGTGCAGAAACAATAGGACAAATGTCATAGTCCATTGACAAAAGTGGTCAGCTGACATTGTTGCCACTCTTTTAATAGTTTACCAATTTTTGAATAAAATGGTGGCGATCTTTTACCAGCACTGTTACTAGTTCAAGCACTTTTATGATTTATAGGAAATATAGGAAATTGATGGTGTTGTCAAAGACATGATTGCCACATTTGTGGAGTTTGACAGAGTGAAGTGGAGTTTGAGTTTTATACACCACTTTCAAACAAAGTGATCACTTACCCTATTAAAGTGAATAGAGTTTTTGATAATTACTTAAAAATGTTTATTGTATGTTGTTAAAGCACTGACAAAACTGATTTTCTTTTTTTTATAAATTATACTGTCATTCTTCCCTTTTAAATAAATAGTCCCCTTATGGGGACAGTGACAGTGGTTTTGCCAGGAAGAAAATAAAAGAATGTCTACAACAACAGAGTAGTTATAGAAGTTATGAAGTGAAGTACCCTGTTATTGTTGTCTGTATAGCTATTGTATATACAGTTAGGTCCATAAATATTTGGACAGAGACAACTTTTTTTCTAATTTTTGTTCTGTACATTACCGCAATTAATTCTAAATGAAACAACTCAGATGCAGTTGAACTGAAAACTTTCAGCTTTAATTCAGTGGGTTGAACAAAAAGATTGCATAAAAAGGAACTAAAGCCTTTTTTTAACACAATCACTTCATTTCAAGGGCTCAAAAATAATTGGACAATTGATACAAAGGTTATTTCATGCGCTGGTGTGAGCAATTCCTTTGTTATGTCATTATCAATTAAGCAGATAAAAGACCTGGAGTTGATTTGGGGGGGGGGGGGAGCGCTTGTATGTGGAAGGTTTTGCTGTGAACAGACAACATGCGGTCAAAGGAGCTCTCCATGCAGGTGAAACAAGCCATCCAAGCTTGTTGGGCAAAAGCTGCAAAAACGGAAAAAAACAAGAAATTACTACAATGTCCACAGATGACAACAGTGAAGGATGATCGCAGAATCATTTCCATGGTTAAGAGAAACCCCTTCACAACAGCCAACCAAGTGAACAACACTCTCCAGGAAGTAGGCGTATCGATATCCAAGTCTACCATAAAGAGAAGACTGCATGAAAGTAAATACAGAGGGTGCACTGCAAGGTGCAAGCCACTCATAAGCCTCAAGAATAGAAAGGCTAGTATGGACTTTGCTCAAAAAAATCTAAAAAGGCCAGCACAGTTCTGGAAAAACATTCTTTGGACAGATGAAACCAAGATCAACCTTGGATCATACCAAACCTTGGATCATACCAAACCTTGGATCAACCTTGGATCATACCAAAATGATGGCAAGAAAAAAGTATGGAGAAGGCGTGTAACAGCTCATGATGCAAAACATACCACATCATCTGTAAAACATGGCGGAGGCAGTGTGATGGCTTGGGCGTGCATGGCTGCCATGGCACTGGGACACTAGTGTTTATCCATGATGTGACACAGAACAGAAGCAGACAGAATGAATTCTGAGGTGTTCAGAGATATACTGTCTGCTCAAATCCAGCAAATACAGTCACATTGATTGGGAGGTGTTTCATAATACAGATGGACAATGACCCAAAACATACAGCCAAAGCAACCGAGGAGTTTATTAAAGCAAAGAAGTGGAAGATTCTTGAATGGCCAAGTCAGTCACCTGATCTGAACCCAATTGAGCATGCATTTCACTTGTTAAAGACTAAACTTCGGACAGAAAGGCCAACAAACAAACAGCAACTGAAAGCCGCTGCAGTAAAGGCCGGGCAGAGCAATAAAAAGAGGAAACCCGGCATCTGGTGATGTCCATGAGTTCAAGACTACAGGCTGTCATTGCCAGCAAAGTAAACCAAGTATTAGAAATGAACATTTTACAAATTACCTTTGAGCCCCTGAAATGAAGTGATTGTGTTAAAAAAGGCTTAAGTTTTCACATTTTTATGCAATCTTTTTGTTCAACCCACTGAATTAAAGCTGAAAGTCTGCAGTTCAACTGCATCTAAGTTGTTTCATTTAAAATTAATTGTGGTAATGTACAGAACCAAAATTAGAAAAAAGTTGTCTGTGTTCAAATATTTATGGACCTAACTATATTTGTTATTGGCTGAGCTCTACTATACTTGTAATTGACATTGACCGATTCGGTCACCAGACTATGACAGCTTTGACCATCCAGCAGCTGGATTGACTAAGTCATACTATACTTGTGACTTGCTGGTATAATACAATTTCTAAGTCTGAATAAATTAGCAATGCATTTAAAATTAATTGTGGTAATGTACAGAACCAAAATTAGAAAAAAGTTGTCTCTGTCCAAATATTTATAGACTTAACTGTATATTCTTTTCTCTGTGACAACAGTGAAGGGAAACATCTGTAATGAAGTAAAACCTGTTTGGGGTCCCTAATCTTCCCAATATATAAAATACATTCACTGAATTGTTTAATAAATAAAACCTCTTTAATTTGTTTTAATACCTACCCAGAGTACAGATTGAAAGGTGCATTTTGCAAGATAAACTATGGGGAGACTACCACCAGGTGTGGTAGGTAAATAGACAATAGGCTGACCTAAGGAATAAAAATATTTACATTACCATGCATGCTTTTTAAAGTAATAAAAGTTTAGTATTTTGCTTAAAGTTTTACATTGGCTAGTGTAAGAGGCCAGTGGCCATTTAGCTTGGTCTTATTTGTCGGAAAGTATGATACATCAATCAGAGTGTCATTGATTAGCAAGCATCTCTCATTCTCTCAGGTTAAATAGCAATATTTCTCTGAAGAACAATTCATCACTTCCTCCCATTATAGAATCATCAATATCACAATGACCATATTAACATCTCAGAGTCTGATCTGACCACTCATAGATCTCACTCCTTGTATTATGTATAAAGTGGGAATTGGTACTAAAATGATTTTTCATTTTTTGCATACCCTACAAGATTAAAGTGCAGTTTTATGTCTGTGTTGTAGGCCAGCTGTTGGAAAAATGAATGTGTCACCCTATAACAGCAAGTTTTTAATAAAAACCTTTAATTTAACGAAAGCTACAGCTTTTAAAATTACAAAAAAATATTTAAACGTTTACATAAATGACTAGAAACAAGCCATTATTTTTGCTCTTTAAAATAACTTTGGCTCTGAAATGGTTTTTTTAAAAAGGCAATTGGGGAATGGCAAATTATATTTTCAGGTGATGGTTCCACTGGTGCTGGGAATGTCTTCTCCCTCCCTGCCTCATAGCATTACCATGCATGTTTGAAAATGGGACTTTACCCTGTTTTCTCTCAATCGTGCTCAATGGAGAACACAAATGCACCTTGCACATTCATGGTCCATTGTTGTCAATAAAAGGTAACTCACCATGAGAAATGCCTTACATCCATTGCTAAAGTACATGTAGACAGGCTGCAGTATATTGTCAGTACTAAAATGCAACAAAGAATGGAACAGAATGTAAACAACAAAAAATACCATTGTTTAATAATAACATTTTATTGTAGAGAAATTGTGTAAATATACCCTTAGGGTTTACATCTACAATAATCAAACATTACTCTAACAGCTTTATATTTTTCTTGTGTTACAGCCTAACCACAGCAGATATGTCATCTATTACTAGCATTCATTACTATACAAACATGACAGGATTTGTTTTTTTCTTGGCAATACAAAATGATGATAAGGTAAATGGAAGGGCGACTAAAAAATGTTCCTATTATCTGTCTCAGTGATTTGGGAGGTGACGTAAGCCTCCCCTAATTGTGCCAGCGAGAAGATGGCACCATGGCTTTTTGGCTGACTTTGGTTTATTTCCAGCCTGATGGAGATAGTTCTCTCCCGCATTACCATATTGTTAATGTTCTGCTTTGTCTCACATACTTTGCTCCGGAAACTCTGCGCTCCGCTGAGCGACCTCAATTTAAATTATTTTGCCTGAATAATAAAAAATAATTTTATTAGCAGCAGACGACTTGCCGAACAAAGCAGTCTGAGCACTGAATAGATCTAAGGTGTTAATTAAATTTTTCATGGGCCAAGTAAGACAGGTGTGACAGGTGCAAATATGTGTATTCATAAATCTGTATTTCTGAAAGCATGATAACCTTTCTAATTAGAGCTGTGTGTTCAGGTATTACATGGTATCTCTGTGATCCATGACATCTTCCCAATATTACAGTAACTTAGTGTGATGAAAATAATAGTGGGGTGCATTTATTCATTGGATTATCAGACAAGAACAGGTATAGTTTTTTTAGTTTTGGATATGGTATGGAGTGGTTACAAGTTTATTTTTGCTGTCTGTTTCATGCTGAGAGAATTGAAAAAAGAAATCTGTATAGATATATGATAATATAAGAGAAAATTATTTGCTCAGGAGAGTTTGGGGAAGGGTGGCACCACAGGTGGTGAGTGTCAGGATGATCTTATGCAGGAACCCTCCAGTATTACTAACAGGAAATTGTAGGTGGGCAGGGGAAGTGAATACTGAGGAAAAGGGCCCTGATTTACTAAAGCTCTCCAAGGCTGGAGAGAATACACTTTCTTCAGTGAAGCTGAGTAATCTAAAAAAAAACATTTAATGGATTTCCTAAAATCATTTGCTTTTTGCTAACAAATGTCCATTCCAGGTTTGCTGGATCACCCAGCTTCACTGATCAAAGAGTATTCTCCCAGCCTTGAAGAACCTAATAAATCAGGGCCAAAGAGAGAAGAGCTGAGGTTTGTCAACAAATTACTGATGTGAAACAATTTCAACTTTTACAGAGTAGATGTATATATAGTACTATTGATATACATGTAGGTAAAACTGATTGAAAATGTTTGAATTGTAGGTTTCCTGCAAAGTTGGATTTCATTGTATAGAATGTAGAAGGAAAATATAAACATAAACTAGAATGGTTGCACGAGTCTATAGCGTTTATAGAAAACAGGGAATGGTCTTTTCTTAGATTATACAGAAGGGATATCTGTTTTCATTTTATGACTTGCTTCAGTCCTGAGAATAATGTAAGCTGTACAATGCATACCTGGACAAATATAGGAACCACTTTATTCTCTCTACATAGGGGCTGTGTACAGATCATTCATGGTAGACAGTAAATAAGGTCTGCAAAATGTGTAAGGCAGAAAGGTTGCAGCAAAGTGAAAAATCAGGAGATGGCAAAAAAGTAATAAAATATAAATGAGCAGATGAAGAATGCATAGCAAATCTGTTACTGATACAAAATGTAAAAAAGCAAACTTGGGTTTTAAGGGCCTACTGGGGCTTGTAGCTTTGCAGCAAGTGGAGATCCATAGCCCGGCTACCTTTTAAACGGTATGAATGTTTTTCACAAAAACTTGAGCTGGTCTGTATGATTTATCCATGTCTGCCACACTGTATGTTTTGAAATGTTGGGTGAAAAATAAAAAAAAGCAGTGCAGCTAGAAATTGTCATTGTTTCCATGGGATTTATATCTGCAGCTTCATGTGTTTTCAGCCTGAATGTTTCCTTCAGTGTCCTAAATCTCTTGCCTTACTGACTGACTGCTTTACGGAAGGAACAAAGGCCGTAATTCACCTCCTCAGCGCCCTTATCTCCCGCTTACCCTGAGCTAACACTCTTGCAGTCCACTAACTTATTTAAGCATTTTGCTCAAATCTGGTTTTCTGGAAGTCGGGAGATAATGGGGGATTTATATTTAAGCCCTGTATTATCAAAACAATATATAGGCCGGGACATGAGTGAAGGTGAAGGAAGGCATATTTTACCGCTTTAATGCCCTCTGCTCTTTTGGTGGTTTTACCATAATCTTTGTCTCTTTTATATCAGGCATTGGCCTTAAACCCTGCATTTTCTTGCTTATCATTGTTGTGTATACAGTAAAGGCTATGTATATGATGTGAAAAAAGACAAACAGGTGTCTGAATTCAATAAAAAAGTTAAATAGGGGTAACATTTTTTTTTACATTTTCAGCTTTCCCTTTTTTGTCATTTTAGTAAAGGTGTTTGCTTCCAAAGACCTGGGCAGCCAATACAGCAGAAGGCTGTTGTCTTTAAACTGCAGACACTCAGACAAGAAGAGATAGGTAATAACCCCTCCAAAAAAATTGGTCAGTCCATATATTTTAGTATTTCAATTTATCATTATAAATCATTAATATATTTATGATTATCACTATGATTGTAAAAAAATGGTTTGACATTTGTCAAAATGCAGTCGGTGAACTAATCTCTCCCTGGTATTTAACCAGACAAAAACAAAATGTCTGAGCATATAATTTATAGTAAGGTAGTGTCATTTATTTAGTCATATAACAACATATTCAGCTAATGACATAGAAGTGATGTATGTGCGCCATACTAATTAAGAAATAAATAGCTAATTTAATTTTAATACATATTACAAACAGAGACATGCAAGCATTATAGGTAGTTAAAAAGGCAGAAAAAGAAGTTCTTCTGGAAGGTTGAAGACTCTTACCCTGTGTGATGTGGTAATGTACGCTTATATGTAATTGTATGGTACATTTCAGATGCAGTCATTTGGATGTGCTCAGCCAACATACGACGACACACATTCATCTTAGGTTGTGATGTGCTGCATTAAAAAAATAAGGTTCAGGGAGTGCATAAAAATTTAGGATAGTGTGAATGGGTAAAAAAAATGGTTCAGGGAATAAAGGCCAACATTTGACAATTAAAAATGTGAAATAATAGATATGTAAACTGGTCCAGGTGAATTTGCACTTTAACACTAAAACTCTAGTAAAACATTGGTCTTTAAACAGTCTCAAAAATAAATAGAAATACAATTATGTTCATCATTTGCTGGATGCTGTCTCAGCTCCTCACCAACTTAATATTCATAAATTCCCTATTCTGACAGCAGAAAACCAGATTCAATTACCAGGACAAAGGCCCAGTTGTAGTTAGGTTTCTCAGCAGAAAATAACTCTGCTCAGTGAGTCGAAGTCTGTGCAAAAACCTGAAGTTTTTACTACTATTATTATTGCTCTTAAATAATGTATGTATTACATCAGCTGAAAATATATTTATGAATATTTATAACTAAGGTGTATGATACAGGCCACTGGAAACAACATCCATATTGATAATGGTATAATTTCTGTATGCTAGTATGTGGTCTTCACTCAGATTAATGAGTTCAAGTATTTCCAATAAAAGGTTTGGTAAATACTACAGCATAAAAAGACACTATAGACAACTCCACAATCTTGTGGTAAGAGTATGGAAAGGGCCCTTTTCTGTACCACTATGACTTTCCACCAAGACAGCTTCATAAGGATGCGGCTTCATGCTTTGAGAGGCAAAATACATCTTCCAATTGTGTCCAATTGTCCACATTCATGTAAACAGAGCAAACAAAAATACACCATACATTGCTCAATGCTCATAGTAGATGATTCAAGAGCCTGTGCTGTACTGAAACAAGAAATTGCATTTCATAAATTTGATAATTTTCCTTCCTTGCTTTACCAAAGAACCTGTAACAATGTTCATTGGAGAACAGTATTTTGTCTGATAGTCATTCCCTGCTATGATGTTTGCTATTGTGTTTGGATGAAGGAAACAAGCAGAGACAAGTGATGATAACTTTCATTCCATCTTGTCCTCAAGCATCGATCAATTCCTGATCAATAGTGCAGAGCTGAACAGACGGCCCTAGGAAGAGGCCTGGCAGGCAGGCAATGGGTTAATGATGACTGTCACCACACATAGGACTGTGTGCAGGAATAAGCAAGTAATTATTGATTGCATTCAGTGACATTTTAAACCCCCAACTGTTTAATTGATGCCCAAATAGGAAAAAAAAAAAGTAAAATAGGCAAAGATTGATTTTTTAGTTGAAACATTAAGTGTCTTCATGATAGTTGTGGATGTAACCACTTACTTTAACTGTTAGAAGTTTGTAAAAACTCCCCGTTGGTTATTACTGCATCATGCATACAATCGCACACTTACCAATTATATTAGAAGATTCCATTCTAATATATCACAGTTGAACTCCAGGCAGGCAATTGAAAACAGTTTAAATGCAAATTAAACTGTTTTATCTGCCAAACAGATTGCTGACCATTCAGTCCTGAGATTTGTACGGTTCCAAAATACAGACCTGCCAGGTAGGTGACACTGCGTACAGCAGGGGTGTCAAACTCAAATACACAGGGGACCAAAATAAAAAACTTAGACAAAATCGCGGCCAACCTTGAGAATTTATTGAAAAAATTTTGGAAATGTTCCTTTCTCATTAGATATAAACCCTTTTCATATGGAAACAAAGAGGTTTTGCTTTACTTTCCACAATCTGGAACAAGGTTATAATAGAGAAAGAGGCAAACAAAAATTTCAATGGTAACCTTTTTGCACAGGCTGACAATAATAATAACAATCTTCTTCTATGAAAATCCAACCGTACTGCTGGGGGGGAGTGCTGGAAATGCTAGACGTGGCCAATGCGGAGCTAAATCTTATTGTGTGGCCCGCCGCTGAAACTCCCTCTTAATTGAAATAGCGCTGCTACTAAAATTCCCGGCATTATTTGTGTCTATAAAACAGTCCAATGCGGGGCCATGCATAGGCAGAGAGCCTGCTGGTCTATAGACGCGAGTGGGGACGGGAATTGTAGTAGCGGTGCTATTTTTTACAGCGGCGGAACAGCTGTAGTTCATATTTCGGATTCCTTTGAGGGCCAAAAAAAAGGCTGTTGGAGCCAGATTTGGCCCCCGGGCCAGATTTTGACACCCCTGGCGTACAGTAAAGAAATACAGTGATTTCCTTCTCAACCTTCAGGTGCTGACTGGACATTGAAGGAGCAGCTAGGCATTTTTCATGCATCACGTTTGCAGCCAGCACACGCCATTGGCTCATAGTACATCACCACCCTATCCAAAATTCAGTGATGCTGCACAGATAATTGCCAGAGGCTAATATCAAGTCAGATTCAAGTATTATACATGTAATGATGTATTAATACATACAGAGCTACTTGTGTCTTTAAACCTGCCCTGACCTGAATGTATGTAACTATGTGTAGCTCCCATCTTCCCCCACCCCCCACCCCGTACCTCTTTTTTTTTCAGTTGACCCTCTTATTGGTGTGATTTATAATGTTTAGACCATTATATATTGCATTCTTACTTTGTAAAATTTTAAAGTCAAGATAGCAGAAATGTAGGTTATTTTATTCATATCCATGGCTTGTGTAAAAAGGGGGTTGGAAGGAAGTGTATCCTTTACCTGCATACTTTATGTCAAAGGTAAATAAAAAAAAACAGACTTTTTTTTTCCGCTTCATCACTAAACTTTTTTTTTTTTTTTTTGCAGACTTGTCTTTTAAAGGTTCAAGTTTGTTCCAATAAAAAGTTTTCTAGGCAGTTGTAGGCTTCTCTGTTTCTGTTCCCTGACTTGTTTTTTATCCCTTGTTGTTCACAACAAAACACTCAGGGTAATTGTCTCTTAGTAAAAATAATGGGACTTGTCCAGGAGGAGGCACATAAGCCAATTACAGGGCACAGAAAAATAGGACGCCAAAACAAATTAGTTTTAGCTGGAAACATGAGTCAATATCACCTTGCCAAAGATGCGTATCTGCCACAAACGCGGGAGCTGTTTAACACGTTTAATTTGCGCCAGTGAATATAGAGGCTGCGCTCATTCCCCGCTTCTATTACGGAGAGGAAAAGCTTATTTCTCTGGATTTGTGGAAGGCAAGTCTTCTGCAAATGTTAATAAAAGTCACCGTGCCGGCTCCAGTGGGGTTTAAAACAACAACACATTAGTCTGGAGAGGTTGTGTGGCAAAAGGATGTTCAGTCAATTTCCTAAATCCAGCCTGCAAGTAGCAAGCTTTTAGCATTAAATGACTCTGATTAGAGGATGCAGAAGCACTGATTGGCATGAAAGTCTACCTATTACCGTTTAATGATTACAGATTGGCCTTATGACCCAGGAACAACTACCAACATGAAAAACAGTATAGAAGTGGTTATAGGCTGGTAGACAAAACCTTTGTCTTTAGTTTTGGGTAAAGTCACTTATAAGAGTTAATATTTCAGTATCTTGGTGCTTAGAGCATTTTCCTGAGACAACTATCTAAATGCGGATGTCTTCTGACTTTCTGTTGTGTCTCCTGTTCAAGACAAGTGAACATAATCTCTCCAATACCTGTGGTCCTCAATTTTTTTATGTTCAATCCAGAAAAAACAATGTCTTTAGTTGTACAGTAAACTAAAAACTGCTGAGGCTGAGATTCTATCAGGTTTTGCATCTCTGGGATCTGAACAGCAAGTGATGAAGTCTATGTTTTCCCAAAACTTTAAGCATCATATGACTCCTCTCTATGTTAACTGTATTAACTTGTAGATGAACAACAATTTTACACTTTTTTTTCTAAAGAGTACATGGAGTAAATTTTAACTTTAGCATCCATTACAGGTCTTCCATGTTCCTTTGCCGAAAACAAAGTGGTATAATTACTGGATTTCCGAAATTTGTGTTAGATGGATGCTTTTAGCACCTCATCTCACAATTCATGATAGCATTTACCAATTGATTTCCCTGACTTGGTTTTGGTGGATGTTGGAAGTGTTTTACACTCTGCTTGTGTGAGACTACATGAAAGGACCTGCAATAAGAGGCTTTTTGAAGGGACTTAAAGTGGATTTCCATTTGTTGGTTTTTGAAGGCTAGAGTAGCTTTGCTTCTATATAAACACAGTGGTGCTCTAAAGAAAACAGTTAACACCTACCCATAGAGCTAAGCTTGCTGAAAAATCTCCAACATTTAACATTTCCTGGGAGTAGAAGATACCTGTCCCCAATGCATGCAATAGTTCCTGCTGCTGGCTCCTACATCATTACAGGACACAGAAGTGATATAATTGCCAGGGGATGGAACCATATTGGTTAAATAAAGCCTTATAGATTCCCATCCTTGGGAAGGTGACACCAATTATTACATATATAAAGAAAGTAAATAGTGGGAGCGATTTTGGCTTTTCAGTAATTAGATGTACACAAGAATGAATGGACAAGGCAGCCTATTTTCATATTAAGGAGGACAAAAGATGGTTTGATAAATTGAGTCAAGTGCTTTTTCTAGCAGATTTCACCATCAGTATTCTGAGGGGGATTGATGGGAGGGAAAGAGCCAAGGTTAACCTCAAGTTCTTATTGACTAGAAAAAATAAAACAGTATATCTTCCTTTGTTGTAGAAATTCTCACCTTTGGTAAACAAAATCTGAATCTTGGAGCATTATTGTGAATGAAGAGTGAAGAGATGTCAGCCATTGTTACAGGATTAATGTCCGTATCTCTCTGGGCTCCTGTGAGAAGCCTCATAACTCCTTGACTTCTCTATCTTTCTGCAAATGCAAGTCAATATTTGTCAAGAAAAAGGAAGTAATGTCCCCAATACTATTATTACATGTATTACTTTCATATCTTTGCCCACTCCTGTCTGTATTGGCTCGACTTCTCCAACTCCCTATTTCCCTTTACTAACTTTTATGTAGCCTCTGGGGATACAGGAAAATGCAACACTAGAGCAGCCATTTTCAACCAGTCCTATGGGAATTCTAGGGTTCATCCGGAGGTTGCTTGGGGTTCCTTAGGTGGTTTCTAGTTGACATTTCAAAGGATGGTGCCTGCCTAGTTTTGGGTCTAACGTCACTGGGCAGAGCCAGAGTCGTAATGCCAGTGATCTGTTTTAGCTGTCTGTAAAGGTGGAATTATGAACCACCACTTAGTTAACTCATAGACCACAACTGTAAGTGTCCTTTTTCTCACTGACCCCTATTAATACTTTTTTAGGGTGTTAAAAGACATGAATCTCCCCCACCTACTAGATTGTAAGCTCTTCGGGGCAGGGTCCTCTCCTCCTATATCACTCTCTGTATTAGTCTGTCATTTGCAATCCCTATTTAATGTACAGCGCTGCGTAATATGTTGGCGCTATATAAATCCTGTTTAATAATAATAATAATAATTAATAATAATGAATTGATTTCCCTTCGGGTAAAATGATTGGGAAACACTGTTATCATTTTCTTGTCAGTGGCAGAGTGTCCCTTCAGTGACAGCTTTGAGTCTACCAGGGCTGCTGATATCACATACAAGATGGTGGTGCCCGGAAGCAGATTGCCTTTTGGATATTTGCAGAAGACAGGTCTAAAATACTGTATCTTTATGTATCTTTTGGGAAAAACTATTATTAAATTGTATTGTATGGGGTCTCTTTAACAAATCTAAAACAAAGAAAAACACCAGTGTAAGTAGGTACCAATAAAAGCAGCAAGTCCTCAATTTATGCGCCCTACACTGGTTTTGGGCTGCTTTCTGTATTGTAGATAATCTGAAAAGATTATGTCTGATTCCATTTGAAATTCCCTTTCAAGTGTCCTGCAAGCAGGGTATAGACTTGTTCTTAGTAGTGCTTTGCACTTGAACCACAATGCTTATAGTGCAGCTGCAGCCTTGACCTGCATACTTCCTCTAATTATACAACTGTCACCCCCTGGCTTAATTTACCACGCTAACCGCTCAAATAAAGTAAAGGTTATGTAAATCAGCAGTTTACTTATCTCCTATATATTATATAAAAAATGTACTGTGGTTCCAGCTTTGTGATATATGGGCCAGTGACATATTTCCATGCCATGCTCTGACCTATGTGAGGATTTATTTATTGAAAATTGACCTTTATGGTTAATTAAATCTCGCTTTTTCCATATTTCTCTGGAGCCTGAAGGAATATGGAAATAGGTTTAATTCGTCTCTCTGGTAGGTCATAAATCACCTCCCATACCTCATTACTGGAAAGTAGAGCATGATATGAGAGCTTATAATGAGAAGTCTGGTCACATGGACAGTGAGATCATGGCAGACGGCTCCAGACTTCCATTTTGTCTGATGGGTCGGTTCCTGCAGAATTCCAACACTAAAAAAGATAATTTTATAGACTGGTAAATCTAACAATTTACATTTGTGTGTAAATGTTTCCAAAAGTGTAAAGGTCATATACACGGAATATAATAAAGATAGGAAAATATTTGGCCCCTGAGAAACACCCTTTAAATACAAAATAACGTTTGTACAATAATAAATATTAACAAACAAATAATAAAAATAAAAATATTATATGTGACTTTAGAATTTCTCACCCAAATAATATTTTTTTCAGTTGCACTGTGGTTTTTTTAATCCTTAAAAACAGAAATATTAGTTTTTAATGTCTCCCTGGATTTTTTCATATGGACACAAACATTTTTATGCAGGGCTTTTAGTGCTGAAATTTTGC
Source organism: Pyxicephalus adspersus (assembly GCF_032062135.1). Lineage (NCBI taxonomy): Eukaryota > Metazoa > Chordata > Amphibia > Anura > Pyxicephalidae > Pyxicephalus > Pyxicephalus adspersus. The sequence goes on along the minus strand of NC_092863.1, from coordinate 9,099,192 downwards.
TACCTTTGTGGGCACTAAAAGATTAGTTGTATCAATTTATTTTGCTAATAGACATTTTCAATGTGATAATATGTCCACTGTCTATATGTAATGTCCAGTTCCTGATGATTGTGGTAATTATATTGACTAGTACCCAGTTGTTTCTGAAAAGTATATTTGCCCAGTCAATGACAACTAGTTTAAATCACACTTTTCAGTACCTAGTAAAGGTATCACAGGTCTGTGATGAATTCATAATTCATAATTTCAGTAGAATATTTTTTGCTTTTGTGCTATGTAAATATGTTTAACAGCTAGCCATTCCATACATACAGTGCATTATGTTATAAAATCTGTAGTAGCAATATTATTTTCTACAGATCACTGTGCCTGCAGTAAAGACTTTTTTCAATATGTTTTAGGGGAAGCTGCCTTATAAACACAGACCAGACGGTAGGTCATTAACAATAAGCATGTGTAGTGCAGTAGGTATGTCCCTAGCAAAGCTGTGGTCTTTGTTTTGTTCACTCATCTTCACAGATGTATTAGTTTTTACTGCAGTAGTATTAGTTAGGATTTTGCTAATATTTCCCCTTATACTCTCTTTTAATGTATCAATGCAATCTACTTATGAATAATCTTTTAAATGCCAGCATTTAAACTGTATCCGACGGATGAACTGTTCTCTTAAAACCACAAACAAAAGATTCGAAAATGAATGATCAAGTGTCAAGTATGTGGCAATTAATTTCCATATTCTGCACATATTGGTTCTGTGGACGAACATTATCAAAAGATAAATATGCAGGTGGTTGACTTTTACAGGCCACGGGGCACTAAGTGGTTCATGTATTGACAGTTTATAAATTCTACCACAGCATGCATATGTAGAATAGTTTGATCTGAAGAAGGTATTTTAAGTGGTTGTAAAACCACATGCTCTCCACAGTCAAGTTAGGGTCAGAAGTCACAATCATGCTGTTTATCAAATATTGAAATATATATTTCCCAATTGCTTTATGTTCTGACTCTCCTCATGACAGCATACACTACCCTTCTATATCTTTATAAATGTGAAATAATTACCTATCCTTCCTCTGTCCTTGCACCAGGATCAAGAAAAAAGAATTATCTAACATATCCCACCCTTTTATCCTGTCCAAAGTGCAAGACTCTTATAGTACTGGTATATCCAGTTGATTGAACACGCCATTTTTAGTGCCAAGGTCTGTTTTGTAATGACATATTTTCCCAGTCTATGCCGGAAAGGGATGTAGGGTTTTACTTTTTTGTCTATTACTTCAATTCACCACCATTCCAATGCTTTGTGCTTTCTTTGGTATCATAGCTCTAGAAGTCACCAGAGTCTCTCCAGCCTGCATTATTATCACACTAGGCATCCATTTTTGGTAAATCTCCTTTCTGAAGAAATTGGGCTGGGGAGCAGAGTTTATTGGGTATGTGGAGCCATTTGAAATAAAATGGCATGTGCAGATTGCCTTAAAAAGACTGTAAATAAAAAAGTAGATTGTAAAACAAGTAAGATTGTACTGCACATATAAGTAAGATTGTACTGTATATATACATACCTATTAGCTGATAACACGTACAACTTTTTCTTTAAACTACTTAGTCTGCCTTTCAAAAAAAAACTTAGATCTCATGTTTCTCAGTAGGGTACATCATCAGCAGTCCAGATAGAAAAAGAGCAGACATAGAAGAGGTGGGCCCTTGTGCATTCATTTTCTAGATAGTTTCCCCATTTAGTGAGCCATTAAGGAATGTGATACAACCAGGGAGGATAGGGAAGATAATGCCCTGCCTGAAAAGGATTGGAAATACTTTCCAAATCCCAAGAAAGAAGGACCATCCTTTATTTCAATGTTGTAGTTTAAAGACTCTATAGTGAGGGCGCCAGATGAGCAAGATGAAAAAAATCTACCTTTCAAAATAGATTTGCTAAACTTTATCAAATCAGTCCTACAGAGGCAATCCTGTGGCATTTTCTGCCTGTTGTAAATGCTACCCCACAGAGATTAACCTGTCATATCACTCTGCCTATGGAAATCTTGGTGGCTTTAAAACCTACAGATTGGATGAAGATCTGAAGAAGGTACATCCTACAGAGGTAATAAGATGGCAACTTCTGAGGACTCAGGAATAACAGTTTCTGGACCTGTCATTGCTGCAGGGTAGATGAACGCAGGTAAGTATGTGCCATCATTTCTGATTAGGGCAAAACCACCTGATTTCGGTACAGTTCCTTTATTACACAGATCTGTACCCACTCCATCCAAGGCCTCTGTCACCTTCAGTCCTATCTTCAGCTCACCTGATGAATATCTGTACCTGGGATACCTGCATCTACACAAATATTGACCCATAGACCTAAAATTCATGTCTGTGAGAGGTTTTACGCAAGTCGGATTAGGTTATGCTTAGGTTATATTCTGTGAATGCCTACAAAACAGGCCAAAATTCAATATTCTTTTTTTAAGGGAATAGAATGCAAAAAAATGGAATCAAAAATGTAAATTGGTTCGTAAAAACATGAAAAAAACATCCCTAGAAACTGAACCTTTTGGGATAGCTTCAGTCAGAGTTAAGCGACCTGAGTGTAGGTGACAAGTTTAGAGCACATTGGATTATTTTGGGCTTGTTGCATGATCTAGAACCTTATGACGTTCTAAATTTGTGATAGGATGGCATTCCTGTGGGATAAGAAACTGTAGGGCTACGCCAATGGCGCTGACATAATTATATCAGATTTAACCCTCCCTTTAGGAAAAATACAATTTTACTGTAAAGACTGATTGCCTGTACTGTATGGATATATTTTATTAGGCTAATGAAGAACATTAGATGCTTGCAATGTGCAGCATTTCTCTTCCCTCCTCAGGCTATTCAGGGAAATGGAGGATTCATTAGCAAAGAAGTTCTACACTTCAACCTCTTATTTTCTCCTCTCCCCATTGTATTGCCTTTCCTCCCTTTATACTATTTGGTCTGGAAATTTCAGCAATTTGGGTTACAAACGTGCCAGAAATCCACATAGAGTAAGAGGGTTTTCCATTACCTTCAAAATCATCTCCATCATATACTAAAGCTAAACTGATTACTGAACCTGTACTAAAACACAAGATCTAGCAATGGGAAAAGAAATGTATCAAATAAACACTGCAAATGTACTAATACTGAATTTTGTTAGTGTTCTGTGCTCATGTCATGTGTAGAAATGGCCAATTGTGTCTCCTTTGAGTGACAATGATAAAGCACAACTAGTAGACAAGACCAGTGTTGGGTCACTATAGGAGGAAGAGACTGAACAAGGACTTTCATGGAAGGGTGCAGAGCCTTCTACCTTCATGCACCCCTGCCATCCTGTCAGTTAGGGACCCGGAGAATACAGGTGTCCTGGGCAATATCACAGTTTGCAATACCCTAAAATGGGCCCTGTTTGATGTTACATAGTCAACCTTCAATATGAGCTGCCATTGAAATGCATCCTGTAATACTGTAAGTATTCTGGTAGTAAAAAAAAAAAAGAAGAAGATAGTCATATAGTGATTTTATGAGATGCTTCAATTTTATTAAACTTAACTTCCCGAGAGGAAAGCTTTAACCCAGTAGAGCAGCGGAATCCCAAGAGCATTTGGAGCTCACTGTTGATGGACTTTATTATGAGCTTCACCTTTTCTAATGTGAACTCTGAGCTAATTCTATTTGCAGGGGTTATGCAAGCAGCTGTCAGTCACAATCAGCCACCAGGAAGAGGCTAGAGCCGCAGCTCCCATCAATGGGAATAGAGGTCACACACGCTTTTCAGTATGCATGGGGAGAATTCTCAATGCACCCTTATTCTTAATCAGATACTGTTACTCTTGTGCTGACTTGTACTGCCGATACCAGTTTCCAGGGATCCACCTGTGGGCTATCTGTCACAGGTAACACACTGAATCTTGCTGGATTGTAGTATGAAACCAGCTCATTTTATATTCCTGTCATTTGAAGATGAACATGTCATGATTTTGTTATAGAAGATAAAGGTGAATTAAGCCTTGAATATATAGATACATGTGGATTGGGGCCCAGTCTAGGCACTCACAATGTTTTTAGTCTTCCAAGTAAAATACTGTTGCTGATAATGTATGGAAAATGCTTTTATCTTCTCCCAGCTTTACTTGGTGTGAGTGTTTATTTGTTTTCACTGCAGAAAAGCCAGGCCTACATCCAATACATGTAGAAAATATTAATGGAAATGATGTTGATTTGTACATCCCATCTTTATAATAATACAAAACATAATAAAATACAAGCATAACTGAAATATTTTTGAAAACATACATCAGCCTTTTATTTTCAGTTCTTTCATTAGTTGCAGATTGAATGAAAAATGCCTATTCACATACATATTCAGGTTCAGTTATTTGCCCTGTATTTAGTTTCAGACTTTGCACAGTAGTCATGATTTACCAGAAAGTCTCTTTAGAAACAAAACTAACAAGTCTTGACTAATTATTTTCAAAATTGGCACATACACATTGTGTGGTATAATTAGTCTTCATTAAAGCGGAGCTGTAAATTTCTATATGGCTTTGACTGGTTCTTATACCAGGAAAATACCTAGTTGTGTGCTATGTAACATTCAATTAATGCTGCAGTGTTTTCAGTCTTTTATTCAACTATTAATGTCTTTTATTTACTTATGTAACATTTAGCTCATAACTGTTGACTGGAAATGTATGCTTGGATCCGTAGTTCTATGGCAACCTGAGTAAATAGAAAATTTGGCCTGATCTTGTTTGGTAAAAATTTAGTTCTCTTGATTAAATTTCAAGAGCCATGAAAAGTAAAGATTGTTTTGCTGATTCTTATTGACATTGGTCTCTAGTGAACAGTTAGTCTGTATTCTTAGTAATGTCATTGAATTTTAGTGAAGGGATAGGCCACATTCTTAGCAGTGTCACTAGTTTCTAAATAATGACTAGACTGTGTTCTGAGTAATGTCTTTGGCGTTGTCGTTTGCTGGTGAATTGATAGGCTGCATTCTCAGTGATGTCACTGGTATCTAGTGAATGGATAGGCTGCATTCTTGGTGATGTCACTGGTATCCAGTGAATGGATTGGCTGCATTCTCAGTGATGTCACTGGTATCTAGTAAATGGATAGGCTGCATTCCCAGTGATGTCAATGGTATCTAGTGAATGGATGGGCTGCATTCTCGGTTATGTCACTGGTATCTAGTGATGGGATAGGCTGCATTATCAGTGATGTCACTGGTATCTAGTGAGTGGATAGGCTGCATTCTCAGTGATGTCACTGGTATCTAGTGAATGGATAGGCTGCATTCTCAGTGATGTCACTGGTATCTAGTGAGTGGATAGGCTGCATTCTCAGTGATGTCAATGGTATCTAGTGAATGGATGGGCTGCATTCTCGGTTATGTCACTGGTATCCAGTGAATGGATTGGCTGCATTCTCAGTGATGTCACTGGTATCTAGTAAATGGATAGGCTGCATTCTCACTGATGTCACTGGTATCTAGTGACCGTATAGGCTGCATTCTCACTGATGTCACTGGTATCTAGTGAATGGATAGTCTGCATTATCAGTGATGTCACTGGTATCTAGTGAGTGGATAGGCTGCATTCACACTGATGTCACTGGTATCTAGTGACTGTATAGGCTGCATTCTCCGTTGGTTACTTTTTTTACGAACGATTTTTGCCCAATCGATCGTTCGTCGTTCGTTTTGAACGATAAAAATTGGAAGTGTGTACGCACCTTTACAGTTTTAATGCTGGCGATTTGTTTGGTAACACTAGTGTTACTAGGTTAGTATATCTCTCAGGTTTTTTTATTGTTCTTTTTGTTTTTCTGTCTTGGTAACACCCTCACAATCTAAAAAAAACTAATAGGAAATGTTGCCAGTAAGGACTCAAATACCTATAAAATCTTCTGACTTTTATCCACTTTAGCATCAAAGCTTAACTGGAGTTGGACTTAAACTTTGGCAGGGATTAGGTGAAGGCTTAGAGAGTTTTTTTATATCACAATTATTAGTGTATCTTTTATATGATGAATGAAGCAGCTGATATAATCTTACTTCAAATTCCAATGTACACAGTGAGAAGCTCAAAGTGCACAGTGAAATCAGAGTAAGCAATTGTATTACTAGGGAGAAGAGAAGATTGTACACGTTTGCAAAACCGAAGGGAAGGCTAAAGTTCAGATTTAATACATACCCATATTCACTTTTTATATATCTGTATAGAGTTCAACTTCAATCAGTAGAATTGCCTGGTGCACAGGTAAAGAACAGGAGGTTGGGTAGGCTGTGTTCCCTGTATGTGAGTCAATGCTTTTTCATTATGACTGGAGTGTAACTTTAATGACAGGTCTGTAGATTTCCCCTGGAAAACACAGCTACAGACAGAACAGACGCATTAGCTGAACTCCGACGTGTCTGTGTTATTTGGAAAACCTGCTGTTCTTCAGATCTGTTCCTTCGGCTCTTAGGAAGAATTCTGCACAATTCCCAAGGACCGATGGCTTGATGCAGATAATGCAAACATTGTACATTTCTACAATGACAATGTATGTATAATTAATGTGCAGCACTTACTGTAAGAAGCACTCCAGCACCCTATCATTAACTGCTTACTGACATTCTCACTGCCAGTTCCATGCTCTGCAATTATCCCCATATCCCAGGTTCAGCACTACCAGCTACTCTTATCTTACTCAAGCACTGAAGGATAATCTGCATTGCAGACCACCCACTGGGTGATAAAAGCAGCAGGTTTTTCCAGGTTCTGCAAGAAACTTGACACATATGCTAAACACTCTGCATTCTCCTCCATGGAACTTTGTATTTTACATTTCCCCCCTTCTTATTTCACCCATTATGCTCAATGTTCTGCTCTATTATTTTTTACAAACATGTCTATAATAATTGGCTGTAATGAGAATGATGCTGGATTAGATGTGACAGATTATCTTCAAGCGATGAAGCTGTCAGTTAAAGCATCATTCCCCATGATAAAACCCAAATGTAAAAAACAAAAATAAAGACAAAACTGTTGCATTGTTTGGGCCACCTGTGTTTAGTTTTCCCACTGAAAAATGTTAAAGCCTTACTACATTCTAAAACTTTTTTTTCCATTAGCTGTGAATTGTATAAAGATGTCAGATTTTTTGAGCTGGGTGTGCAGGAAAGAGAAAGCCAAAAACAGTAAATTCAAAGTCAATATAAAATCCAATGCATTTCAGAGGTCCATCATCTGGAGCAGTCTCTGACTAATTACCCCCTCAAGGTCCCTTAACTTTCATCTGTGTAGTATGCACTTTGTTCACAACACCAAACCCTGATAAAAGGGGACCCTCTGAATCCAGAACATTTATTGCCTTCTTATGACATAAGAATCTGAATGAAACAGTACTGGACTTCATATGTGCTGCTTTTGGCTTTCTCTCTCTTGTACACCCTACTTTCAGCCACCACTCCTGTGAGAGCTTCCTGGGGAAAATCTGTCTTCTTTAGGCTACTTCCTAAGGCTTTTATTTTTGTTGGTAATCCTGTTGGAGAGAGTTTGCAGTTTTACTGGGACAGAATGGCACAAACGGCAATAAAAGCATTATTAAAAGTTCTGACCTTTCCCACTATGTTTTTTTCTGTGTCCTTCTTGGAGCAGGATTTCATCACTTATCAGGGACTTACTTTTCTTGTCCCAGTGGCTAATTAGAGTGGTTCAGGAGTAAGATAAGAGGAGTACATATTTCCTGAAAGTTAAATTACTTGTTTGTCTTTTATTTACATGGGGGAAACATGTTCACTTTAAATTGTACATTAGGCTTCAGATTGATGTCTACAGAGGTCTGTTTTCTTGAGTGTCTGAAGCCAAAGAAACACTGAGTAGCCACTGTTCTTGAAAGTTAATATAGAAAGTTCAGATAGTTGTTTGAACCCAGCATCTGATTGGTGTTGTGTTTAAAAATGTTGGCCACGGCTTTATTTCAGTCGATATGAGGGCTCCAGTGTTGTAAATTATGTCAGTGGGAGCACCCTAAAAGAATCAGAAAAGCCTTGATTTTTGTTACTTTGTATGTGTTTGTCATTATCTTCACTGACATAAGAAATAAATTAAAATGATCACAGAGCACAAGTAAAGGACACTGGTACTGGGTACTGGGCATTAGGAAGGCTAAAAAATATGTTAAACGCAGTCGGCAGCATTGAATAACAAAATAAAATGTATATGCTTTTTGAATGTTCATTTTGATTTCATTTTGATTTTTAATGTTCCTTGAAACATAGCTATAAAGTATTTACACATTAAACCGAAGCTGAAATTTCAGTTTATTTTACTTTATTTTCTATATAGAGCAGAATCTTGGCAGACTTCTGTCAGGATAAATTATTCCACAGTGCATACAGCTAGAGAGGTCAGTAAGTGCTTGTTTTCAAAGTATTTTCTTGATTTTTAATATTATGTATAATCTTTAAAGTCCATAGTCTGGACACAGGTAACTTTAGAACTGCATAGGGAGAGTGACATCAAAAAGATTTTGAAAAGACTCCTAGTTCTCTTGGTTGCTTTTTGAACGCTAGTGAATATCATCACACTGTAAATTCCCACTCTGAGTTCTATACCTCTTGTAAACTGACCTGGGAGCCACCCTTTCAACCCAATAGCTTCCATGAGCTGTAACCACTAAATTCTAGCTGTAGGTTGGCATGGGAAAGCTTAGTATAAAGAAAGAAGCCATCTTTTAACACTAGTCATATAAAAACAAAGATTCTGTGCCTTTCTACTGAATATATCCACGAAGAATTGTCCTATAATTCTCTATGCTTGCACTTTTGAACAGGTTGCTAAGCTGACCTCTCCTTGGCCACAACCTTGAAGCTGATATACTGATCTGACTGCTTTCACTTGAGGATGCAAATTCCCTCATAACTCCTGCAGATTTACAGACTGTTTCTGGCTTGTGTGACAGTCCCATCTCCTGCTGGGAATCCTGTGCATTTTGTATTATCTCTGCCTCCTCTGCATCTGCTACTAAAGCACTGAGATATATTCTTATGCTGACAGAGGGATCTGCTGCTCCTGGTTGCCCCCCCCCCCCCCCATCCCATTTTACATCATTGGCAGTAATCATCAAATACACGGCATTGGCATGGTGTAAACCTTGAAAAATTAAACATTTTTGTGAAACTTTTTTCAAGCTTTTGTATATTCAGCTTGCAGTGTTGAAGATGTAAACCCAATCACTAAAATCTCATCTTTAATATGTTATTATCATTTTATTAAATTAATTTTAACAATTTTTAAAAAGTTTAGGTATAGCTAACATTTTTGTTTTCAATTTTTTAGTTTTGGATAGAGAAGGGAAGGGTTTAACTAAAATTTCTCATTACTTCCCATCTTAAAAATGCAAGAAATTACAAGAAAATTGTACAAAGGTAAAACAGATGTCTTGCACTAGCAACATTTGGAAGATTGCAACTCAGCTCTAGTTCTGGTGTCTACCATCAACAATTTGGATTTCTGTCACTTTTTGCCTTGGTGATACTAATCCCCAGGACATATAGGGGGATGAATCTACCCAATAGAGATAAAAACTGCTATAAATATTTGACAGAACTTGTAACCTAACCCAACCCTATCCTATTCTATTATTCTATCTGAAAAAAAATGTTACATGCATATCATTTTACTAATCTCTGGTGATCATGTCACACAGGTTCTAGTTCACACACTTCCAGTTGGCCTGGAGCTGTTTAAGCGGAGGTGCCGCATGACAGGGCAAGTAGGGAAGTTAGGAATGGAAGGGGTTAAGTGTGTTGCAGTGGGCTATGTAAAAAAATGGATAGGCTGCATTCTCAGTGATGTCACTGGTCTCTAGTTAATGGATAGGCTGCATTCTCAGTGATGTCACTGGTCTCTGTTGGATGGATAGATTGTGTTGTTGGTTATTCAAATGTGTCCTAGTAAATAAGTAGTTGCATTTGTGGTAGCATATATTAATATATTTATCATAATGTTCACACCCTAATGGTGTACAAAGTCACAATCAGCACCTGGCCCTGGTGAGCTTCTTGATAGGAGAGGAGGCCTACATCAGGGATGGACCATTTCACAGTGAAATAGGTGACTGCTCACTGAGAACAATAAGAGAACAACATCAAACTCCTGCATGGCCGGGGGTGTCTTGTTCAATAATTTGTTTCTCCCTAGGCATAATTTAAAAATTGGCCACAGGACATACCTAGAACACTCTAGGTCTGATCTTTCATAGCCAAATTAAGTTAACCCCAACCTTTTAGGTACTCTATTACAACAACACTGATCTCCAGTGTTTTGTTAGGCTATTTTTACTGATAATTTGTGCTGATATTCCTTTCAAAGCTCAGTAAATGGTTAATGCTTGTATATGAGAAAGGGCAAATAAAATCCCTTTTTCCACTAATGCAGCACAGATCATATTGGTGATTAATCCTGGTACATTTCAAACAAGCATTTTGCAGTATATTAAAATGTCATTTGTGTTCAGGACCCCCCAAGGATCATTAATTTACTTGTTTAGAAATTATGTTGCTGCTAATGGACTGTCTCAACGAGTTAGTAGCCCATAAAGGTACATTAGAGCATCCGTAAGCTGAAATCACATTTCCATGAACTGTCGATTTAGACGATTTAAGACAATGGTATAAAATATGCATATATCTGATATACATAGGATTTGCTTACAATTAATTTTCTGTGTACATTCCTTAAAGAGGAACTCAAGAAGAAAATATTTTAGGCTGGAAAATGGCTACAACATTCTCGTAATGTCTTTTGTTCTGGTGAATCCCTAAATACAAATTTCTAGTAAGTAACCCAGGCAGTACTGATGAAACAGCCAGGCAACTGGTAAACAAAGAAGGCCAACAAGGGTACTTTCACTTTTCTATCTGTACAGAGATTCATTAAAAGCCAGACTCCAGTCAGAACTTTTATTTCTATTGATCTTTTACAACGGGAAGAACTTTTAAGCTACGTACACACTTCCAATTATTATCGTTGGAAAACGAACGACGAACGATTCTGCATGATATCTACGAACGATCGTATAGCACCGATCCTGCACATAGAGATAACGACACGATCGTTCGTAGATATTGTACACACAATAGATACGATCGTTTGTGTATAAAGGTAGACAGGCCTGTGTGAGTGTATAAAGGTAGACAGCCATGGGTGGGTGTTACCGCTTTTGGTAGGTTTCCTGAATGCGGTACAGTCTGCAGAATCTGACTGGGAAAAGTACTGCATTCTCGAATACATTTCTGTCAGGATGGGTGGACAGGATATGAACAAAAGTCAAACTCTATTGCCAGTTAAAGCATTTCCTGAATTTGTGTATTTATCATACATTTCTGTGTGGTTCTTTCATTTATGTTTTATTTACAGAATTTAGATTTATTTGAAGGCTGACCTAATCCCATTTCCAAATAAGCATAGATTATGATATTCTCGCTGCTATAGTATTTGATTGTTGACTTCTACGAGTGTGTTTTACGTTCTAATCCTGTCCTCTGGCGTTCTATGCGGCTGTTGCTGTTTTTATGACTTGTTTGTGTTAATAAACAACCACATTTTCAGCATATTACCTGTTGTTAAATCATAAAGGATTTGCAATGAGTTTCAGTGCCAACTTGGTTATTGTTTGTTTATGTCATAAATGGATATTTTGCATTGTAAAGGAGCATGGCCATAACAAAATTAAGTATTAGGAAGCTGGTGACTGACAAATAAAGAGATGGTAATGATTTAAAAAAAAGAAAACACTGCAGTTCAGGGGCTCTCATACTTTTATACCGATCATGGAACTATATACATATATATATTTATTTATTTATTTATTTCATTCTTTTGAGAATCCTAAGGCAAATCAGTTCTTGAACATGTGGTTGATATTCAAATACTTTAATTGATAGGAAAAGTGATTGAAAGTAACAATGAAAACCATACTGTATATTCCTGGCACTAGTTGTCACTGGATCATTGGAAGATCTCCTTTCATCTCTTGTTTTAGTGACAGCTCTGAATTTTGGGATCTACATTGTCAATCCCAATGAATCTACCCAGCAAGAACAATCTAAGATGAAAATGCTTTAGATATACTTTTAAATGGTGTATATTGCTCGATGGGGGCATTCCATGCAAGAGTCTGAGTATGCTGGTACTTTTGGTTCCTTGGCACATCATACTGACTTTATATGTGTCTCTCTTACTAAGCTTGAGTTTAGGAATAGAAGAATTCTTCGAAAGCAGATTTACAGCCATCTATTTATCTATCTTGCAGTGTGATATATCTAATGATTGTCATCCCTGCTGTCTGAATATAAAAATTGCCAGGGGGTTAATAAGCTGCTGTCACTCACTTCTCACCCTAATAAAAACACTGAATTTCTTTGCTCCTGGCAGGCTACAAATGCAGCCACCATTCACATCCGGCAGAAAACAAGTTAACAAACCCTCCTTTCCAATCTGCGGCAGCTGGGAGCTTTCCACACAGGCGGGCGAATAAAAAATAGAATCTTGGACGCTTTTTATCGGCACCTTTCCGAACAAAATTTATCTTTCACACCCTGCTTGATGCCATATGCCCAGGAGTTGTAGGAAAGAAATATTTCACTGTCAGTCTCCGATCCTAGCACCAACACAGCCTGTGCCAGCAGCATGGAGCAAGGGATCATGGGTAATGACAGTCAGCTTTGTCCAGGGATAGGCTCCATACAAGCAGTGTTGTGGCCCTGGTATGTAATTCTTGGCAGGAATGTATAGCTAACAGTGTGAATTATAAGAAGCACTTCTTACCCATGGATAATGACTAGTGCGAAAGAATCTCATTGTAAGGTGCAAACTAAAAAGACAAATTTACAGGTTGCCCTAGGCTACACCTTCAAGTACCTGTACTTTTAGTTTTTTATGTATCAGTCATAATGGGGCAGGTGTACAACTATTTCCAACTATTGTTATATTGTCACATGATAAATGTGTTGAACAGTGTAGCTAGAAGAGAAGCTTTGCATTACTATGGTCTGGGACATACAATAAAACTGGTGGACAAATGGAGCTTGCCTTCAAGTGCATTGACATACAATCCAACTATCTGAAATGATGAAAAGTTACCAATTTTACCCTATGTTTAATGGCAAAGGACACACATCTGGCACATTCCTAGGTATGCAGACCATGGCAAAGAACTCAACTGTCTAAACCATAATTTATTTTTGCACCACTTTACCTTTGCTGGCTTTCTAAAGTGATAATGCAGTTTTACAGCATTTGGATGAAAGAATTTGCGTAATTATACCATGTGGTTTAACAGTGCTATTTAATATAGTGTTATGCAGCAGACCAATAAGAAGGACAACTGAAAAGAAAAAAACTTTTATGAGATCATTCACAATTCACATTCAAGTTGCATCAACCTGCTTCAAGCTTGCTTTTGCATTTCCATTGACCTTCATGGGGAGGGGAGCAATTCTAAAGGGAGCAAAAGCTCATGAACACAGGCCTCAAAGCTACTTAGGAGCACAGCTTCACTAACTATTTTACTATTATAGTAATGATCTTCAGGGCTGCTGACATGCCTGTATAGTTTGAGCATTGGAATGGGCTACCAACACTCAAAATAATGTGGGCGTTTCATAAATCTTCCTTAATAAAGTAGTGTACAGAAATTAATGTTGTGGACTGTAACAGTTAGACTCTAGGTCAGGGGTGCCCAACAGGGGGATCGCAATCTACCCATAGATCGCAAAGGCACTGCAAGTAGATCGCTGAGCCCCTGCCTTTCAGAATAAACTCAACCGCGCACAGGAGTTATTAAGTCTAAGTTTTTATTATTGGTAGATCATTTTGACTTGGTCATTTTAAAAGTAGCTCACAAGCCAAAAAAGTGTGGGAACCCCTGACCTATGTGCTCTTTTTTCATATAATAGCTAGGAGGTCAAAATAGGCAACTAGTAATTTTAGCCTGACTTTATTTAATTAATTGAAAATAATTTATGTCTTTATCGGTTCATTCTTTTTTTTTTATCAATCATTCCTTAAAGTAAACCTTTCCATTCTTCAAGCATATAAACATGAGGACTCAATTTTTATAAAATAGGAAATGAGATATTCCTTCAAAACGTTCCCTCTTTGGAAGTTTCCTGGTCTTTGTGTTTTGATTGTAGAAATTGAATCCCACCTAAGCCTTCTACCTGTTACCATTTCCCTGATATCTGATGTAAACAGAGAAGAGTGACATGTGCAGAGGCAGAGGTGTCTTTGACATGCAGACTTTGATTGACAGCTTGGCTTCACATCCTTATGTTGTTGGTAGCAAAGAAATTACTGAGTCTCTAAATCATGGGTCCTGAGCTTCTTTTTTGAGGGCCAGGATCTGCACATATTTTTAGTTTTTCTGTAATAGACAGAAATTTAGAGGAACCCTGCTCCAGATACAGGCTGACGTGGAGCTGTATACACTGCCTATGCAATAATGAGTTGATATTTAGATAAATATTGTTTACATATATTAAACAATAGTCTTTATAAACAGTTTCAATTGAAATAAAGGATGATGATCTGGTTGGCAGGTATGGATAGCAAATGAATTTGTGAATAAAGGATATTCTCCTTTACTTGTCAGTATCTGCTTGCTGTAGGCAAATCAGATAGGCACCTTTTATATATATATATATATATATATATATACACACACAAACCTGAAGGGCCTTAAATACGAGGATGTGTGAGAGATGAACAATGCTGGATATTAAAAACAGGGGATTGTAGGATTTGTTTAGGGATTAAAGGGATTATAAAATAAACTTGTTATGTCAGACATTGTAATATAGAAGGCCATACTTTACCTTACATGCTGAGTTGGAAAAGACATCCTGTATTGATAAACAATTAATAAATAGAAAGAAAAGAAAGGCACATTCTTTTGAATGTATAAAGCAAGACATGTAATGCTTCATTATTTACATAATATATACATATATTTAATCTGATTTTAAAAAAAGCATTTTTGAGTCCTCCCACCCCACACAAGATTGGTACAAATGAGCTGCATACATACTTTTATTTCCAAGGTTCTTCTTGCTGATGATGTGATGGCCCAGGGTCCTCTTCATATCTGGAAGGTCTATACTGCAATCAGCAAGCTGGAGTTGATAGGATGAACATAGACATGTTCATCAGGTTTAGGTTGTTTTACACTGGATTTTCCATTACCCATTCTCCTTTTGCGATAAAAAGAAGTGAAAGTGCTAATTGGTTATATTTATTGATCTTAGTCTGTGCTATTTCTGAAATAGAATCCTGCTTTTCCGTTTGACATCTATTTTTCATTAAATCCTCATATAGTGCAAGCCTTCCCTGTAACAATTCTTTTTTTCTTTGAAGAAAATGCTTTATTGCTGCAAACCTGAATCTTCCCAAACACAGTCAGCGTGTAAGCCAGCCAATTACCTTCATCCCCTTGCACACAAAATAATGTTTTTCACAAGATGTCTTAATAACCCAATTGCTTTGTACTTAGGAAGAGAGAACATTAGTTGTAGGCTGGAAATTAGCTGATTTCTCTATTCACAGACTATCCACCTCATCTAGAGTTTTTATTCTATCCCTCCTGCAAAGAGCTTGTTGCCCCAGTACCAACCCTGCTTTTCTGGCTTTGTGACTGGTCCGGGGATGTGTTGCCCCGGCAACACGAAGATGCTGAGGTCTGAGGAGGACAGATAGCGAAGTGCAATTTGTTTAATAGGTGCCAGATAAGATGCTTATTGTCCTGCAATGCAACCTGTGGTTGTGTACACATTGCTTTTGTAAAGCTGCATGTCACTGGTTTAGATTTGTGACACTCTCTGTCCTGGAGAGATACCAGCATTGGATGATAGCTCCGCGAAGGGACCGGCAACATTTACAGGAGTACCAGGCTGCAGGAGAAGATAGAGCGAGGGAAGGAGATGGATGTATTCCACAGGAACAAAATAGACATCAGCTAAATGGGGAGACAGGCAATTGTATCAGTAATAGAAATACCCTGAATAGAGGTTGTGAAAATATTCATACCTGGCCAATTTATGGCTGTCTTTCATGCTCTGAAAATCAGTTCCTGTGTTTCATCAACATGGCTAAGTAGCCTAATAGGACACACAAATTTGATGTTCAGGGGACTTAAGCTATTAATGTACCCAAAACCTCATTTGTACCCCATTTTGCTACCTCCACTATAAACAAAAGTATACATTTTATTTTGCTATATGCCTATTCTTGAGGCCTTCTACCACTGGTTGCCAACAATGCATTCAATTATTGCAGGCCTGCAGAGTTGTCACCCTGTGAATGGATGGACTGCACATTATTCCATGCAATAAATACCTAATATTCTTGCCAATGCATAAACCCACCTCCACCAGGGTGTCAGTGCCTACAGGGCTTGCAGTGAATTTACTGAAGTGTTGCTATCCTGACTAGCCATGTGCCATCCATGATTTTCACAGTTGATAATCGTCCCTCTCACTTCCAATCAGTGTAGTACACATCCAACAGAGGTGGTGCAGGATAATGACTCTGCTTTACAGAAGACTTTGAGGCCCCTGCAATGAAATTATGTGACTAAGGGGAAAAATGATCTAAAGCAAAGCCCTGTTAGTGAAATTTAGACTATACAGTTTACAAAAAGCATAACTGCTGTGGTTTATGGGGAAGGAAATTAAATGGGGCCAGAAAGTAGACACATTTTGTAATGAATTTCTTCCATGGTGAAAGTCTCCTGGGGATAGTGGAGTAAGAAAAGTTCTCGCCCAGTCTTTTACCTTTTCTTTGGTGGCACATCATAGGTCTGCTTACATATTCTACATATATATGTCAATTGGCAGTTTTTTTTTATTTTAGTGTTGGATGGAGTAGGGAACAATTGACTTTTTATCCCCTCTCACTGTACTTGTAATTCTTTCTAGTGTTTCAGGTACACTTTGAGGGACTGATAAATAAAGAGTTGATCTGAGCAGATTCTATGAAAGTATTTTTAGTAACAAAAATTTTCATAAAAGTGGTGAACAGGTAACGTGACTGTATACTGTGACTGCATCATGTATATTGAAATAGCAGTTTCTAGTCTTCATTGGACTGTGACAAGATGCCAAGTCACCAGGAGGTGCCTGCTCGAGAACCCACATAGCAGGATCAAAGGAATATATTTAATGAAAGATACAGATTTATAAAACATTGACAACTATTTTGGAAGTTATTTTGCAAGACTTTGTTTTTGGAGTATACAGTACATACAAATTTTAATACATATAAAGGAACTGAATTTAGTATGCAGGAAAATGGATAATATTTGAAAAATAGAGACATTCGTGGGCCAAAACCTTAAGACTTTGAATGTTTTGAACCTAGAACAGTTGACAGCCTCTCTGAGTTTTTAAATAGACCCAATACAGTCGGAAATAGTTAATGTGCCTTGGGTGCATGCACATACTGGATATTCTTCTATTATATCCATCTGCACAGGAGCCAAAAGTTTGAAAAATGTCCAAAATCGTGCAGCTGTAATATGTCCGGTAACAAGGCAGGTGTCGAGCAAGCGTACATATATCTTTCTTTATGGTGCCTGGAAGCCCATCAGTCCTAAGCAGGGATTGTTCTTACTGCCATAATCATGATGTATCTAGATTTTAATGGAAATTAAGGCAGGAAAGGTCTGTACATTAACCGCGCTTCTGCTTTATGTGTTAACCCTTTTTGGGATAGGCTTTCAAGCAGTCGAGAACTTAAGTAGCTAAAAGAGAATGCTTAGCCTTGTAGTTCTGTTAACACTTTGCAGAGATTTGCAGAATTTACATTCTTTAAAAGAGTCAACAATCACATGGCTACAGAGATGGGGGCCAGGACTTTCCCCGACTTATGTACTGAGGCTTCATCATGATGGAATTTTTAGTTAGTAGAAGCTTAAATGAATACAAGCATGCTGTATCCCGCAAGGTTCCTGTGCAAGTAGTGGATGTAATTACTGATGAGGGAATGTTATGGCCTCTAGTTTACATTTTGCATTGGGCCTGGGGGACTTTAGCAACATCCA
The DNA here is from genome assembly GCF_032062135.1 of Pyxicephalus adspersus. Taxonomy (NCBI): domain Eukaryota; kingdom Metazoa; phylum Chordata; class Amphibia; order Anura; family Pyxicephalidae; genus Pyxicephalus; species Pyxicephalus adspersus. Next base: position 9,081,075 of record NC_092863.1, on the reverse strand, counting down.
TATTCTATTTGCCTTTGCCTGTTTGTGTTGTAACATAAAGGGTAATATAAGTTGATCAGCACTCTAGGGAAATAGTGTAATAGTGTAAAGTGGTACTTTATCAGATCAACTGAAAGGCAACAATTGCTATGCATTTTGGTATATTCAAGTACCTTTTCAAGCAATAAAATTGACCCCAGTGGCCACTATATGACCCATGACAAAAAGGTACATACAATACCTGGTATGGTGTTATTTAATACATTGTATCACAAAATTAAAGACTATGATCACAGCTATATAGTAATCTTAAAGGCAATTTTGTAGCAATGATCAATGCTCCCAATGCAATTCACAGTGATTTGTGGTTAGTGATTTCATTGCTAGAATCGCTGAGTACAACAGAATTTCAATTTGCAGCTAAGCCCAGCGATTAATCGCTGTTCTGAATAGCCAGTGCCAGCATTTCACAGTGATTTGCACCTAGCATTTAATCTCCAGAAATCTTGGCTACAAAAGAAAAGAATAGCGATTTGTATCTAATCCCATAGAAGTCAATTAAGATCTATTGCTGTTGGTGATCCTGTCACCCGCATGAAATGCGGCTAAAAAGGGATCACTCCAAACAAATACGCAGTGTGACATGGCCCTTAAAACAATTTTTTACAGAACAAAGGTATATAAAACATTTTTTACACAATTTTTTTGTGTAAATTTAGAGGGTCGAAACACAAGTTTGTTGCTAATAAAAAGCTGTACTTTATATTTATAATGTTCTGCTGCTTTTAATGCCTAGAAAAGAGTTAATTCCAATTTTGGCGTTTCTTAATTACAGACGTGCTGCTCCCTGCATCAAATCCTTTGTGAGCACGTCTGTGTAGCGGGTGTCACAGCTCCCGTCTCCAAACATCTCCTCGTTGCAATTAATTACTTTGCTGCAAATGAAAGTCGTGGCCGGCATTGATTTAGCAATGTAGCAATTAACCAGTGGGGTAAAACAAGAGTTTGTAATTACACAGCATCTATGTCTATGTGCCCGCATCGCAGGGACAGCGAGAAACTTCCGTCCTGTACGATGGGGGGATTGGTGGCCCTTCTTATGGAAATCTAATTACAACCTGTGAGAGTTTGCAAACTCAGCAAATATCCTGCTAATAGCAAGGGGGGGGGAATTTATAAATTATCAAAATTACTAGAGACATCAGAGGATTGTATGATATTATGAACATGTGACTTGTCTAATCATCCAGGCATAAATATAAATGTTTTGATTAACCTAGCCTGCATTTTTATGCCATGGAGTAGGAAGCACAGACATATACCCAGTGGCATTAGCTCATAGAAACATGTGCAATTACACATGTACAGTTATCACCCACTTACTCATCTGGAAGCCTGAAAAAAACTAGTTTGTATGTTTACTTGTTGCCAATTTGCAATACCATTTCATGTGATTGGTGGTAGTGTACCAGTGAATTCTTGGCGAGATGATGGTTAAAAGGCCAGGTAATGGTGCTGTTTTGTTCTTTTTGTGGGAAAAAAGAAGCTCATACCATTGTTAAGATCCAAGTAAAAAGAATATAGCAATCCTAAAATAAGTCAATGCTTTGGGATGGAGTGAATCACAGCACTGCAGAAGCGCACCAGGCATGGTGAACCTGGAATGGTTGGGTACTGATTGTATTGGCAGTATTCTATTGTGGGATTTTTGGCCAACTGGGGTCAGAGTCTGGGAATCCTAAAATTAATTAGTACAATGCAGATTTAGCACTGCAACTAGGGATAATGGGTAATGTTTCCTGCAATCATTGCCTCACATACACTTTTGTGCCCCTCTAACTGTATTGAAATTCCTGTATTTGGATCCATGAATGAGATATGAAGGAGATACTTATTAAAACGTTTCCCAGACATGTATGGGATATAGTATTACGGACAATGGAAAAACTGGAAGAAATTGATAAATGTAAATTTCTCCATAAACAATTAATCTAGTGTAATGTTTGTGTATTATTGAGGAGATACCAAAACAAGCTGAAGGCATACATATGGAGAAGTTAATGTTTGCTTTTACAATCGTGCTTACGCAAGGCCTTGTTTAGAAATGTAGAAAAAAAAACCCATGTAATTACTAGACAATTAAAAACAAGAGAGAACAACAATAATTTCCATTTATCTCATTTTCGACCAGAGAACAGCAGAATTACAGCTGTCACAGCGGAAACCAGCTTGTCACAGGGACATTTAATATGGCTGTCAGTAACTCTCAGCGCCATATGCCCCTCCTCCTATTCAGCACTCTGTGCTACACGCAGGAGCCCCGCTGTGCCTCCTGACAATCCGCCATTATAATGGAGTCACTCAATTCTGTTATTTATACTTCCTGTTTGTGTATATATGTTTTAAACAGCATAAAGCAGGTGGAATTACATAGCATTAGTGAAAATATTAACGCCTTCTCTTTTCCCAGATAGCAGCTGCAGAAAATGGGCTAAGTCAAAGAAAGTTATAATCTAGAAACAGCAGTTTTAGATCGTTGCCATGAAATACCTTGAATGCAGATGTTTGAATTTTTTTTTTCTTGCTTTTTGTCCGTTTACTTAGTGGTTTATTCGTAAATAACCACCTTATGCCACCGATACTTTTATCAAATCAGCACATTCTGAACAAGAGAACAAATGTTCTGGATTTGTATGTCATTTCATTTGGGAATTGTGCATGGGTTAAAGTATATGTAAACATAAGGACTAACATTTCAAGTAAATTTTAACTTGGTAAGGTAATTTTATTATTTTAAAATATTTTGATAAAATAATACTTGGCAATCTTGCCATGAAGGTCTGGCACGTGCAGCAATAGGATGACAATGCTGTGTTCCTGTCTCCCACTTGTAATCTTTGGTCATCCTGTCATTTGGCTTCTGATAGGAATCACAATGGCTGTTCCAAAACACATTTCACAGATCTGGCCCACTCTTCAACAGACATCTTGCCCTAAAAAATTATCATGCCGCCATCTTTGGTGTGCAGATGTAGACAGTAAAAGGCTGCAAGCAGTAAGGAGATCTATCAAAGGATGAAATAAGGTACAAAATGGCAGTTTTACTAAGCATTTACTTCCATTAGGGCAGTGGCTCCACTCACCTCACTAAAGTTCTACTATATTACATATAAAATTACAATGTATTCCCACCTCTATTAGGATCCAGTAGGTGTGTAGATTTTCCTGGATTTAGAAGTCCATGGACCATGACTGTCCATTCACTCTTCTCAGTAACTCCATGTACATGGTTACATATCTCATTGTGATGAAGTGGTAATCCCACAATACTTTTTGTACTTTGTGTGCTCTATATCTTGGCTTGTAGCCCCAGGGGCATGCACATAGCAGTACTACTGCCGTTCATGGTGCCAATCATGGAGTGCTATCATGGTAAGAATGGAATTAAAAAAAACTGATCACTATGTAAAAAAATGTTAAAGAGAAAGAAATAATGGCACCACAGTAACAAATGAAAACTACTACTGAGTCACTTTCTGGTGAAAATGATAATGATTTCAATTGAATTGAGCAGAGAAGGGATAGATTCACAGAATGTAACTGTTGTCTCCACTTTTCTCACTTCCTATTCTGCCTTACACCTGTCTCCCAGACAGGAAGTGAGAGAAAATCTTCCGAAAGGTGACACAGACAGCAGTACAATTCTCCCAGAGTTTCTTAACTTTTCTTACTGCAGTTAAAAATGTGTTTCATTGCTGTCTGCGTCCCCGGGGAAGGGAGGGGGAATTCATCTCCCTCTTGTACAATCATATACGCTTCTGCAGATGGTGAAAGGAGAAGGGAAGAAGGCTGGAAGAACAGTGCTGACAGCTGATGGCACCATCTTATCTACAGAGAAATAAATGTAATTGGACAGGATTTTTAACCCCTGTCGCTAAGAATTTCTGAAAAAAAAATGAGGCATGCTTTCATTGCAAAAGAGCTTGAAATCTGATGGGTGTTCAGTGCCCAAGATTCAAGGGGGGCTCACTATAAACTAACTCAGCTCAGGCCCTAAATGCAATACAAGGGGGAAGTGTTGTTAACCATACAGTATGTACATTGTGCTGTGATGTGTTAACCTATATTAGCACAACACATAGTATGAGTGTTCTAAACATAATGATTTACAAATCCACATCGGAAGTAAAACTCAAGTGTCTGTGTACCTTGACTCTAAACTAAATAGTCAAGCTGGACATAAACATAGCAGTTTTCTGATGGGAATCACACATATATATGACCGCTGGTAAGTGCCAAGAATAAAGCCATCTACCACCCAAGAGGTTGGACTTGATTGAAGCAGTTTCCATACTATTTCTAGCAACCACCATTTTATGTCTGACAAAAAAAGGTTAACATTTACAGCTACATCCTTTAAAGACTAAATAGCATACAGATAAAGGAAGACAGTTACATAATTGTGACCAATATTAATAGCTTTTTTATTGGTTCTTTAAATGTATAGTCTTTCTCATATACTTCTGTCTGAGGTTAGGTCAGACACATTACCCAGAATCCCCACTAATGACCCACCCAGGACAGTGGTGCTGTATGGTATTCTGCACTGCACAGAGCCAGGGAGTTTGTCGGTGAGGTATAAATAATTAATTGTAATTCTAGTTGCTGGAGGAAGATATTTATATTATTCAGCTCCCAGCTGCAACATCAGCATTATCACCATCACACTACTAGCAGCAGGAGCGAAAAATAGAAAATACAGGACTTTTAGCTGTAAAACAGGGAGATGTACAGAGCGGCATTTTGTGGGGGGATGAAATAATTGGGGTGCTTATAAAAAATTAACAGGGCTTTGTTGCAAGTTATTTCAGAATATTTGATGGGCTCACAGCGGTAGCATGGCATTTTCTCATACTTATTTTAAACAGATGCTTAATTAAAACTGTATGGGAGCTAAAACAAGTAAAAATATATAAAGCATCTCTGTATAGTAGCTTTTTGTCAAAGGGTCGCCCCACCCAAAACCATTATTTTAATAACATGGGTTTTAGGTGCTTTGAATCACAGGTTAAGTTCTCAACCAATCACTTTTTGGGTCTCCTCTGGGGAAGGCTTCCCACCTTGCTTTGCCCCCAAATATTGCCAATATTTAGCTGTGCAAGTTAGTTCCACTTCTTTTTAATAATTCTATGACAATTTAAATACAGCAACCATAAAAATCTCACTCTTCTTTCTGCATTCAGGTGTAAGATATAGAAAAAGTCACTGCTAGCTGAAAAAGTCCCAGACATATAAAATGTGGAAAAGGGCTGATTCACACTACAAGACATTTATAAAGCACAGATGTAATACTTACCAATTGCACCCCATTGAGTATGTACAGTGTGCTGCAACTCGCTTGTTCTATAGAGTGCCACAACACACAAATTTGATTGCGGGTGATATGCTAGGCAATGGGTTCAATATCTCCTTTGCATTATATGTTTTCCTGATTTCTGTACCATTATCACTTCACCCATCAACCAGCAGATTAGACATTCAGTTGTTTCCTAGCCACCACCAGCCAACAGGAGCACACCCCAATGTTTTTTCACACCAAACTCATCAAACTATGGGCCTGATCCTATGTGTTTTAGACTTTGTACACAGGAGCATGTCATTGTCATGCTGGAACAGAAAAGTAATGTTTCAAAATGTTTCCAAAGTGTCTTTGTATGCTGTAGCTATACCAGTACCCTTCACTAGAAACACATGGATCATTTGGAGAGGTGTTCACTTTTGGCCACATTGGGTACTAGAACTGGTAGATGACACTGCCGGGGAAGTACTGTTGCCCTCCCTGCTCAGTCCTCCCATATATTCACACTGGTGAAAAACTGACCAAAACCACTAAGAATTTTTTTTATTTCATATTTGTGACATGGATTTCACCTGGTTTGTATATTATCTCTTCATTGTAGAAATGATCGATAGAAAACATCCTGCTAGTTTGTCCGAACGCCATTTCTTTTTAATGACAATCTTTATTGCTCCCTAATTATAAGGTGAGGTGAGGTAAAGCTGTAGCCCAACCAATTCTTGTGGCTTCAGAAGTAAATTAGCAGAGGAGGTCATTATAAATGAAGAGAAATTATTAACGAACTGCTTGGCTTTTGTGTTTAATAGAGGGTACAGGGAAGGCTGGGGGACGGTTTTCATTCTCTCAGATGGCATACGCAGGCTAATTATTGTAATGCTCACAGCACTTCTAACCTTTGTCCATACTGTGCTCCGCTCCTGCATATTGAGTCTCTGCAGCGTCATAGGAAATGTTAGGAGGACTTGTCACATAATGCTGCAGTAAAAAGAAGGAGGGAAATGAAAATGTTGGCTGACCACAATCCCTTCTCTATTACAGTCAGTGTTAGTAATATCTGACACCTCTACTTCATTACCTCTCTGAGCTAAAATGGGAGGAAAATCCAGGATTTTAGGACCCTTTCACATATACTTTGGGTAAATGCACATTATACTTCAACATGCCTTTTCATACAGGTCAGTGTGCACAACTACAATGTCATTTAGGATTAAAATCTAATAAAGGATTTGTTGTAATGTCATTTCAAAAGTTGTGTTCAGACATTTTTAATTCTGCAGCTTTTATTAAAACAAAACCTGTTTGGGCGCTAAAGGGGCCTTGTTCAGGCACTCCATGTTGTGTGGTGACAACTGCAGTCTAAGGTTGCCACCCTTATCACATTCGGATAAAGTCTACTGTTGTCAGGTTGTCTCAGGAAGCTGTTCCAGAGCAATGACATGCAGACAACACTAAAACACAGGAAATGTAGGAGGAGATCAACAACATTATGTGGATATGACGATATCTGACATAAGACATCTGACATCAGTCTGACATCTGTACAGGGCTTTAGGCAGGCAAGCAACCAGCAACTCCTGATCTGTATACCAGTTCCGGTTCAGCCAAAAAAGTGAACTAAATCTGATGACAGCCAGGCAAGTGGTATTTTTTGGTGAAGTCACAAGTAGTATCTGGATTTGTTGGCAGTGATGTCAAGGACTGCTCTCAGAAGGATGCTATGTGCTATGGTGTGTACTACCTGTTCTGATAAAAGCTAGGGTGCTTTATAGTAGCCATTACTGTATATCAAGGGAGTTTTCTGGCCATAGTTCATCTAAGGCAAATGGCAAAACTGTAAAAAAGAAGGAACAGTGAATAGTTGTAAAATGAGTAGAAGGGGTGTTTATGAAATATAAATACAATTATTAATACAGAGAAAAATTAGAAGCCTGGTCCTGGGCATTACCTTCCTTCTAATTTTTCAGCACCTTTGGATTTTATCTTGGATTTCTCAAGTTAACTTTTTTCCTGGCTATTTATCTTCTTTCCCTTAAACCACGAAGCCCTTTCTGCCCCTTTTCCTCGCATGAGCCCACAAAATTCTCATTTCTTGCAAATCATTGCTGAAAGCTTAATGAAGAACCTGAGCGTTCCCTCTTAATTATCCGTATGTCATTTGTCGGAAGCAGTTTTGGCTCGGAGCATTTTAAGGGCATGGGAGGAACGTTGAAGTTCTGCAATTAGTAATCCCTCCCGGCAAAATGGACCTCATGAATAGCATGCAACATATTAAATGTGATGGGGGACTTAACCCTTTTTTTCTCCAAAGGCCAAATAGATTTACTCATTTGCATGCTATTATCAAAGTACATTATTTGTCAGTCAATTAATTCAAAGAGTTTTTATGGGATTATAGGTTTAGAATTGTGACCAAATGTGATCAAGGTGTATGTAAATCAAAACCTATTCTCCTGTATTAGTTCTGGATAGCACATGTAATTGTTACCTGTGCTCCCCGTTCACCTTGGGTAATACCTGGTCTTGGTTTGTCTTGATGACCACTGTCAGGAGGACACTTAGTGATATTGTGCAGTGAAATTGCAGTTGATCAGTGTCAATCACTGCATCACCCACCAGTTTTTAACATTGTCAGTCATTTCATATCTGACATCCACTGTGCATTCTACAAGGCAATGGGTACTTTATAAGTAAAATGCAATAACTAAGTCTGAAAGGGAAATAAAGGATTCCACACACAGCAGGAACATCAATGGTCATGTGGAGCCACCAGATGTATCAGCATCCTTCAGTCTCATCTTGGAGAACACATCCAATGTACCCAGACTCTAATATAATGAAGATAGATATAAATGATTGGATAGATATGAAGTAATTAGCTACTATTAACCAGTGAAGGCAATCTTTTTATGCAGAAAACTATAGAACCTATACTATCACAAAATACAGTTGATGAGCATTTAAGCCACCCCCAATGATTTACCATAGGTGTCAAATAGAAGTTTGTTTAATTTAAATCTACGTAAAGGCATTTCTGTAAGTGGTCTGCGTGTAAATGTATACTGGGGCAGCCTGATAGCTCAGATTAGCATTCCCCCTATTGCAGCACTGGGTCCCAGGTTCAAATCTCAGCCAGGACACTATCTGCATGGAGTTTGTATGTTCTCCCCATGTTTATGTTTACATTGACTTTAGGCTGTGGTAATGACATATGAATTTGGTAGGGACATTAGATTGTGAGCCCCTCTGAGGGACAGCTAGTGACATGACTATGGAACTGTACAGCTCTGTGTAATATGTTGGTGCTATAGAAATACTGTATAATAATAATAAATAAGGTTGGACTTCCTAAAAATTGTTGGTACTGTGATTGAAGTGTGGACCCATTAAACAATAGTAAATCCAAAATTCTTGAGTTGTCACCAAAAAGAACAATAAGCAGGTAAAAATCTGCCAATGGGGACACCTATTATGGTGACAAATATGGCCAATGGATCCATTTATCTAACTTGTATACAGATGTTCAGGTTTGTTCAGTTTCTTCAGAGCAACTTACAGCTGCTGTAGAGCAACATTAACAAAATAAATGACAACTCAGCCCTCGTTTCTTTAGCGCAGGTTAGAAATTTAAAATTAGTGCCTCACTATTCTTTCTTCCCTTAGTTCTCACATGTGATCTCCAGTGTGTCTTATTTCCAGTAACTACTGTATATATTATACTTTTATGTTTGTAGCTGCCTGCTCTCTGTGTTTTTCTCAGTTTTATCGCCTCTTATTGGAGCACCTCCAGCCGCTTACTCTCATTCAGAGCAGACGCTGAAAGGAAAGTCTATTGCCTCGTACCCACAATGCCTTGCTTTCCTCTGCGCTGTTGATAATCCACCATCTCAACATGTTGCTCATTTTTAAGAATTTTAATTTTATGCAAATGCCCATAATGGGTCCATTTGGAAATTATTCCCCCGTTGCAGCTGCAATTTGCAGCAAATTGGTTGCTGTTTTACATGGTAACGTCTTGATTTGGAGACCAGTCGGTGGGAGCTCATAAATACCTAGCTTAAAAAGAAACGCAGTTATATTGCCATCTTAAACAGCAATTTCAGCCTGCCAGGGGGCGCTGTGATGGAGGGGGATAGCTGAAGAGGTGTACACAGATATTACACAAGCCATAAAGAAACAAGTAAATATAAACCAATCATTTAAATCATATATAAACAATACTTTTATTTTTTTTATTATTTCTCACTTGATACCTGCCATTCAGATTTTATCTTTGGGTGCATTCCCATGAGACAACCCTTTCTCTGTAGTGCTTTTGCATTGCTAATTTCAAGCACACATTGCACCAACAGGAACCACTGTTGTCACCATCTGAGAACCCGCCCTGAATTGCAGCCATTGGTGGAGTGCATAAAGACAGGAAGTGATTTTTTTCCTTAAAGTCCTGGCAAACTAAATGTTATGTAGTTACACCTTGTTCACATGGGCTTTAGCTGCTATTACCATTGTATACAGCAGGCTTTTACAAAGCATTTGCAAAGTTCCTATCAAGCCTGATGGTAATTTTTCCATTGTGGGTATGTTAAACACAGATTTTGTTGTATGTCCCTTTAAACAAGTTTCCATTAAGATATGACAGGCTTTCAGCAAATTTCAAGTAATGCTGAATATCAGTAAAGTTTGCTAGCAGTTTGTTTTGTGACTGTCAGCACTCTCTGTACTTTATTACCACAAATAAGAGCTGGGTGGTATTTTAAAGCTTTACCAAAGCTTGCTGTACACACTGGTCTTATACAAGCAGGATTCTGTGTCCAATGCTAAACATAGGTTCATATGTACTGTAATGTTAATAAAATTACCTGATTTCAATTTGAGCTTTCTAAAATGGACACTAATTACAGTTTGCTGTGTGATTGTTTTTCTCAGAAATCTGCAGTACAATTTAGCCATCCACTGCAATATAGATTGTTTCTATGTCTAAAGGGATGCAGACACTGCAGCTTTCCTACAATTCAGAGATTTTCTCAGGTGTGGGTAATGAGAGCAAATCTTTCAAATCAGTGTGAAGAGGCCAAGATGGAGAAAACTATTTATCCAGGACAGAGAGAAAGGGTTTCATACAACCCTTGTAAGGTATATTAAACCCCCCAACCTAAATGCCTGCAAATAAAATTGTCTGTACTTAAACTTTAGAAATAATAACTCTTGATCCTTACAATCCATTAAAGTCAGCAACACTGATTTAATAAAACTACATACTCTAAATTTAGTGTTATTTCTTCTGGTAGGATCTTTCTCATATCTAGCAGAAACCTTACTAGTGCACTGTACAACTGATGTAGTAGATGAGCAATGTTCAATACAGCAGTACTGTGAATTCTATTTGATGTGACGCTTCCAGTGGGTGGACCCATCACAAATTCACAGGAAATAAATGACAAAGGCCATGTTCAGACTGGCAGTGCAGTTACCACTTGCCAGTGAACCGCTTGAGGGAAAAGCTACAAGTAGATGTTATCCTCAGCAACCCCTTACAATAAATGCAGTGAGTGATAAAGAACCACCTACTGTTACCTGCTGATTGCTTGGTGGAGGAGCTGACTTTATGGGGGGTATATACTTTTATACAGTTTGATCAGTGGATAAGAAATGACAGAGGCAATGTTATTCCTGACTGCAGCATACAAATGACATATTCTATCTTCTATAGGCTAGTCACCTAACATAATGACTACTTTTAATGTGGAGCGTGCTGACGAAACAATATACTGTTGCTATATATTCTGATAAATCAAGAATGTATTTATGCTTCAGTATAAAAAAAGGAAATGAAAAGGCCACTTTGAAGACTTTAATAAACTGAAACACTGGAAAACGTACCACAGTTATTATTTGTGCTTGTTCATTTGTGAGTTTGTAATATGCAGTATTCAAGGGGATTCTGTGACCAGGAGGAATGATAGAAAGTTTGGTTATACTAATGCTAAGTCAGTAGTTTGTTATCTGTATAAAATCCATCTTATTCACCAAGAGACCTTCTATATCATTGATTTCCTATTTGTTTTTTCCCTATTAATATATTTTCCAGTTCACTTATTTCTTCTCCATAAATATGAGGACCTGCCTAGTTTTGTATCTATAGTTAGGGATAACCTAGCTTATATCTTCTCCATAAATGAGAAGACCTTGTTTCTAATCTATTAGAAAACAACAGGGACCTTGACTAGATCCTTACCAATAATAATAGGGAACATTGATTTGTTTCCTCTCCAGTAATAACCTGAACCTCACATTTTTCACCATCATTTCCTTCCAAAATCCTCCCCTCTGACTTTCAGTGTAACCCATGACATCCTTTGGAACAAATAGATGACAGAGGTAAATATTTTGCCGGCTAATTTGCGCAGTTGTTGGATTATTCAGCGCCGCTCTTGTGATATTTATGTTCCAAGCTGAAAGCCACTTTATGTGCCCGTATTTCACAGTTAAAAATAACTAGTTATTAAAAATGCAATTGCTCTCGCCACAAAAGTACATTTTCCACTTTATTATCTTATTTATAAGCACTGTGCAGTACAGTGTAGGAGGAATGTGGAATTTTAAAACAAAAATTGTCTCGCTTTGTCTTGGAATAAAGTACCAGCAAACTTTCCGATCATACTGTGCTCATAGGCATAATAAAGTTTGGCCTGACCCAATAGTGATGTATCAGTTGTGTGTGGATGCAAGAAAGCTGTGTCGTCTGGCAGCTACCTGTCAAGTCTTTTTGTTGTTTGTCTGGGTGAGAAGATTTTCCCTAACTTCCTGTCTAATAAACACTACAGGAAGTGGGAGGAAATTTCTCTGCACCTCCTGTTCTAGTGACAACTGTTGCAATTAGGATTTGTCCTTACTTTTTGTGTCAGTGGCGACCAAGACAGAAAGTAAGGATGAATCACCCCCCTAAAGATACGGGTTTTCCATAGAATATACATAATACAGAATAAACTGTACTTTGTTCCAAAGATGCATTTTCTCACACATAGTGTGCCAAACAATTTCCTAACTTAAAATTTCTACAGAATAAAGCCTGAAATCTGATTTATTGTTATGGTCAGCATAATAAACGGCAATGATATGTATGATGTACCCGTACAATATAACATCATGCTTTAGCTCCTCCACAAGCTTAAATTTTAGACAAAGGGTCAGGTGTTTTGATCCCTGTGCCTCAATCCTGCATAAACCACACAAATGAATGCAGCTCGTTATTCATGAATTCATCATTAAATATGAGTAGAGAGAGAAGCAGAAGTGTAAGCTAGTAGTGCTTTGTACAAATATGCTGACAAAGAACATGGAGATAGGAGAAAAAGGATGACCTCGTCAGCGTCATGCTGCTCTTTTGCTCTACAATCTGCAAGCTGGGGTAGACAGAGGATGCTTCTGTACTTCTTTTACAATCATTAAATGTAGAATCAAAAGTATTGTCAACTGCCTTGCTGAATTGTATCTGTGTATTCAACTGTTTGCCTGCAGTTCAAGTTTTGTAAAATGAATGGAACACTTCAGTCAGAACTGGTAACCAATCCTTGAAATGCATACAGGGGGACACAGTTTCCCTACTCAGCTGTTTCAGAAAACATCAAGTCATGATCCATGTATAAGTATGGTGAATATTCCCATTTTAACTCTTCAAAGTTTTTAAATAGTCTTGGTGCATCAATTGCGTACACTGACTACTTTCAGGAAATGGATTGGGATTGTTTTCGTGCTTCTGTCTAAAAAACGTGACACACGTGATTCCTTTCATTTGCATTAATGAACCTAGTGGCCCCTTTTTCTCCTGATTTGATTTTCATTGTACACAGTTCAGACATCTCGCTATTCTCTCTTTTTCTCTCTCTTCCTCCTGTAATGTTACAGCTTACTCCATCATCTCTGTTACACCGTATGGCCAAGACATGGCGGTCCCTGCGATAAGCCTTGAGCGATTTATCCACACCTGCCAGCAAGCTGTGTGAAGCTTTTTCACTTTTTTGCTATTCCTCTCCAGATCCTCTCATTCAAGAGCAGCTTTTATGAGTAATTAAAATTGAAGAGGTTAAAGGGTAAAGCCCAGTAGACCGCTAATGAGAGCCTCAGAAATGACTTTGTCTATTCTTAATCAGTTCCCCAGCATGCCATGTGCATCACTGGGCATGTTTGGCTCCTGTTAAAAATGAAGGCTTCTCTGAGCGCAGATTTCTTACAAAAAAAAGTACATTTTGGGGTGTGGTTACATGGAAGACGTGCTAATTACCGGCAGGCTGTCAGTTCTGTGAATTTCACCTGGGACTATCTGAAATCTAAATCCATCTCGAGGCAATCATTTAAAGAGATTTGCAGAGTATCCAATATGAGTGTGCGTGTGTCTATATAGTCACAGGCAGTGAGTGACGCAGACTACCGTTCGCAGGCTCTCTTGGTGATTTCTGGGGAGCTGCTTTGCCCATCTTGTATTTTATGTACTGGTTTAGGTTGATAGGAATAGAAAGATGAGCCATCCATTTGTTCCTGCCATGAATAAATTACATAGGTTCTATGTGTTGTGTCATTGCATGCATTTTTGAATTTTGATGTGCACGGCATCAAGTTAGCCCAGTCATGTTGAATGTGGCTGACAGAGCAGTCCAATGCAGGGAAAAACACTGCACAGCAGCACAGTGCATGTTTTCTAATCATATGAGTTACCTCACAGTGAAATGTGTAAAGTGGTCTTAAATGTAAAAACGACCCCGCTAAAACTCGTCACCAACAATTTTTTTTATCATTTACAGTTGTCAGTTACTGTATAAACTTAAATAAAAAACCATGTGATCCCTCCCCCCCTCAAAATTCTATTAGAAAAGAATGACATTTTTTTTTCATGTTACATCACTAGATGGTGCTGTGACCTCATGTAATGTGTGTAACAAACCCTTGTTGTCTGAAACAAATCCAAGCCTGCAAAAATGAAGGTCAGTATGCTCTTTGGTTCCCAGCTACCCTCTAAGGAGATGAATGCACAGTACAGAATCATTCGATGAGAGGTTGCAGTCCCATGCAAAAGCAGTTTTAATATGCAGCTGAATCTTACTGGAAGTGAAAACGCAGCCTAATTTATATCCTAATTATAGCACAGCTACAGCCTTTCCTTAGTAAGTTTGGCAGTTCACTGATTTATGTGTTACCTTGGGTTGCTCTTTGAATGTGCATTAGGTAACTTATTAGTGCGTAAAAAAAATCGCTGGACTGTGGCAGTTGATAACTGACCCATAGAAAGCACATTTTTTTCTTGGACATACGTAGTCAGCACAACACACCTTAAAAGGCAGCACATCTGCAGTCTGCAGGCAGTCACAGAATCCTCTGGGAGCTGGCAGCTTAATTGTAGAGGTGAAAAAAGCAGAGGGCCTCAGAGGAGATGCCTGGGGAGTCATTTAATACCAACCTAAAGGGATATCAAGGTGGCGGCTGAGTAGGTGGGGTATGAGAAAACGCAGTCAGAAATTAATCTGCTTTTTGGTTGGTTTTCCTTCTGAATAAATAGTAATTAAATCATACATGACTTGACAGAGAAATTGCAGAGACAAGAATCCTCCTCAGATAATTGCTTCGGTTCTCCTGTTTTTCCTAAATGCCGGGTAACTTTACCCATCGGCTTCTACAGGAGAAAAATGACACTCGTTCTTGGCGGCTGCTGATTTAACAGTGCATCGGCTGACACTTCTATCCGTACATGTAGATAGAGAACGTCCTAATGTGCATTTAATAAATATTCATTTGGAGCCTTCCTACACAAAAAATGTAGCAAGGTTCTACTAATTGCAGCTCTCCGGCTTCAAGTTCAGCCTGTCAGGAAGTGGGGGGCTACAATCCTCTGTGGCACCATCACTGCAATGAAAATGACCCAGAACATACTGATACTGCAGCAGTTATGCTTGTTTATTTACTTTGATTTGATCCAAATTAAAATATTTTTACCATACTGGGAACCAAGAAGAGTGTTTTTTTAACACAAAACATCTAAGCCAAACAAAAAAAAAATCAGATTCACCAATTTAACAAAATGTACTTAGCTTTTTTAATATAGAGGGTTTTTTGGGGGGCGGGCATTTAGGGTTGTTTGAAAATAAACATTTTAATGAATAAATAACAGTTAAAATTAAAAAATAGGAATAAAGCAGGAGGGAGGTAGCCTAGGCACGTGACCTGTCAGTCAGGTGAACAACATTTTTCCAATCGGAATCAGTTCTCTCTGCAGTCAGGGTAATTCTGAGCACCACTGTCTGCATTTTGTGAATAATTAGTATGCAGTAAACACTGTGATGTCTGATAAAACATGGATAGCAATAAAGACTTGCACTCCCAGCAAGGGCTCTATTATTTGGTACTGTGTAATTTTAAAGTGGGGAGTGGGGATAGGCATTTGACAGGTAGGCAACTCAGATTTCAGGACTGCTCATGCATGACTCATAAGCCAAAAAGCGAATCATTCTATGTGAATCAGTATTTTTCATAAGTAAATCTATTAGTACAAAATTGTAACACTAAATGTTCAGATTCTTCTATAGCCACTGTCATGAGAGGTTCTCTTTAGGATGGTTAAGATACTGATAGAGAGGGCTATAGAGTATCACAGTATCCTCTGTAAAATAAAACTATTAATTTGGATTTTATTTTCTTATTTTTGTTAAAGGTTTATACAGGAGTATACGTAGAAAACTTGTAATGCCATTGAATTCTCTTGTTAGATGCACCACATTTTGTGTCTTTTTATAATGACCCATTTTTATTATTTCTTGTCTTTGCAGTTAAATTTAACGGATGCAAAAGTGGAACGCAGGGCATCTGGTATGAAACCAGCAATCCAGATTTTAAAGTTGGAACAGATGGGGCCGTGTATACAGCCCGTAAAGTTCAGATCCCCTCCAAACAAGCTGTTTTTGTGGTAGCTGCCTGGGACCAGCAGACCCCCGAGAAATGGGAAGCCGCCATCCGACTATTGGTGGAAGATAAGCCACTCAACCACAGTCACCACCAGGTACTATAACAAATTCTGTGATGACCTCTGCATCTCTGTTTTTTATTAAAGGTCAACACCATCTAAAATCAATAGCTCCATCATAATGACTGTTGTCAACCCTCTAGGGAAGCCATTATACAGGTGCCATACTCTTACCAATGAGTTTAGTCATTTATTACGCCTAGTGCATTATACTGAAAGAAGCTTGTCTGTCCTGTAAAGAATTCTGGACAAAACAAGTTCCCTCCTGAGTCTCCAAGAAAATCTGTGCAAGGTGAAACTTGAGTTATCGATTTTAGATAGCCTTGGCTCCAAGTGTTATTATTTATTATTAACTTTATAGTTTATGGGCAATACTTTTATGTTTTATACACCAAACCTGACCACAGTAGGAAAGTAGAGATGTAGTATGTTCAGATCTGCAAAATTTAGTGCTGGGGATCCTACTTTTTGTTTCTTTAAATACCTCAATGAGAAATGTCTAATATGACTCAGACTGACAAAATCATTATCAACATCATTCCTTTTGGGTACCAGTATGAATACGAATTCATTTTATGTCTTGGTAAAGGTATTTAGGATTTATGTAGTTGTGCTAGCATAATTTGAAAATGAATGTGAATGTGTTTTTGAAATTATATATTTTGTGTGGTTGTTTTATATATTTGTAAAGTTTAACAGAAACTAGTAGTGGGAGGGGCTCAATTAAAGGGAGGGGCATATTACCCGGGTGAGATCATTCTTGGATTGTGCACAGTCACAGGATGAGGTCATGATGATAGGGGGTAAGTATTAGGATGATGTCATAGTGGGAGTGGCTTGGAAACAGTGAGGTCATAGTTAGAGGGGTTTAGCAGCAGGGTTAGACCATGGTGGGAGAGGAACATCGAGGGGCAAGAGGTCATGGTGGAAGGGGCATAAAAACAAGAAGTCATGGTAGGAGGGAACAAGGAGAGGTAATGGTGGGAGGGGCCTAAAAACAGGGAGATGTCATGGTGGGAGGGGCATAGTAACAGGATAAGGTAATAAAGGGAGGGGAATGAAAAGAGGGTGGTTGTAAAGGTCATCGAGGGAGGGACATAATAACAGGATGAGGTTATAGTGGGAGAGTCATAGTCACAAAGCAGTTTTTTTAAATGGTCAGCAAAACAATTTTTTCCACAAAAAAAGTGAATCTCCTAAAGTCTGGTATAATTTCTGTCTGTGTATCTCCTCATACATTTCTGACAGATGGAATATTAACCAGGCTAAGGTTTTACTGTGTCTTCATCAACATTACATGGCTGAACGCCTTTCATTTAGTGTTGCTCGGGGATATTGCGCATACCTCCTCCCCGTACAGAATAAACTTTGCCCACCGCACACTCTTTTTGCCTTTGAATCAGCAGAAAGTTTCCTTGCGTTGCTCATTCTTGCGGTAAACCTGATAGCATTTCAATTAGAATATGCAGATGAGGCTGCACGTTCCCCACAGGAACGCTTTCACTCCCCAGAGGTGACTTGGCTCTACGTTGTTGAAAAGTTATTCCTTTCTTCCATGTCTCCGAGACATTACCTGTTGTCCCGCTTCACTCATCATACAGGTGCACAACCTGGAGGTACATAGTTTTATATGGTGCTTAGTGCCAGAGGTGTCAAAGACGGAACAAAAAGCCAGAATTGGCATTCAGAATGGGCCTCAACTATAATTATAGTTTATTATTTGGAGAGTTTGAAATAGGTGGGAGTGTTAGACTGTCAAGTTACTGTTGCTGTCTGTGACCATGTGGGGAGACACGTTACCCCTCACATCCTTAAAATAAAAATACTTCACTGTTGGGCAGACAACAAAATACTTTTTAATGGTGTGGGAAAGGGTTGGAGCCTCTGTCAGAATTCTATTATTGTTTGCATCAGTTCTGTCTCCACTACCAAAAACAATGGCTTGAAATGAAGGACCGATTGACACCTAAACATTGTTTTGTGTTAAGGCAAAGTACTTTTATAATGCACAAACAAAAAACACTCTACCTTTGAGCAACACAGTGTACCACCATGGATGTGCATTCACATCTGTGTTTTGTAGTGCAGGATTGTGTGCTTTTACTGTATATGTGTGCTGTGATGTCATTCAGAGTGAATGTCTGCACAGCACTGCACATTTTACACCCATTTATGATACTTTCCTGCATATATGTAGATCTGTTTTTAAGGCCCACCAGGTAATAGAGAGTTTTGCTTACAATACAAAATCACCTTTGATTGTGCAGCATTTAGGGAAAAAAAGCTTTACCTCAGCATATTTTAAAGCCAAGACTGAAACGTGTTTGTGTTTAATCATTCGCTCATTTACATTTCATTTTATTTATCCATCCAGAGCAGATGCAACCTGTAGTTTATTACATAGAGAGCGTTGTGCACCATGTTGCCATAGAAAAGAACTCTGAGGTCTCTGTGTTATTTTGTCCATCTGACTTTTTGCAACAGCTGATAGATGTAAAAAAGCATGGCAGGAATAAAGTGACCAGTGTCTTTGCAATATGTATTTCTTGCACAAGCACAAAACTTTTTTTCTTTTTTGTTTAATTCCCCAGGCAAAAGATAATGCCTGTGACTGCCTGTATGAGACACACAGTGACAAATAAAGTTAGGTTTGTTTGTAAACATGCCGACATAGTAATATGACTAGCTATGCCATTGTTCATGTTATTGAGAAGCACACTTATTGGTTCCCAGTTGTAGATGTAGAGCAGCTTGTGCCTTGTTCTACAATAGAACCTAGATTGAGGTGCTGGATGCGTTGGGGTGCAACCATAGGGCATTGTATTGTAGTCTGCCGGAGAAACTCTTCTGTGATCTTCTCTCTAATGGTGACAATGCTGCATTTCTGTACCCCGTAGGCAGCAACACAGGAGGTCACAGAGCTGATTTTTAATTTTTTATCTTCCAAAAAGGAAATGAGGAATGAGACATGATTCAAGGTATTAACCACATATTAGTTCTGGGGGGAATAGTAAGACTCGGCAGAGCAGAGAAATATAGGAGGTATTTTCTGTAGACCCATTGTCAGAAAACAGATGACTTCTTCCTATATGGAAAGAGGTAGTTTTGAAAATAGCTGATTGTATAAACAAAAAGTCTCAAAATTTACTTCAAAAGCATGTATTAAAAAAAAAAGCAGAAGAGGTTAAGCTCCTACCTATCATTTAAAGATGTCAGAAATTCCACTGTGGTCAGTCTAATATTTTTTTTTAAACACGGGCTGGAAATGATCCATGTATAAATAATTGGGTGACATGTACAGCTTTGTAATCGTACAGCAGGAATATATCCTTGTGAGGACAGGAAAAAAGGAAATATGGGTCTGATTGTGTTTACTGACATTTAATAAAGTAGCAATCTATTGCTGCTTAATTCTCCAGCGGGATCTGGCACATCCTGTATGCTTGCCGCTTGCTATACTAAAAGAAATGTACAGTGCGTTACCTCGATTTGGTGATTTAATTGCACAATTGCTCCGTTGTGTAATTGTATTGTTTCTGCGGAGGGAGCAGTAATTTTATTTAATGGCCTGTTAATCAGAGCCTGTGTTTCTGGATGCCGTGAGCTGGGAAAAGGTCACACAACCCCCTCAACGTGGCATTAAAGAGAATGTAATTGCGTCGTTTTTCATTTTTTTCCTCTTTGTATTAATCTACTGTAATGATGGGAGGGTAAATGTGTAAATATTTTTATTCTAATTGGTCATTTTGGAATAGAACATTTTTTTGTTCCTGCACTTCCTACAAGTCTTAAATCTACAAGGACATTTAAAGTGGAAGACTTACCATATTGTTCATAGAGCACTGGCTGACCCAAGTGAGGTATGCTGGTTCTGATAAATTTAAAAACGTCAAGCGTCACTATTTCTATTTTTGCTAGCCAACCAGATTTCTTAAGAACACCTAAGGATTTTACCCCCCCTGCCTTAGCACATAGAGAATATTCAGGTTAGTGGACATTGGTTGTAAAGTTACCTCCATGGTTTTCCTGTTAAACAGATCTATGCAGTGATTCGGCATGAAACATTAACTGAACAGTATTTTGCAGAGGTTTCCTTTAGTAAAGATTGGTCACTGCTTTTCTCTTCCTTTGTGCAGGGTTACTGGTCTTCCCTATCACCTACACCTTGTACACCCCCTCCCCCATCACTAGTCACTGCTCCTCTCTTTCTTTGTGCAGGGTTATTGGTTTTGTGCCACCCCCAACCACCTGTAGCCTACTGGGACCCATCCACAGCTCTGCTCTATGCACAAACTATGTGTAGCACAGTGATGATGTCACTGCTACTTATACAAGGTTATATCTGGGTTTGCAACACCTTTTGGTGCACAAAAAGTAGAGTTATTCCTGGGGGCTTAATCGGTATATACACTGCCTAATCAAAAGCACAATTTCACAGGCTATGTGTTTTAAAATGTGGTTAGGCTGCCCTTAGCTTTGAGAATAGCACACATTCGCCATTGTATGATTTGAAAAGCTTATGCAATGTCACAACATTTATTTTCTTCCAAGGTTGCATTCATTGTTTGCCAAGATTTTGTATTTATGATTGGGGATTCAGAACAATGTGTGTAGTCTTCTCCAGCATATCCCAATGGTTCTCACTGGTCTGGACTGGGGTTATTAATCCATGGTTGGAATGTCTCATTTTCCCTTAACCCCTCTTTCATAACTTGGGCCCATCAAATCCTGACAATGTCATCTTGCAATATGCCTGTGCCATTAGGGCAGGAAAACTACATTGACAGAAGAACATGGTCATTGGGTATATTCAGGTGGTCAGCTGACTGACAATTTGCTGAACCCACACCTGACCAACTAAAGCTACCCCTTTTTTGGGCCAGGCAGTGTATATATACATTTTTTTATCCAGAGATCAGTTTTCAACCTTGCCTACCACCTATGGTTGATGGGAATCAGAACGTAGGCTATGATGTTAGCTGATATAGATCAACACCATGGGCCATACCAGCAAGCAGGTAAAGTTGTCCACAGTGAGCATCTAGTGCTAGACTTTCCTTGAAGGAAACCTGATAGGAACCCCCACTACATGGTAGTTTATAAAGAAAAATATTATAACAATTGAACCCTTATAAATACATTTCAAATACTAGGACTTTAGGCCACTTAAAGAATTGAATCAAGTTTCATATATATGTTTAATTATTATTATTATATAAAATAATATATTCTCATTTTACTTTATTCACTATCACAATTGCTATAAAACACCTTAGACACGTGATCACCTCGCCTAACATATTTCTATCCATATTCTCTGTATTACAATACACAAATACAATGGGATAACTATCACAATATATCAAAGTTAGGTGCAGGATCTCCGATGCGTTCTATAGACCAGAAAGTCCATTTTTCAGGAGTTGAATAGCAGCTGTGTAATTCTTATGTCTTCCCGATGACGACATATACCAAACATGTGTAAACCAGTGCCAGTCCGCTCATCATAACATTCAGGTACAAAACTAATGGGGCCAAAGAATAGAGCACTTCCACCTTCCTGATATGCTCTCATCCAGCTACCTTGAAGAAAAGTTTTATATACTCTTATTTTACACAATTATTCTGTAGCATAAAATATCTTAAATGTCTTATCCCTAGCAAAGTGGAAACTAATAAATGGGATGAATAAAGAGAAACTCATCAGAATATTGATTATAGGTAATAATGTGAATGTGGTTTGATCTGGAGCTTATCCCAACTAGCAATGTTAAACTGTTGGAACTACTACATGGGGCATGCCTAAATGGCCCTTTGTGCTGCCTCTTTCTGTTTAGTCTGAGCTCTGCTGTACAAAGAATTCCAGGAGGCTGATACAAGATCAGAATCAGGTACTATCATCGCTTACATTTAATGATGCACTGGGGAATACAGATCTGCATTGATTTGTGTCTTTTTATCTGCCTGGAGTTAGCTTGTGATACCAGTTACCATTGTTCAACCAGTAATCATTGTAAGGTCTGGCGTGATATTTATTAATTTATCTTCTGCTTTGTGTATGTGTTGTTATATTTTGTGATCGCCCCATCACATGTCCTCAGCGTGCTGCTATGGAAACCAGGGAGCATCGCTAGCGACAGAACCCTGATTAACTAGTTTAAATATACATGATGCTGGCAGGCTCAATTCAAAACCATTTTTCAAAGGTGGTCTGAGAGAGGCACTTTGCCTCGGATGTATTGTTTAAAGATGCAGCGTAATTATTCTCCGTTAGAGAGCAAATCACGATTGACATCTTGAAGATAAAATACATTATTTGTTTCTTAAACTGTATTTTAACGTAACCTCTTTAGGTAGGGAACAGATGCCCTGACATCTGGTGTTTAGGCTTTCAAGTGCGCACGTTTCAGAATGGACCGGACATGCAGTCCCCTAAAGGAGAACTCCTACTGTAAAGTGTGATTGAAATATTAATAGAGTGCAGTCTTTGTCAGCCAGCCCGTGTCCATACTAGTAAAAATGTTTACCATCAATGCATAGGGGACCTTTATTGGAAAAAGCTGTCCATGTAGACACCAAACAACAATAGACTTTGTTTAGGTACGTGTTCAGTATTTGTGATTTGGTACCCGTGGTAAAAGAATCTGGAAAGCGGTGTTCAGATGAAGTCAGTGGAATGTTACCAATCCTGTGATTTGTACCTAATTCCTTCTCACTGATTCTTGGTTAACTGTCACAGGCCATGTTCATGACTGTTACAGTTACTGAAACAGTAACAAGATTGTGCAACCTTATGCAGTTACAGTCGTTTTTTCGGCCTGAAAATCTGGTAATAAAAATGTAGTGAGGGGCAGGTAAAGTTATTTTATTGTGGAAGGGACATTGCTTGCAATTTTGTAATTCTTGGGTTTAGTTCCACTTTAGCATGGAAAAATATATCTGATGCTCGGTCCACTTTAAGTTATTTCTGTAGCTTTAGAAGGCCTTGCAATGGAGAACACTGGTAATGTAACAACAGTCCCTTGTTTGTTGTACTGTATTTATCAAAAAAACATGATATTTCCCCTGTATAAAGCCCATAAAGGATTATTTGCACAGCCCTCCATTTTCCAGCCACCTTCACTGCAAATTTGTTATAGAAGAAATGAAGAAACCCCTAATAACTCACAGGTGTTTGTGCTGCCCCGGCCTGGGCTATAGAGGCAGACAAGTTGGCAGCGATCAGGAATGAATCTCAGCTGGGTAGCCTTGGCACTGCAATCCTGTGAGGTGAAACTCGTCATTTCATACTGGCTGATTTTATTCACTAAGCAATACTAAAAAAAAAAAGGCCTGTCGCTGACCCGTCTCTTCATAGCCGTGAAACGGCCGTTGTCGTTTTATTTGAGGCTATTACCTGCTAATTACTTTACGAGACATAAGTGAGACCTTCAGAAAATGGCAGTGCGACCTGGACCAAGCTAATTTGATGGATCACAGAGCAACAATAGCAGAAGAGTTAGCTGGCAGCATGAAGTGGATGGCCTCGGGCACATGAGTGCAATCCAAGAGGACACTGAGCTTCCTCAAGGGCAAGTGTAGGGCAGACAAACGCAGCAGCACAAGAGACTATCGCCAGTTACAGTGCTCATGAATCTAAGTATTACTCTTGTACACCTGTCGCCAGGAATATCAGGCCGCCTCACTGAAGGAGACAGACAGGAAGGAGCAGACGCCATTCAGAACACCAATGAGATAAATCCTAGTTTTCACTATTCTGTTTTCCAATGTTAAACGTTATGTGTATATCAATGGTCCTCACAACATAATTGTCAGTATTGCTGATAGAGAACAAGCTCTTCTATGAAAATGTAACCAAATTTATAGTGACATTTGTACTAAGTGTACTGTCATTTTGAATAGCACCACAATGCACCTACCTTATACTGATACTGATGTAAGCCATTTGTGCATTGTGTTTCGCTGTAAAACTGGTACAGCATTTTTTTATATATGTTAGGGTGTACTTGTAGTACATTCATTTAGTGCAATGCACCTCAAATCACAAAAATGATTGTCTTAATGTAAATATGTTAACATAAGTGATCATTTAAATGGGCCCTCAGGGTGTCAGGTCTTCAAGCATATAGCTAGTGGCTGTGCTTTTGCAAGAAGTGAAGGTAAATAATTAAATAGGTTTCTTCTTGTAAGCAACAGCAAACTGAGGAGAAATATTTTGATATTTTCAGGGCTGTGTATGTAACTGCACCACTGTCAAAGTCTACCAGCTGCCATTCTGTATTGGATGTCTGCTGCTCCTTAACACGACACAATAATATTTAGCCTGCTGGCAGCTGTGTTCTGGATTCAGCCTTCCTTTATTACAACTGTCAGACCTGAAGAAGCAAACACAGATCCCCAAAAACACGTCAGCTTCCTAATTAATCTTCAAAAATGTTTTAGAGTGCCACAAAGTTTGGTGTTTCTCTATTTCCAGTATTTTTGTGGGGCATTGCCCCTCTAATGGACCGCTTATGTCCTTGTACCTTTACATAGAAAGTCCATAGACTAAAGCGACTTATAGCATACATAGAACTTTTTTTTTTATTCTACATTTAGTCTTTAGGTACAACATGTAAATAGTGAAACTGTATAAAAGCTAATAGAAACATGATTCCAAAAATTGCATAGCACCATGAAATTCTTTGTCTTTCATATGCATAAAAAGTGTTCCTCTTGGATTGAACACTGTGGCCTCCGAGAGATCGTGTAAGCCATTGAGCTGCATTGTGAACAATCATCAAACCTTTACAACTCACAACAACTGTGTGGAGTCCATTAAACAATAATTACCGATCCGCAGATCATTAGCGCTACATGAGTGACCCACTTAAACAGTTATTCAAAAGCAGCTCTTTGTAATGGTTGGCGCCCAACCAGGTACTTACCTGACTAGTAAACTTCCACAAACAGATCATTAACACCGTTATAAACCTGCTAATTATCTCCAGGAAAGAACGAATTTGCAGTTAATTGTTATAGCCTAGGTTAGCATGTGTGTAACAAATGATTTTGTCACTGTCACAGGCATTATCTCTCTGCATCAGCATGTGTGTCAGCTTGTTTGGCATGATGGGAATGCAGATATTTTGTGGATCTTTTAACCACACAGCTCTAACATGTATATGCAGCAACGCATTCCTGTTTCCAGAATTTCGATTAAAAAAAATATATGGGTTGAGGACCCTTAAGTTGTGATTGCAGCTGTTCAAAAACCTGCTCTGCCCCAATGCCTTGGGAGCCTGTACAGCTGCTTAATCTTCAAAAATACAAAAAATGCTAGTTATTAGAGAAGAATACCTGCAATTCCTTGCTAAAGGGCAAAAGCAGGCGACTTGGACACATTTAAAATCTGGCCAGGAACCATTCCAAAGATGCCGATAGCAAAGCAGACAGGTTTGTGGCATCTTACTTGGCAAGGTATGGATTGCACTATGGTACTTCTAACGTGTTTGTTGCTGTTGTAGTACGTGGTATAAGTCTTATTTCTTCTTTTAGTCTGGTGTTTTTTCTATGTGGTACACAACATATAACTATTCTGTTTAATATCAGTGTGTGACTGGAAAGCAGAGAATCGCATCTCATTACTAGTGACAAGTCAGCAGGGTGAGATCCAAACACCTGGCAGCCGCTGTTTCTCTGGGATCGAGAGCTGGAGATGCTATGAGCTGACATTAATTATGCCCGCGCGGAGACTCTAGGCCACAGACTTTACTTCATTCCACAAGCCGCAGCCACTGCACTCAGTGTGACCAGTCCCAAGCATTGCTCTGTCCCCTCATTTCTACCTAACTAGACCTGACCTAAATAGGAGGCCAGAGGCTGCACCCCCCACCCAGACATGGCATAAAATCATATTACCATAATTAGGCTGACTGGCTGCTAACCTTCTACCTGCAATACAAGCGGCTGATTATGACTTCACATTATTAGTCTTATTTTATGGCGTGAGAAACTGCTAAAGCTGGTCACTGCAATCTGTGAACAGTCAGAATCAGGAATGTCCTTTTCAGGCTTTGAGAGACCATAGATGGTAGCTTTTAGCACAGAAGACGAAATCTCTTCCAAAGGACCTGCTTAACCTCAACTAACCCTCACACTATCTCCCATCTATGACTGGATTAACCCCTTGTTAGTGTTCACCTCACTCACCTGGGTGGTGCTGGGTGATGAATACATGAGCATGTACAAACCAGTCATCTCATTGTATCTTTTGGCCTTGTCTCTATCAAAACAGGAATGTTCTAGTTGTGTATGCATTCCTGTCCAGACGATGGGGTAGCAGAAAGTAGGCATAGGTTGTACCTATGAATGAAAAAGTGTTGGAGAAAGTTCATAGACAGTTGAGAGCTGAAACATGGATATCATGATCGGCAGCACGGTGGCTCAGGTTAACACTCTGGCCTTTGCAGCGCTAGGTCCCAGGTTCAAATCTCGGCCAGGACTCTATCTGCATGGAGTTTGAAGGTCCTCCTCGTGTCTGTGTTTCCTTCGGGTACTCCAGTTTCCTCCTACATCCCAAAAGCATGCAGTTGGGTAAATTGGCTTCCCCCAAACTTGACTTTAGATTGTATTAAAGACATATGTCTATGGTAGGGACATTAGATTGTGAGCCCTTTGAGGGACAGCTAGTGACATGATTATGAACTTTGTAAAGCTCTGCATATTATGTTGGTGCTATATAAATACTTTGGAAATAATAATAATATCGGTTTGTTACTCAGTCTATCCAAAAACCAGCCAAATTGAGAGAATTTTGGTGGGCATCTTATAGAAAACCTATTACTTGGCCATTCAGGCCAAACCAGCAGGTTCCCTATAAATGTTATCTAAACTCCAAAACAAAGATTTCAGATAATATTTTAGTCTATAACATACTTCCTGTCATAGGGTGACAACACTTACCGCAAAGCATCTGTGGAGGAGCCAAGTTATCCCCCTAGGACAGTACTACAGAACACTACTATTTGGATAGGACTGCTATTTGACTAGGACTGTTACTGCTTAGAACAATCGCTTTTATAATTTCTTGTTCTCTAAACTGTCTAAGGGTGATCAGGGTGATCACTACGTAAATTACCAATACTTGTTTGCCCCGCAACCATTTCATCATGCTTCTATCAAAAGACTAAGAAACAATAAAAAACTGAATGAGATGGGCAATATTATTACTTGTGCTTGAATCAAGCAATGCTAAAATTTGGTGCATATATATGGTTGGTTATGTGTTGGCCACCCATATGCTGAACACAAAGACAATTCTCTTTTTGCACAGAGTCACATGAATCAAAGCAAACTACCAACATCAGAAATTACCAGAGAATTACCCTGTGACTGGTCAGCATTGGGCTGCCCATAGGGAGGTAGATTGTGGATATAAACTTAGAAGGATCATTAAGAACAATGCTAACCTTTTCTCTAAGCCTATGTGACAAATGAAATGACATGGGGTATGTGAAAGGAATGCTGTTTTCTCATGAAAAAGAGAGTCAAAGGTTCAACTATGCTTTCTGTTGAGAAGAATCTACTTGGTGGCATTAGTGAATACATTCAGTTTTTTTCCAGAGGCCTGAAATGTGAAGGTGGTATTTTACTACAAGTGTCCAAGGCAAGATAGATGGTGATAATGGTTATCTTTTGTGACAAGCTGCATCAGTTCTGGTCAAAAAGAAAAATCAATGGAGGAAAAAAAAGTAACCAAGCCTGCAGCTGGGAGAGATTTGGACAATAGATTGTAGTCCTCACAAATTGCATAACTCAAGTTCTTTAGAGAAATATTCCATACAATGTACTGTGGCCAGTTGCAGAACCAGCTCTTACAGTGCATAGGACTGTCCCATCCCCACCTCTATGAATGAGAAAAATAAGTCTCTGCAGAATTAATTGATTTTCTAGTTTTAGAAAGCACCACCAAATGATATGTTCGGAAACAACTGAGATACAATAATACAACAGCTTTTTGTTAGGTATTGACAAAGTGGCATCTTAAAAGAATGCGCTTCTTTTGTGGTTAACCCTTAGCACCTCATTCAGCAAAAGAACCATTACAAAGAGCTTCAGAAAATAACTTACAGAGTTTAAAATAAAGGAGAGCATCTATGTCACCTCGCATGTTCCCAATCTCTTGTTGGAGCTACGTAGGTTTGCTGAATTATCTAACTACAGGATAAATTTGCAAAAGTCAGAGGCCCTCAATATAACCATCCCTAAATCTACCCAAGAGGCCTTAACACCCTCCTTTCCCTTTAAATGGGCAAACACTTCTAAATCTTATCTGGGCGTCCAGATCCCGGTGAACCTGTCTCGCACGGTTGACCTCAATTTTTTTGCCCCTGCTAAACAAAGTCAGGAGGGATCTCCAGAAATGGAAACAGCTAGCCTTCACTTAGTTCTGATGGTGCAACATATTGAAAATGAATGTGATGCCCAGACTGTTGTATGTTTTACAAGCCTTTTCCATACATATCCCGACCCAGATTTTGCGTAAACTCCGATCAGAATTTATCAAGTTAATCTGGCATTTGGGTTCCCCACGGATTGGGATGAAAGTTCTTTGACTTGCCAAAATTAAGGGCAGAATGGCGTTTCCAGATCCTCTGTTGTACCAACAAGCTGTTCATTTATCAAGGTTGCTGGACTGGTGCATGAATAGCGATGCCAAGCTGTGGGTCCGGTTAGAGAATGCCTGTTCACCTTCCCCAATTAATTCCCTCGAATGGGCCCCCAATGTGGTTAAAGATACTGTGCTTCGAAACCCATTGATTGGGGAAACCCTAAAAGAGGTCTCCAAATTTTTTATTTCTCAAGAAATAGATACATATTGCTCTCCTATGTCTCCCATTTTAGGAAACCCTGAATTTCTTCCATGTCTTTCTGAGCCAGTTTTCTGTTCCTGGCGTAAAGGTGGCGTCTATAGAGCCAAACATTTCCTCCGGAACGGAGAATGGATCCCCCTACATACTCTGCAATTAGAGAAGGAGTTGCCTCCCCTGTCCCCTTGGCGCACTTTACAGCTCTCATATGTACTTCAGTCCCTGCCACAACCTAGGAACTTTAGTCAATCCCTGTTGCCTCTGGAAACCCTATGTGCTGATAAACACGCATTGAGAGGCACACTGTCCTATGCCTATCAGGCCCTCCTGGCATCACCCCTGTCTCTCCTAATTTCCTTGCTAAATGGGAGGTGGATTTAAATACTCAATTTACTGAGGAACAGAGAGAGATGATGCTTCATTTTTGTCATAAAGCTTCAATTTGAAACTGATACCAGGAGACCAACTACAGATTGGCCACTCGTTGGTATAGAACACCGTCCAAGCTTGCTAGGATTTTCTCTCATGTGGATGGCTCTTGCTGGAGGTGTGGTGCGGCACAGGGTTCGCTCATACACATTTTCTTGGAATGCCCCAAAAGCTTTCTGGGACTTAGTGGTGATTATCACTCTTAGGCTTACCGATATGGATATTAGAGACAAACCGGCCTTAACTCCTTTACGTTCACTACTAGGACATCTCTTGAACGTGGCAGAGGCATGTATTCCGGCTTGCTGGAAGAGTGATATCCCACCGACACTAGAACACTGGCTAAAACGGGTAGCTGACATTTACTGCATGGAAATTATGATTTCTACTGATGCCAATAGATGTGACAAATTTACCCAGACACGGTATCACTGGATCCAATTCTACTCATCTGTAGAATGTACTAGTGTACTACAACAATCTCCAGCTGTCCTGACACCTTCACCCCTGAATTGATACTATTCATTCATGTGATTTTTGTTGTAATGGAGTTATATATGTATTTATGGAATCTGCTCGTTTTCCTTTGTTACACCCACCTTCTCCTCATCTCTTTTCATCCCTTCTCTTTTCTAGTCCCCTAGCTTCCAGGTTCTTACCTATCTGAAAAATTGGAAAATAGAAATGCCCAGGTTTTTTTCCCTTCATCTATGTTACTATTTACATGTTTCTGATGTCTTGTTTGCATTGTCTGATGTATCATAATATGTTTTCTAGTGTTTGTGATTTTTGTACTTTCCTTGGTATTTCCTAATAAAAATTATTCTTAATAAAAATAAAGGAGAGCATCAACTGATACCAAGAATTAGACAGAGGAAAAAGATGTTGTTTTCCATAGTAACCCAACAAAACTTCATTCTGAGCTTCAAAGGAATTACATTTTCATGTGTAGGGAGGAACACCTATACACTTTGCAAAGGGCATTCATTTTCATAAATGTACACTCCAGATCTGGTAGGATATATCTTCAGCATTTCCACTTCCCCCTTGTTACACACCCATATATCATGCATAATATTACAAGGGTATATGCTCCTGAAACTTTATAGTGACTGTTGTTACCAAGACAAGTATTGATGGGGAAATCCAATGTTTTACAATTGCCATCAGAATGGAAGTACTCCAGTGAACAAACACATTCTGGTGTCAGATAGGATGTCTGTTCAGTGTTTGCTTCTCAGTTCATTTGGTGTCTCTAAAGCAGGAAAAAAAAATATCGCCAACAGAGCACAGACAGCAAATTATAACATGGAGCAGATTTATACCCTACTCTATTTAAAAAATGTCTCTTTGGATATATTTTAATATCTTATAGGAGGGGCAGAGACACAAGATTTCCTAATACAACCCATATTCAAAGCCCAGGACTTGTCTTAGGCCCAGTAACCAGCACCTGTGGAATGTTACAGGCCACCTAACTCCTTACAAATGATTTTGTTTTTCTATTAAGAAATATTATAACCTCCTAAATGCTGCTCTGTTAGTTATATCCATGAAATAATAATTCAATTGCTAAATTCAGGTCACTTGCCTTAAGGCCTAGTAGGAGAAGATGTAGTGCAGATTTTGATTTGGTCAAAAGCAAACCGACAACTCCTTTCCCAGTCTTCAGACCTGGGGGCAAAGGAATCCGGTGGGCAACTGTAATTGGGAAACTGACATTTTTGACCTTGCCTAAAAATATTTATTCAGGTGCATTTTATATTTTGAAGCAAACAGAATAATCAGCTGTTTGGTTCCTGAAGTGTCACCTATGTTGTCATTTAATAATAAAGTTTGTAAAATGTCCGTAATGCTTAGTCGTTAAACTTGTAAAAATCTCAGTTTAATAATTGTACACTAAGCATTCATGTCTAGTATACAAATAATCCCTTTGCCAAGGGTGAGCTGATATATTGTTGCATCTGCTTCTTTTTATTGAAACATGGTAAATTCTAGAACAAAGCTGTATTCAGAAAACATAACAATAACAATTATTAATTAAAAGAAAATTCCTATGGCATTTTGTTATACTGACCCAGCAGCACCCTTATCCTCCTGCTTGTTTTTCTGTCACTACAGGAAGATGATGGGCATGACCATCCAGCATTATGTAGCGCTGGCCCACCACTTCCATTCATTGGATTTCAGTCCTATTATTCATACATGCTCAGCATCACACAAGGACTTTACTTAAAGCACTGTGAATGCAAATTCAGCTTACCTAGAAATGCTAATTCCATCCTCAACTAAAATATTACCTGTCTGTAAAGCGATTGTATACTTATCCTATATGCAGTGAGCTTAAAAATTGTTTTTGATTGGTAGGCTGGTGTCACCTCTTACTCATGAACAAAAGAAAAACAACCTGTTTTAAAAAAAATGCATTGCAAAGTGCTTCATTGTCAAAAACTCGAGGGAAAACAGCATTGCTGCTAAAAGCATAAAGACATTTTCCCTTTTTACTTGTACTTTTGTAATATATTCATTTCAGACAGAAATGTAAAAGAAAAGTAAGACGAAGTAAACCGTAGCCACAAAAATATCCTCGCAGTGTGCAGTCTTGTGTGTGCAACATTACAAATCAGCATATGGTGTTGGATGGGTTTGTACCCCTTTGCTATGCTTTAAAAAGCAGAAAACAGATGGAAAAGAAGTTAGTTTGTCTTTCCGCATCTCTTTCCTTCTGTGGTATTTGGCTGTAATACATAGATATTTATGTACCTGATTCCAAAGTGGCAGCTATACCTATCCGCTTTTCATCACGTGTTTCCTATATGTAAGAGATACCAACAGTCTTCACAGATATGTGTGAAACATCCCTGGAGCTTGGAGTCATCTGGCTTCTTGTCCAACAAAAGCGGAGATCTAGTTCTTGTTTATTTATCATTTTATTTACTCCCCTGCACACGTTACAATAAAACAAGAAGTGTTCACATGCTGCAATGCACTTCACCAGCTGATCTGCATGTGTTGTGTATTGCGGTGCAAATGTAAACATGCATGACAGCGCACATAGATGTGAGCTCAGATATCATAGAAGGCAGTGGGTCGTTCATCTTGCTCTGAATGGTAATTAACATGGCATGAGATAATTAAGAATGCAAACAACAAACATAGTGAAGTTGACTGAGTGCATTTCAACACTGCTCATTTTATTTGGATATCCAAGCTTCAATGACGCAAAGGAGGTAAAAGGATTCAGTCAGCTTTTTCTTGGCCTAACATGGCTGACACAGGTGATGATTTCAGTAGAAGAGCGAGTGTTATCTATTATGTTTTACATTATTATTTTATTACAATTTCATGTAAATGTTAGTGGGCAACAGGCCTAATGTCTTTTTTTTTCTTTTTTCTGTTTCCTCTTACTATGTACCTAACATAAACACACCCTTACCAGAGGGTTCTGCAGGTCCGACCATCTGAGCATCCTCGTATCCAGAGCCGAACTCTGCTACCATGGCGACAGCATCATGTGGCTAATGGCCTGCGGAGACAGAAGAGAGACTGGGTGATTCCTCCGGTCAATGTACCAGAGAATTCAAGGGGACCATTTCCTGAACAGCTGGTGCGGGTAAGTGTCACTGAACTGCTGGTGTCATTATATAGTGTAGTAGTAGAGCCTTCTCTGCAATAACCATTCACATACTGGCGGTAATATGTTATTATTGCAAAAAAATACACAGCAGGGGTATCTTACCATCATCATCATTTACATGTTTGCACAAATGTTAATTAGAATAAAAAATGCCATAATCCAGAGCAACCAATCAGATATCACCTAGATGTTTGTGCTGCCTTATACTCTCAACCCCAAAATATTATAATCTCCTATTTGTTGTTTAACATGGAGGATTTCGTTACTACTGTGACCTAATGCCACCACCACTAATCTTTTAAATAAACAGAATTTATCCATCCAACAGATAATATTGTAGTGGCTGGCCACAGAAACCACCATGACCTGGAAAATAACATGCCCAGACTTAGCAGCAGACATAAATCTTTAGTAAAGAGTGAGCACAAACAGGGCCCCTTTAAAGAAAAGGAACAAACTTTTTATATTTAAATATTTTGTCACCAAATATATACAAACTGAATTGTATTTCCTATCTTGTGCAACATTCAGATAATTTATTACTGTAGGTAGGTAATTTGGATAGAAAATGTTATTTGTTATTCGATTTGATCAGTTTTTGTTCGGCTACTATTTGGAAACACGTCAATCTATGTGACTGTCAGTAAATGGGTAAATCACTACAGCAGATTATCATTTCCAGACTTTAGCCAGGACACTGTGACCATACACAGCTTGTTAGTGTGCTAAGGCGGCCTCTAGTGGCTGTTTTAGGGTACAGAAAATATGTCTGTTTTTTTGTTTTACTATGGATGAGTAGGTTAGCAATGGATCAGTTCTCAAGGGTCTAGACCTTACATTTTCATTTCCGCAGGTTTAAGAGGAGAAAAGAGATAACAATTTCTGACATTTAAATGCCAGAGCTTCTAAAGGGGTAGCAGGTTGTCTCATAAAACAGCTATGGATGACATAGCTAAAGGAACATGGGGCTTAACCTAAATGTCTGGGCCCCTCTGTCTTTACAAACCTTCTGAGTCCCCCACCAAAAGAAGCAAGCAGCATGTAAAGTCACTGAAGTCTGGACTTTACCAAGTTGCAGGGAATAATTAATTTAGCTCTGCTCTTGAAGAACAAAAGGTCGCTGTTAAAAGTATTTATGGCAGGTAATGGGAAGTATAGCACTGGTGTACTGGTAAAGGGACAGCCTGATTGCCATGAATAGCACATGTATTATCACACATTTGTGTGTAAGAGAATCATTTTTTGTATTCATTTATGTAAAGTGCACCAAACATTAAACAAAAAGTAGAGCAGTCATCCAAAGAAACTAATCAGTACGCATGTTCCCTGACATAGGTAAAGATGTCATTAGTGATCCATCATGTATAGGGAAATATGTGATATTGTTACTTTTTGTTTACTATGCTGTCATTCATTCAGAGAACTCTATAGACCTATAGACTCTTCTTTTTTTATAGTTATGGTCTTTTAATGTGAGAATCAGACTTGTATGTCTATTTAACCTGACCCAGATGTGACAGATGTGTTAGACTCCCACCCCAGACACTGCATGACTAAACTCTGTTCATTACATGTGATAAGCATTTTAATGGTGTGGAGTTATCCAGCCATTATCATATCACTCTGATCGACATCAACACAGGCGCTGACAGCAGCTATGAGAAGTGCTATGGATGTCTGCATTATCCCCGTGGTCTGTCCCACCTGTTGCTGCTAGGACACCCCACTGATATAAGGAACGTATTAAGCTTCTGCCTATGGCAGCCACCTGCCGCTTCCTAACTGTGATGTTTTTCTGGACTGTGCCTATTTGTCACAGTCCTCGTCAGGTCTGTGACCCACATCTGGCTCCATGCTGCGAGGTCAGGAAGAAGAGCACAGTGTGAGGCCAGATTTAATCAGTTCACAGGCTGCTCCTTAATGGCCTGGAAAGGGAGCAAGACAGCAAAATGTGTCTGTACAGCTTCATCTCCAACCTGGATAGCAGGCATTGACGTACAGGAGAGGAGGGCTGAGCTGTATATTCCGGTCATACAGACTCTGCTTGGATCAGCGCCATTTTCATATCACTTTTAGAGACATTTTCCTACTTGCATGGTGTTTTTATTATGCTACACACTTCTTTTATATAATTGTCATTATTTGTGGTGTATGATGGATGACACACTGTCAGGTGTCTCTGTTTTATCTCTCCCTCTCAAGACTATGATCATGACATTTCTACCTGACATCCATATTCATTAAAAGGAAAATTCATTTATGGAGAATGCAGCAGGGGAGGTGAGACTGTGAATTAGCATGGATCACATCTGGGAAGCAGCCCCTGATGAATACAATTCAGCGGGGCCATTCAGTCTAATGACTTCCACCTAGGACTAAAATACCTTCCCCTAAAAATCATTACAATCCTGTTTAAAGGTGATAACATAAAAATAACAGATTCTATAATGCTGTTGTTTAGTACTCCAAGACAAAATTCCAAACCATTATTATTGGTTCTGTGTGCCCATTGATATGCCCACTCTCAGTGATGAAATATTTCACTTCTTATGATAAGCAGTGCCTGCTACACCTACTGTGGTTTGCTGGGACTTGTGGTTCTCCGAGCTATGCATTTACAAGTTGCTCACACAGGCTTCAGAAGCAGCCTCCCCCTTTCCTCTATCAGTTGTCGTTCTATTCTTTAACATGGTAATGACTCTTGTTCCAGCTCATCCAGTCCCAGGATTATTTCCCAGCCTTCTCTGTCTCGCTCACATCCTGCAGACTAATATCATCCTTCTTGTAAGGATTCTTCTTCCCCATTCCCGCTATTTAATAGCATTGTATCCCTCATGATTCCCTAGATTACAATTCCCCTAACTCATTGTGTTTCTGTACCTCTGTGCCCGACATCTCTAATCTCGACTCCGTAGTGTGTAGTGTAAATTGCAGCCACATCACAAAGCCCTGTTTTCACATTTCAGCTAAATATACATATTGTGTTTACACTTGGTATTATCTTTGGGAGACTTATATACTGACCTTGCAGATGCTTGAGAGAATGGACAGAGTATCGACTTGTAAAATAGAAAAAAAATCCTTTGAACTATCTGGAATGGTGGCTGCCAACCTATTGATTTATATCATACATTTACATCAGTGTCAATACCAAATCTGAACTCCAGGCACACAAAAATGACACAAACAGCAGTCCCTGAGAGGAAGAAGCAGTACAAGGAGCTAATCAGTTCATGTGCAGAAAAGAAGCATGTTGATAGTAAAAGAAATCAGAAATTTCATCACCATCCTGCTTCTCCTTTAAGTTTAATCACAGGCTGAGGAGGGTCAAGGATGGGCTCAAAGGAAGTAGTTTAAATGTTCTTAGTCATCACACTTTAGAGAATTGTGGTTGAACTGCAGCAACTTAAGCTACTATTTGGTAATAGGCTATTCATTTTTATATTTTACCTTTTGATTGGAGTTGGATCTCCTGTCAAACACAACCCCCACCACTCAACCCCAACCTCTCTAACTAAACTCCAACATCTTTACCTACATGGCCTTTTTCCTTGCCCAAAGCCGCATCATGAAATGAAGCAAGTGTCTTGTTCTCTGGGGTCCATCGTCATGTGACTACCTATTGGCTCCCGCGCAGCAGGTTTTTTATGCAAGAGGAATCAGAAGCAGTGACTGAGCAAGGGGAAATTAGGGGACCTTCCAGCACCGGATCATCTGTGCACTGCACACAGAAGCACTGCTGTTCGGGGACTTGGACTGCAGGTTTAGGTGAATATATCTTCTTTTAAAAAAACATGCAGAATGGGTTAGTAGGGACAGTAGGGGAGGTAAAAAGTTTGTTTTCGTCTGGCTTTTAC
Source organism: Pyxicephalus adspersus (assembly GCF_032062135.1). Taxonomy (NCBI): domain Eukaryota; kingdom Metazoa; phylum Chordata; class Amphibia; order Anura; family Pyxicephalidae; genus Pyxicephalus; species Pyxicephalus adspersus. The sequence continues at coordinate 9,043,958 of NC_092863.1, read as the reverse complement.
GTTGTCACTGTATAGCAAAAAGTTGTATTTGTTGAATTGGAATTCTTGAAACTTAAATCAATTATTCAATGTGGCCGCACCTAGAGAGAAATTAAAATCACATTGTAGCGTTAATCTGGCCTCAAACAGTCTCAGAGAAAACATGTTACTCTAATTAGAGAAATTTGCATGTTCTTTTTCCACTGCCCCTCTAACCCCACCTCTGTAATGCTGCAGTAGACAAGCTTTGTAAGACCCATGTTTTAGAAAGCCCGGATAATTTGCTGATGAACATTCAGTTAGAATATATTAATATTTTATATTCTGCTCATTAATTTGATATCCAGAGATTCAATTTAGTGGAGGGGGTTTTGTGAGCAGTGTGTCATTTTCTGCATCTACCCGTCAGTCACCCGTGACCTAAACTCCGATCAACGTACTGAAAAGTGGCAGAATTAGGCCATTAACCGTTCCACCTCTACGGCAGCAGATTCCAGCCAACGGAAGGTTGAATAGTGATGTTTCTAAGCACTGTATGAGAATTCCAGGGTTATCCATGGGTCTGTTACACTGTATGACCAAAAGTATGTGGACACCCCTCAACATGGGTTTACGTGTTTCCAGAGAAGGTAAAGGTAATACTGCAACATAAATATTTTAGGCAATTGTGTCCCTCCAACCTCCATTTATTTAAAAAATAATGCTGACCAGAGAAAATATATTTGGATTCTTGCTATAAAATTCTTGCTAATTGGCAAATCAGCTCAGGGGTTTTATTGCCCCCACTAACCACAAATGTAGAGTGTATTTTCTACGGATGACAGACAATGTTGGGGCCTTTTGCACTCCCACTGACTTGTAATAAAGGGGCATTTTTTACCAATCTACCAATTTTTAGCTAATGTGTAGGACAAGGAGTGAAAGAGCACAAAAAATTCACAACATGTTTGCTGTATCCACACTTAATCATAAAGATCAGAAGGCTCTATATTATGATAAGCCTGCGATTCCGAAAATAAAATAAATTATTTACCCTTAATACTTAATATGATTGATAGTAAACAGCCTTTTTTATTCAGAAAGAGGACAGGGTTCTCCCCAGGCCCTTTTAGCTGGGCACACCACCCGGCACTTTTTAGCACCCACCCGGCTGTTTTTGGGTGGTTACTGAAGCGTTTGGTCACAATACAGGTGCTGCCACCCGCCTACAATTTCTTCCCACCCGGCTTAAAAAAATTTCTGGGTTGAGCACTGGAGGAGTTCTACTTTTAGAGGGTATATATATAAAATACTATGGTTACAGTTAGACCATCATTTATACTTCTAGCCCATATAACTTATTTAAATACCACAATAAAACAATTATTAAAGCTATGAACAAAACATTATTCATTGCAGAATCATACAGCACAACATAAATAGTACACCAAAGTAGATTTATTCAAGGTGAATTTGCATGACATGTCTGACAAAATGCCCCAATTTGTTCCAGGTGCAAAAAGTTTGTGTTTACAAATGTAAGAGGAAGTACAAGGCCACAGGCACTCCAAGGGTGGCAATGCCAACTTCTAAGGAGTTGCAGGGAACCAATATAACACCGATTGTTATAGCAACCTAAAATATTTATGAAGCAATATAGAAGGATTTCCTAAAGTAGGAATGCAGATATAAGACACACATCAGCCAAATTTTGAATCTCCAATAAATGTTTTTCTACAAAAAAATGAAGGATCTCTTTGCTTTACTATATTTCCTTTGGATCATGGTATCGCTTCTGGCATTAGCATTGGATACAGTAAATCACTCCTGGCTTTATACATTCTCCCATCTATATAAAATATGAGGTATATGTATCTCTGACAACTAACCTTTGGTCTGGGCCCCCATGATGTTCATTTTTATTCAGTGTGGGTTGTTTACATTTGTACTAAGGGTCTATGCCTTGTGACTTGTTTTCGATGTTTACTATTCCCTGAACACAAGAGGACCTCACAGTCTCACCTTTTGTTCCTTTTGCACATTGGGGAAGGACAGTTAAAATGTTGGTGAACATGAAATTGCTTTATTTTGCTGCTAGCTCTCCATAATCACTACGCTCACCCTACTCTTTCTGTTTACACCGACTCATAAATGTATTTTGTTAAAGCTTTACTTCAGCCTTACATTCAGTACAGTATAGTTGTAAAGTTTCTGTAATGAATTTGCTTACTGATTTGAAATAGACGCTGCAAGCCAGCCAGATGGAGCCTACCTTATTTTCATAGTTGCAGAACATTCAACACTTCTCTGTGTTACTGGCTTGCCTTCATTGCATTTCATTTCTTTCAATCATGAAGACTTAGCATCAAATGTGAGTGTCACCTAGGGCACCTGTTCAGGAACATGCACTCCTCCACACTGATATCCAATTAAAAGTCTAATCAATGGATTTTCTGGTTTGCAAATCCTCATCCCAAGGGTCACCCTTAGTTGCAGTAGGGCTGAGGGTTGTTGAAAGGAGGCTGAGGATGCTGTCATGTTTTGAGGAAGCTATGCTCAGTACCCTGCTCCCCCCCAAACAAACATGATATGCGTGCATTGCAAAGTGGAGAGGTACAGAGGGATTTCTCATGATCTAATAGAAGGTATTTAATGAAAATTATCACTAGGATTATCACTAGCTCAGATGATTTAAACAATGGAGGGATCGGGAAGGAGAAGTCACGAAATAAAAAGGTCTACAAACCTGTCTGATTATTTCCCCATTAGGTTCTTGCTACAGCCATAGATACTAATGCCAATCATGACATATTTATAGTCATTTTTTTTCATAAAGATACTTTCTATCAAAGTATCTTAATGTTAATTGGCAGATATATTACTAAACAATTCATATCCATTATCCCTCCTTGGCATGGCGATTGTACAACTAACCAGCTATTGGTTTTTGTTGCCAGTTCTGAGCTGCTGTTACAAATCCAATTTTTTGCATTAACTCCGTCAGCTGGCTGTGCATTTAATTTCCTGCTTAGCTCCCCACTGATTGGATGGTGGGCAGATAAGACACTTTCCTCCGGCTGCCTGAACTGCAGGATGTGCCCGTACATCTCTCTTTTTATTTTATGGCCATGCTTAATGTTTTAACGAAGCCTCGCGCATCTGCCCCTGTGTTTAATCGTCCTGTCAGCTCACTTTGCTGATGAGCGATTCTCTTGATTTGGGATTTGATACAACGCGGGTTCTTCTATTTGTTTACAGACGGAAGCTGCTTCGTGTGTGCACCAAATGTTGTGTTAACTGCATCTGCTGTTGTCAGTTTTTAGCTTTTTTTTAGTACAAAAAATGTGCTAATTTGGAAAAACACTCAAGAGTTAGGTTAGCAGCAAATGGACATACGTAGGAAGAAGCTGTAATTCTTAGCTTTGATCCATGATGTGTACCATAACAGTCTTCATATGCAGAAAATTAAAGTGAATCTGCTTGGATCAGAAGCAAACTTACAAGATTGTAGAGCAGTTTAGAACATTTCAGTAATAACTTTGATGTAAGCGCACCTGAAGTAAAAAAAAAAAAAAATAGTAAGTAACGCATGGGAGAGTTGGCTTTGCATCCTTTGCTGCAGATATAACAAGAAGTCAGAGAAAATTTCTCCAAAGTGAGAAAAATCCTCTTTTAAGCTGTTTTTGCTAAACCATGTGGCATTCTGGCTGCACCTATGGAGTCTGGCTTCTTCCTAATGAGAGTGTACGCTGTAATATTAACCGACAGACCAACTACATGTCCAATGTAATATATGTGTGCAATTACAAAACTGGCTTTACAGAATTACAAATCCTATGGCACAATTTGTAAACATTTATGTATATATATATAATTCAACTGTGTACTTGGGTGTTTGTCTAAAGGTTTGCTTTTATAGTAATGGAAGTGTGGGCAGCAAGCCAAGAGAATCAGTAAAGATGACAATCCTTTGGCAGTGTACGTTATGTGTGATGTCATACAATACATTATCATCATAATCTACTTTTCCAGAGAAGTGCTTACCGTTGATGACAGCATCAGAGAAGTGATTTTTGGCTGCTGCCAGGAAGCCTATGTCAAAGTGGTCACAGGGTTTGTTACACACTTTTCTGGCCACCTATGTTATATATACTAAATGTGGAGTGCTCTGATTAGGACTTATTTGCCTGGAAAGCACAGAATCTGCTCCAGCAGCATCAGAGTAAACAGGCTGTGTGGGTTTATTGTCCTCCATCAGCGGGAAATGAGAAGAGATTACAGAAAGGAGGTGAGGCGGAATGGAGCAGCAGACAGAATCGCAGACAAGCTCAAAACCACAAGATCTCCAACTTCACACACATCATCGGCGTCTCCTGCAGCTTTCCACATGATGACTCGCAAGACAAGTTGTTCTGGCGGAATGCTTCAGCGCCATATGCTCCTACTTCAACAAACGCCGATCAGATGTGAGATGGATTTATGGAGGAGTACAGTGTGTTTACTTTGTAATTCACAACACTAACTCTGCATCAGTGCGGATAAATCCTGGGTTATGTCCACAATTCCAGTACAATGTAATATTGCTGTACATAAACTGGGGTAACCCTGCACTTCAGTGCAACAGATGGGGAAGAAATGATCAGCTAATTGGCTGTGGATTCCTCTTGTTATTTTACTTTTTAAGGTTGCTTGTATAAAAAAATGATAAACATATATATAAATTCATGGCAAAAAATGACTATGGCCCTGATTTACCAAAGCTCTCCAAGGCTGGAGAGAATACACGTTCTTCAGTGAAGCTGGGTGATCTAAAAAACCTGGAATGGGTTTCTTAAAATCATTTGCTATTTGCTAGAAAATGTTTTGAATCCTGGACCATATCCATTCCAGGTTTGCTGGATCACGCAACTTCACTGATCAAAGTGTATTCTCCCCAGCCTTAGAGACTTTTAATAAATCAGGGCCTATGTCATGACCCATTCCTGGAATCTTTGTTCCGTTGAACTCTCTGTGGACTGCTCTTATCCCCCACACAAGTACAAAAAATAACTTATCGTGCCAGAAATGTAGTGCACCCCGCCTCCCTCTTTAATGTGACAACACAGTATGTTGTTGGCTCTAAATTGCAAAGCATGTTGTCAGTCCTGCCTACTTTCCTATAGCCCTTTCTCTCCACCATTCCCATCTCCATAACTTTCCTTTGTGCACCAGCAGAGTGTTATCAGCTAAAAAATTTTGTGTCCAAATCAATATGTTAGCAGATATAACAAAAACAATTTACGTGTTATATTTAGCAAACAGGAAACGCGTGCTACAAGATGTTCATTATTGAGGTTTACATACTTCTTAAATACCTTAACAAATATATTGAGTATACGTATACGTATGTAGTAAGTAGGTTTATAAATAAAAAGAATAGTGATGACAATAAAATATGTTTCCTGAAACACTCAGGGCCTGGTAAGAAATGGGTTATTTTTTGCCATGTGGACTAGGCAGAAGAATATGTGCTTTGTGTACCTGCTGGTAGAATAGTCTTGTAATATCCACAAAAATGTGCCCTAGTCTTCACACACCATGAAAGCTCAATAAAAAAAAATCTGTTTTGAAACATGTAAATGTTAACATTTGGTATTGAACAAAAACACAAAACATGTCAGGTCCACGTGAGCTGCTATGGCGTTGTATATTTAGAACAGAAGCCTGTTTGTTTACAAGCACAAGAGTTCCTGTAAGGTTTCAGAAGAATCCTGTATTTTTTTTTTGTAATAATTTTGGTCTGCAGTTTTCTAGACTAAGCTATCTGTTTTGGAGTGTTCTGTAGGCTCTAAATGACCCCCTTCACGATAACAATTTGGTAAGAATTGTATCTTCATGGAAATAAAGGAGAACATTCAGCTCTCAATCACTGCGGCTTCTTGTCTTCAGAACAATTTGGACTGCTGTCTTTCTATTTTTCCATTAAAGGAGCCTTTAATTTCGAGGTAATTGCCTATTTGATCAGACAAAAGGTGTTGTGAATGCAAGTCATTTCAGCTTCTGATTAGCATGTCTCTGCAGCTGGCGGGATGTCTGCAAGCAGGAGACTGAAAAGCTTCCAGTATTTTGATAGAATGTGAAAAAACAGCGGCCATTGCTGTAGAGTCCTTACTCCATAAATAAAGGGAAGAGCACCCTCATCTGGAGGAGGAACAACACATCCTTTAGAAGCTCACACTTGTGGGATGCTCACTTTCTAATACCTGCAATTTAGTGTTAGATGATAATTATGTACTGGATTTAAATTTCATCTGTACAGAGGTAGAGAAGAGCCAAAGGCGTATGAAGGTAGAAGAACAGAAGACAAACTTATTTGGTGGTTGGAACAAAGGAAACATGACTGGTGTGTTGGGTGAAAAGACAAAAAGACACTTGCTCAAATGTTTTAGATACACATCTGTGCAGTGAAAGTATAGAAGACACGTCTGTACTGAGGTGAAAGAAAAGGGGACACACAGGTGTATGGAGGTAGAGAGAAAGACCTCTATATATAGGTCTACATAAAAAGAGACACTCTTGTATCAAGGTAGAATAAAATAAAACACACCTATACATAGAAGAGGATGAGACTTGTCTGTTCAGAGGCAGAAGAAGGGGAGAAATACCTATTTGGATGTAGAAAAAAGTAAGAGAGACATGTTAGGAGAAAAAGGAGAATGATACACCTGTAAAGAGGCAGAAGAAAAAGAGACACCCTTATGGAGGGAGAGGAAGATGAAACATGCTGGTGCAGATGCAGAAGAGATACAGCTTTATGGTAGTAAAGAAAAAGGAGACAAATCTGTATGGCAACAGAAGAGGGGAAGACTTACTTGTATGGAGGTAGAAGATGAGATACATCCATATCAAAGTAACCAAAGAGGAGACATATGTACTGTATATGGAGGTAATGGAAAAGGAGGCCCATGTATATAGAGGTAGAGGAAGGGAAGACACTGCTGCATGGAGGCAGAAGAGGAGACACACATAGAAAACATAAAGTACAGAGGCAGAGGTGGAGGAGATGCACCTGTACCAGGATAGATGAAAATGAGTTATACCTGTATGGAGGTACAAAAAAGAGGAAAATACCTGTATAGGGGTATCGAAAGAGAGGGCAGACATATACAAGGAAGAAAAATAATAGAAACAACTGTTCAGGCAACAAGAAGAATAATAGGTAATCCACCCTCCTGTTAGGAGGTAAAAGAAGACATGACTTACCCATTTTGGTGGTAAATAAAGAGGAGATACACTAACGAAAAAAGAGAAAAAAGATGTTTGCTCTATTAGAATTACTGCTCCTAGACTGAAAGTATGGGGTAAAGGCCAGATCCAAGCAGAGAGCGTTAACATGAGAGGTCTTAGATCATCATACAGAAAACATCCGTCTACAGAAGAAGGAAGCCTATTTTGTGTCTCCTGTACTGCTGAGATGATTGCTTTCTCCTATCCGTCACGTACACAAGCTGTGAATATTCCAGCCCTGCGGCCCTGCTCGTCAGCAGCTAATAATCTCGGCCCTGAGACAATATCACGTCCATCATGGCTGCCGGACTCCATTTTGACACTAATCACCTACAGTGAGCAATCCCTGTATAATGAGAAAGAAAACAGGATTATCCCTGCCGGGCTCAGGCAAAGAATGCAAATTATCTGATCATTTTCTGTTAAACTACAACCCTGCTCTTTGAACAAAGAGATTGGACGCCGCACTCGCACCTACAGAGCCTGCCATCTTGGAATCATCATGCATGCGGCTAGGTACTGTGTACACAAGTAATTACACAGCTCTGTTTTTACCAAATTACATTAAAGGGCTCTTTAGGGCCTCTGCGCTACTTGCTAACGTGTTTTTTTCCTCTTCGAGGCTTGTTGCCGTATTAGGGAAGCAGGTTCTGGCAACACAAGAAGCTGTCGGAATATATTTTAATAATTCCATCTTCTAGCCTTGAAGTATGACATCTGTTTTCTGACCAAGATCAGTCATACAAAGAAAAAGAAACCGCCGTTACCCCATGTGTGATTCTGTGAATCATCTTTATTTTTAGGTATTGGGACAGCAAAAAGTAATGTAGTCTCCTAAGAATTAGTTTCTGATACTTGGCTTTGTGAATAAAGTGTCAGCCCACACAAAGGTATTACTTCAGAGGTAGATGGATGCTGTTGTGCTAAATCATCCCACCTAGATAATGCAAGTAATAACTCTTGTACCGAACCTTCCACATCAACAGGTAGCATTTGAGAAAATTGCAAATATTCTACTGCCTTGGTTCCTTAAAAATAGAAGCCAATGAGCGGACAACCCAAAATAAAATATACAATTGGTTGTGGACTAACTTATGGTGGAGGTAATCAACCAGTACCACTGGCATGGTAATGAATTTCTGTCTTCCTCAGAATAAATACCCAACAATGCATGGATAAAATATTGTATTTGAGAGGAATATTTTACCCCCAAAGCATTGGGTATCTCTCCCTCTTTCTTTATTACTAGTATAGCCTGGTAATATGTCAGTGGTGATACATGCACGCCAGCTCAAGTTAGGCATCTCTTCCCCTTCTTTAATACTGGCCCATTATAGCCCAGCAATATGTCAGGTGCAACAATTATACCTTCTAATGTGAATAGAATGTTAGGTTTATGCAATAGCAGGTTACTAATATATTAATCTAAAGCTAAAACATTTTTGTTTTTTTTCACCAGTTAAGGCTCTTAGCGATTTACCTTTTGCACTCCCTAATTGTAAGGTTCTAATTCTTAATGCATGTGGTTACATCAAGGTACAAAGATGACAAAAAACATTTTTGCTTGAGATTAATTTTATTGGTGGCCTGATACTGCGTATACCTATCATCCCTTTCACATTAGGAGTTATAAGTACTGGCAGAATGGAAGGAAGCTAGAGTTGGCATGCAAGTGCTGCCACTGACATATTACCAGGTTATACTTGTGCCAGTATTCCTGGGCAATAAGAACTGAGATAAAAGTATTGCTGGCTTATTGTTCGTAATCTAATAATGGTGCTGGGCATTAATGTTGGCATATTTCTAGGCTATTAACGTAACACATTAGTGTTAGCCCAATAGTGGAAAATTAGTTCTGGCATGTAACTATTGATGTAGTATTTCGGTGCATCAGAAATGGCATGTAACTACTACAAGTATAATTATAATGTAGAGCTGTTGTCCCTGTTACCTCTAGGCCTATAGAAACCAATCCAATGTTCTTTCCTTTTCCAACCTACATTTGCAGACAGCAACTGGAGTGTGGCAGCTATGGTCCATACACTTCCACAGCATACCTATTAAAACTATGCATCATGAATATTATACAAAACACAACACCAAGGGAGTACTAATACATGGGGAGGTGTAATTTGAAGGACAAACCCTTAAAGGGTTGAAAACTAGGACATGTGGAATCATTTAAGCGGTTTAAGCTCTAAGATTACAAGGTCCTTTTTAAGATGAGAAGATGCTCCTAATGAACCTAATATTGCTTGATTTTTAAGGGCCTGATTTACTAAAGCTCACCAAGCCGGGAAAGGGTACACTTTCATCAGTGAAGCTGGGTGATCCAACAAACATTTGCTATCAAATAAGAAATGACTTTTAAGAAATCCTTTCCAAGTTTGCTGGATCGCCCAGCTTCAATGATAAAAGTGTATCTTCTCCAGCCTTGGAGAGCTTTGTTAAATCAACCAAACACCAACCTGTAACATCTCCTACATTGACCTGTCTCTTCCTGCATACCCCCTGTACTCAAGGAATTCATATCTATAGCATCAGTCAACACCAAAGTTTCAAAATCAAAAAAAAAAAAACTTGATCCCCATTTTTTTTTACTCCACAGTGAAAAGTTGTTTAGAAAATGAATCAAGGTGATAATTTTAACCAGCATAGGTACAAAAGGTTCTTAGCAGATATTTGTTTTAAACCAGTAAACATCAGCAACTGATAGGGGTTCTATGTCTCTCATCTTTAGAATGGGAAGATAAAAGAAGGCTTGGGGGTTGCTGCATGTCATTGCTGCTCTTTGCACCAGTTGCTGTTAGTTGCACTGGGTTATTTGTAAAGGACGTCTGAATTATTCCTTTTATATATGAACAAAAAAAAGCAATTTTTATCAGAAATGGTTTGCTTTTGATGGAGTGCATGAGGCTTATATGCTTTCCAGAGAGCAATCAGACGAGTGCAATTAAGGAAATTCATTATATAGCTTACATTTTTCAAGGTGTCAATTTCCACCGCCGGGGCCTCCCTCGGGGCAATTCTTTTTGAAATGATGAAAAATAAGAGTAATTAATTAATCTTTTTAATTGCGTTGACCCACTGCTGTTCTGTCACTCTTAACTCCTCTAGTGGCTTTGGCATGCGAGGTGCCCTGTTCTGTTTCCGCTATGGTTTGACACTTAGTTATGTTTAATAAATTAAGGCTCCCTTGCACTGTTTGGCACTGGAGCATTCATTTGTAGGCTCTCTGGTGGTTTTCCATTGTGTATGACATGACTATTAGCCTACAATTTCAGAATAAGAAATTGCATTAAAGCAAAACTTATATTTTGCCAGAAACTGTTCATTTGATGAACAGACTCAGTGAAATTTAAAAAATGTATGAATGAATATATAATGTGTTCCAGTCCCAGCAGGTGGTCACTGTCCATTAAAGCATAATGAGGTCACATGAAGCCGGACAAATGCGGACAATAGGAGGCCCCAAAGTTAGGATTATTAAACAACTATAAACCACCACCCCCTATAACATACCATAATTCCACCTCTCTCCTAGATCTAGAGGTCTTCTTCATCTTGCTTTGCCTTAGCAGTGGGCAGCATTAAACTGCATGTAACGTTGTATGAGCACAGAAGAACTGAGGCTAAAGTACTATCAGCTAAGGTCAGCGTGATGATGCATCCAGTGAAGGGATGTCCCATACCACCTGGGGTCACAGTTGGATTAGTTATGGTAGATATTTAACCAGGAACAAGTCAGCAATGAATTGTAGAGGATGATGTGGTATGCAGAGCTGGAATGTGGAGAGAATGTGTAATGAGAACCATATTTATATAAATATTTGGTCAGCAGCCATTTTACTAGATACACCATGCTAGAACCAGGACCTCCTTTAGTCTTTAGAACAGACATAAATCTTCATGGCATGGATCCACCAAGGTGCTAGAAACATTCTGCAAGGAATTTGGTTATCATTGACTTGATAGCATCATGCGGTTGCTGTGGATTTGCAGGCTGCACATCCACAATGCAAATAGATTTACATCACATCCCAAAGGTGCTTCATTTGATTGGCATCTAGAGACTCGTGTGTCACTCCCAAGATTATCAGCCCAGCTGTGATAGGTAAAGGTTAAAGAAAATACAGAGCAAGGGGAGCCTTCAGGATAGGTAACATGCCTCATGTATATGGATGGAGAGAACCCCAAACTCTTTCTGGGAGATCTGGATTCTTTTCTCTTTGTTCCTAGGCATGAGACCCGTACAAAGCATCCACCAGTGGGGTATCACCTGGGGAAATTGAGAAACAGTTGTGTTTGTTGCTTGTGTGTAGGAATAACATTAAGATCAGGAACACTCCGTCCTCTTATCTTGCATGCTTTGCTGCCCACTGCAGCCAAACATCTTCTCAATTAATGGTTTAGTGGCTGGAAGTAATGTCCAGGCACACCTAAGTACTTGCACTTTAGAGTTTTTTCATTGGTTTTCCGTTCAATTAGGTGATATATGAATTTACATATCTTTATAAATATCATCATTACTACACATGGTGTATTTGTTTTAGGACAGGTCACCTGTTAAAATACATAACACTCAATTCCTAAAATTCTCCCACAGTTTATATTACTTCCATGTGGATGTCACCAGAGGGTGGGTGATACAGCAGAAAGGCTCTGAGTGATGGGTGAAGGGGGTTCCGCCTCCTGACCTTATTGCACCATAGAAGAAAGCACATCCTGGCTGTCATAACACATACAAAAACATCAGATTGCTTTTCTTCTCAGAGCATACTTTCTTTTATTTGACAATAGAGTTTTTTGGATAGAATTGAGATGTAACATTTAAGAGCATATATTTTGTCATTTAAAAATGCAAGAAACAGGTTGTTAGCAGCTTATTACCCTTCCAGTGGATGCCGGGAACACATTATAATCCTTGTTTTAGCAGATGTAAAGATAAATGCTTCTCCAAAGGCTGCATTTAGTGAACTACAAAGGTTTCATTTCATCCCAAGTATAATTGTTTTTAATGGCAATAATGACTTCAAAGAGCACTGAAGTTATTCTGCAATGCTTGGCTTTGTCTTCAGTTTGTATATTCCCCTCCGAGTCTACAGGCTTGTAGCCTACTGTATGTTTTATAACATCTGAAGGCGTAATTTATTAATTATTTCTACCTGATGTTAGAGACAAAAATCTGTCATATCAATTTGGTGAAACTGTTCGTGTGAATCGTGTTCAGCGGAGCAAAGTCAAAGTGCACAAACTTCTGTCTAAACTGGCCAGACAGGTTGACCTCACATCACCTGAACAAGCAACCATACAGGGATGGGAGGGCATTTACTGACTTCCATGCATCCAACAAGTACATATTATAAGTCACAGAAACACCATGTAGTTTCCATGAAAAATAGGACATTTTACACTGCCCCTGTTATTGTTATCAACATCCCTAATGGAGACTGCAAAGGGGCTATACAAACACATTAGGCAGACATTGCCACCAAATGAGAAGGCCGGTCTAGGGCAATGATGTGTCAACACTGGAGCAAATGCAGGAAGAGGCTGCAAGAGATCATACGTACCAATGGATGAAAAATGTACAAAAGACAGTATTTATGACAAAATAGTAGTAGTTGATGATGATGATGATGATTAAACGCAGTGTTTTATCCAACTTCACTTGCGGTTTACATCTACTTTAAATCAGGGCCCAAATATGAATCCTAATTTAAAATAGAAGTCTCCCATGATGCAACAAAAGCTTCAGATATTTTGCTAATTTGTGCTTGCAGGAGCAAGGAAGCAACATTTTTTGGGTTGTAAGGTATGTGGCCCACCATAGACAGGTGAATGATTTGGTTATATTTAATAATAGCAGCTTCCCATTTAAGAAGCAAACCCTCATGATCCTTAATGTGTTCATTTTGTTTTACCATCCTGCCTACCTATATATATTCTTTACCAAGGTTGGAGTAAGGCTTTAATGTGGTATAATACTGCACAATGTATGTTACCTGGTGAGAAGAAGAAAGAGAGAGGGGAGCATCCAGAGCTGCGTATATGTTTATTATTATTTTCATCTGGACTACAACCTAGCTAAAAAAAGTTAGGATCCTTTGTGTAGGGCGGCTTGTCAGTTTAATCAGGACTCCCTGTAGCCGGCTCCTGGTCTCACTTCATAAATAAGAATTAGTGGTCACTCAGCTCTTCTGCAGCTGGCCTCTGAATATTTATGAAACAGCCTCTGTCGCATAAGCAACCTTGCATGGGAAATAAACAGCGCATCTTTTACTTGAAGAGTCAATCTGAGAACAACAGACTTGTGAGACATTCGGAAGGAAGCAGAGATATTCCACTCTAGCCACAAATGTTCGGTGGACAAGTTATCAAGGTACAAAATCTACAGAATCTATAAACCAGACAACCACATTCTTGGCTGCTTTACAAGTGAATAACACGTCTTGAGGCGGTGGATGAGTGAGATATCTTGAAATAATGGGCCCATAGCAAGAGGCCATTCTGCTTGCTAAGCCACTGTCCATCTCAAACTATTGCCTTTTTAAATAAAATACTTGTTTCTAGTTTTTCACCCTTTTTGAATCTTAAAGCAACACATTTCCTGGGGCCTCTTTTTAGCCACGTTCTGTATGCATTCTCTCCAGTGATGGCTTCATTTTATTTCTCAGAATGGGTTCCCTGATGATGACAACAATTTTACTAGGCCTATGCAGAGTCCATTAGTTGTCTCCACCAGAAGCCCATATTACTAACTAGAAACACAAGAGCAAAGTTAGGAGACAGGGACACATGTTAATGAATTATAACAATAGTGCCCGAAAAAAGCCATGGCTTTGCCACTAGGTTTTATTTTAAAGGAAGTTATAGATAAAGAAATATTGAACATTACTTTTAAGATTTCATTTACATATTAAAGTATGTATGAGATTTTATTGAGGTTTAAATAAAGTTTGTGTTACTTCTTCTATACATTACACCTAAGCAAGGACAATTGTGGAGGAGAAGGGTACAGAAACATTTGGGTCTAGGCAATGTATTATCTCTCCACAACTGGAGAGAGGAGAGCCATTCACTAAGCCAAGAGAAGGGAATAAAGAATATAAATGGTCGGTATAGACTAAAACTTCATTTTTCTTTGCACTGTATGTACTTTGCACAAAATGTTTTAATACATTTTCTAAACCCAGCAAGATAAAGCATGCAAAAGAAAGGCAAACCCATATGCAGTATAGGCATGAGCATAAAAAAATTGAATCAAAAATATAAGCATAAATAATAAAAAAAGGGACCAAATGGTGTTTGTAGGTGTTGTGCTACAATACATTCACAAAGAGTTTGAGCCTTTCTTGTATTGTAGTGATATAGTTTAGCAAACAGAGCACTTTGCACAATTCTACCACATCCGTGGGCTCAGCTTTTTAGAACACCTAGACAGCTAGACATAAATTTCTTTTTTTCCTTTTCTCTTTACCTTATATGTTTCATACCCTAAAGTGTACCTATCAGTCCTGAAAGTGGATCTAAACCCAAGAAAATATATTGCATGATACCAGTGCTTAGATGTGGTAGGTACTATATTTATAATGTATTTTTATACCTATATTAGTTTTAGGTATTATATACCTGAGAGAGATGGAAAGTTGAAGCAAACCAATTGCTTTGCTGTAAATTGCCAAAACACAGGTTGACTGAAAATGAACCTGTCACAAGCCATATCAATCATTACTGAGAGTACACATACACACTAAAAATCAGAAAGCTGCTTTTACTTTTGTTCACAAAAAAAGAATCTGAATATCTATGTGCTAAAAGTTGCAATTTGCTGACTTAAGTACGGTATAATTGTTCCAGGGTTATAATCCTACAGGTACTGTAGCTAGACACTTCCTTATAATTGTATTGCAGCGTGTGAGTTAAACAGTGGAAGCAGAAATCTTAAATATGAGTTCAGGTAGGTGACAGGTTCTCTTTGAGGAACAAGCAGTAATGTGTTAGGCAATGTCACCTAAGAACGTTTCATCCCGTTGGCTGCCAGGTCTCTGGGGGTAATGTAAGTATTATGAGCTTGTGTTGTGTGTGGGGGTTAAAGTTAGTCACCGTGTCTTGTCTGGACTTTAACCACCTGACTGATGAGCCCGACCTTGGTACGGGCTAAAAAAAGTTACTATTTTCGATAACCCCAAACTTTTCTCCCTATATTAAAATCATCACTTACCTGGTCCCACTGTGTTCATCCAGCGTTGTGTTTGTGTTCCAGTGTCGTGTTCCAGCGTCGATCTCCCTCTCCAGCGTCGGGTGCCTTCTCTGAGAACCAGCGGGACCAGGTAAGAAGCCGGCCGGCATCTTCTGTTCCGCCGGCCGGCTTCTTGTTCTCCGAAGATACTGGCCGGC